>NC_141554.1:91322500-91660000 GCF_021556685.1 Rattus norvegicus
CACGCTTGTATGCAGGCCAGAGAATAAGAATTCTTCTTCTCGTAATTTTAGACTTTTCACTTTTTCTCTCAAGTCATCTTGCTACCTACCACGTGTCTGCTTGATTGCCTTGTGGCTACTGACAAGCAAAATAGTTTTTCTCTCCTTCATTTCCATCTCCTTCTTCTGTTCAGCTGCCCATATGTACAGCTTCCCTGCCCTGATGTTTTTCTTTTAATATGTAATAAAAACTATTTACAAACTTCCTTTTGATTATGCCCTCTACGTACTTTATTAAAATACTAAAGACTTCAAATTTAAAATTCTAATTCACATTTGATGACTCTGTATGAGTTCTTCAAAAAATTCCAGTAACAAATCATTAGAAATGATCTTTTAAAAAGCAATTATGCGCACATATATGATATCTAGACACAGAGGCCGAAGTAGATTCTTTTCCTTCACTGTTCACAAAAACCTAATTAATTATGAATTGATAAATTACATGAAAGACCCAAAACATTTAAAGCACTAGAATTCATCATGGAGAGATATTTTGTCAACAATTATGTGGTCAATTTTGGAGAAGGTACCATGAGGTCTTGAGAAGAAGTTATGTTCTTTTGTTTTAAGATAAAATGTTCTATAGATATACGTTTAATCCTTTTGTTTCATAAATTCTGTTAGATTCTCTGTGTCTCTGTTTAGTTTTTGTTTCTATGATCTGTCAAGTGATGAGAATGGGTGTTGAAGTCTCCCCACTTTTATATTGTGGGCTGCAATGTGTGCTTTAAGCTTCAGTAAGGTTTATTTTATGAATGTAGATACCCTTATATTTGGAGCATAGATAGTCATGATTGAGAGTTCATCTTGGTGGATTTTTCCTTTAGTGAATATGAAGTGTCCTTTCTTACCTTTTTAAATAAATTTTAATTGAAAGTCTACTTTATTCGATATTAAAATGGCTACTCTAGCTTCTTTCTTGGGACCATTTCCTTGGAAAATTGTTTTCCAGCCTTTTACGCTGATGTAGTAACTGTCTTTGTCCCTGAGGTGTGTTTCCTACGTGCCAGAAAATGTTGAATCCTCTTTATGTGTCCCATGTATTAGTCTATATCTTTTTACTGGGGAACTGAATCTATTATTGTTAAGAGATATTAAGGAATAGTGATTACTTTCTTGTTATTTTTGTTGTTAGAGGTGGAATTATGTTTTTGTGGCTCTCTTCTTTTGGGTTTGGTGCAAGAAGATTATTATTATTTTTTTTTTGCTATTTCTGTGGTGTAGCTTCCCTCTTTGTTTTGGAGTATTCTATCTATTATCCTTTGTATGGCTCAATTTGCGGAAAGATATTGTGTAAATTATGATTTGTCATGGAATATCTTGTTTTTTTCACCCATGTTAACTGAGAGTTTTGGTGAAAAATTGTAGTCTGGGCTGGCATTTGGATTCTCATAGTGTGTTGTGACATTTGCCCAGTATCCTCTTGCTTTCATAGTTTTTAGTGAGAAGTCTGGTGTAATTCATATTTGTCTGTCTTTATATGTTACTTGACCTTTATCCCTTACTGTTTTTAATATTCTTTCCTTGTTTTATACATTTGGTGGTTTGACTATTATGTGGTGGGAGGAATTTCTTTTATGGTCCAATTGGAGTTCTGTCAGCTTCTGTTATGCTTATGGACATCTCTTTCATCAGAAATGCACCAGAATTTTCATCTGAGATTATGAAAGCCAGAAGATCATAGGCAGATGTCATACAGACTGTCAGAGAACACAAATGCCAGCCCAGGCTACTATATTATGCAAAACTCTCTATTATCATAGATGGAGAAACCAAGGTATTCCATGACAAAAATCAAATTTACACAGTATCTTTCCAAAAATCCAATACTACAAAAGAATATAAATGGAAAATTCCAAGATAAGTAGAGAAAGTATATCCTACAAAAAAGAAGAAAGTAATCTTCTTTAAGCAGACCTGAAAGAAGATAGCCACACAAATGTATTTCCACCTTTAACAAAAAACATAGCAGTAAACAACAATAACTATTCCTCAATATGTCTTAATATCAATGGACTCAATTTGTCAATAAAAAGGCACAGACTAATAGACTGGATATGCAAGCAGGACCCAGTAACAAAGACAGACACTCTCTGAGCCAAAAAGTTTGGAAAAAAATCCAAGCAAACGGTCCCATGAAACAAACTAGAGTAATCATTCTAAATTCCAGTAATGTTGACTTTCAACACAAAGTTATTGAAACTGTAAGGCAGGACACTTAATACCAATCACAGGAAAAATCTACCAAAATGAACTCTCAATTCTGAACACCAATGCTCCAAATGCAAGGTCTCCCACATTCATAAAAGAAACATTACTAAACCTCAAAGCATATGTTAAACACACACAATAATAGTGGGAGACTTAAACACCCCACTCTCATCAGTGAACAGATGATGAAAACAGAAAACCAAACAGAGACACCGAGAAACTAACGAAAGTTATGAACCAAATGGCTTTAAGAGATATCTACAGAGTAAAGAATATAACTTCTAAGCACCACGTGATACCTTCTGTAAAATTGATCATATAATTTGAAACAAAACAGGCCTCAACAGATGAAAGACAATTGAAATAATGCCCTGCATCCTATGAGATCTCCATGGACTAAGGCTGGCCTTCAATAAAAAGAAAAACAACAAGAAGCCCACATAAACCTGGAGGCTGAAGAATGCTCTGCTCATAGACAACTTGGTCAAGGAAGAAATAAAGAAAGAAATTAAAGGCATTTTAGAATTTAATGAAAATGAAGGCACAAAATACCCAAACTTATGGGATATAATGAAAGCAGTGCTAAGAGGAAAACTCATAGCTCTGAATGACTCCTAAAAGAAACTGGAAAGAGCATATACTAACAGCTTCACAGCACACATGAAAGCTCTAGAACATAAAGAAGCAAATATACCCAACATATTAGATGGGAGGAAATAATCAAACTGAGAGCTGAAATCAGCCAAGTAGAAACAAATAGAACTGTACAAAAAAATGAACAAAACAATGAGCTGTTTCATTTAGAAAATAAATATGATAGATAAAACTTTAGCTAGTCTATCCACAGGGAAGAAAGAGAGTATTCATGTTAACAAGATCAGAAATGAAAAGTGATACATAAAAACAGAAACTGGGAAAATTAAAAAAATATATTAGATTCTACTAAAAACCTATACTAAACAAAATTGGAAAATCTGAAGGAAATGGAAAGAAGATACCATTTACAATAATTAAATCAGGATAAGATAAACCATCTAACCAGTCCCATAACACTATAAGAAATAAAAGCAGTCATTAATAAGTCTCCCAAACAAAAATAGCCCAGGACCAGATGGGTTAATGCAGGATTCTATCTCACATTCATAGAAGACCTGAAACCAATACTTTCCAAACTATTGCACTAAATAGAAAAAGGATACTATGCAATCTGTTCTATGAAGCCAAAATTTTGCTTACACCTAAACCAGGCCAAGTCCCAAAAAACAAAGAGAACTTCAGACCAATTTTCTTTATGAATATTAAGACAGAAATACTGAATAAAGATATTGAAAACTGAATCCAAGTAAATATCAAAATGATCATCTATCATGATCAGATAGGTTTCATCACAAGGATGCAGCAATAGTTCAATATACAGAAATCCACCAATGTAATCTTCTATATAAACATATCAATGAAAAAATACATATGATCATCTGATGAGATGCTGAGAAAGCGTTTGACAAATTCATCACCACTTCATGATAAAAGTCTTCCAAAATTCTGAGTTCAAGACTCATACGTAAACATAATAAACACAATATATAGCAAACCAGTAGCCAACATCATACTAAATGAAGAGAAACTTGAAGCAATCCCATTAAAATCAAGGACTAGACAAGGCTGCCCACTCACACCCTACTTATTCAATACAATACTCAGTTTCCTAGCCAGAGCAATTAGAAAAGAAATGAAGTTCAGGGTGATACAAACTGGAAAGGAAGAAATCAAAGCATCACCATTTGGAGAAGATAACATAGTATATTTAGCTGACTCCAGTTACAACACAATTCTTCATAGAGTTATGAGGAGAAATTTGCAAATTCATTTGGAATAACAAAAAAACCCAGGATTTTGAAAATTATTTTCAACAATAAAATTATTCTTGGGTGAATCAACATCCCTTACCTCAGTCTATATTACCTAACAATTGTAATAATAACTGCGTTGTATTGGTCCAGAGAGAGGCAGGTAGATCAGCGGAGTAAAATTGAAGAACTAGAAATGAATCTACACACTTATGGTCACTGGATCTTTGACAAAGGAGATAAAATTATCCAGTAGAAAAAAGATAGTATTTTCAACAAATGGTGCTAGTTTAACAAGAGATCAGCATGTAGAAGAATGCAAATTGACACATTATTATCTCCTTGTACAAGGCCCAAGTTCAAATGGAACAGAGTACTCCACATAATACCAGATATACTGAAACTAGTAGAAGAGAAAGTGAGGATGAACTTGGAACACATAGGCACAGGTGTCAATTTTCTTAAGAGAACACCAAAGGCATATGCTTTATGATGAAGAATCAGCAAATGGGATCTCATAAAAGTGCAAAGCTTCTGCAAGGCAGAGGACACTGTCAATAGAAAAAAATGGCAACCAAAAGATTGGGAAAAGATCTTTAGCAGTCCTACATCCAATAGAGGGCTGACATTCAATATATGCAAAGAACTCAATAAGTTAGACTCCTAAGAATCAAATAATCCTATTAAAAATGGGGTACAGAGTTAAACAAAGAATTCTCATCTGAGGAATACCAAATGGCTGAGAAGCACATAGAGATATGTCAACATCTTTAGTCATCAAGGAATTGCAAATCAAAACAACCCTGATATTCTACCTCACACCATTCAGAATGGCTATGATCAAAACCTCAGGTGACAATAGATGCTGGAGATGATGTGGAGAAAGAACACTCCTCCATTTTTGGTGGCATTGCAAACTGCTACTAATTTGTTTGAGTTAATTTTATATCCAGCCACCTTGCTGATGTTGTTTATCATGCTTTGTACTTCTCTGGTAGAACTTTGTGGTCACATACGTATACTATCATATCTTCTGCAAATAGTGATATTTTGACTTCTTCCTTTCCAATTTTTATCCTTTGACCTCCTTTTGTTGTCTGATTGCTCAAGTTAGTATTTCTAGTACTATATTGACTGTGTAGGGAGAGAGTGGTCAGCCTTGTCTAGTCCCTGATTTTAGTGGGATTGCTTCAAGTTTCTCTCCATTTAGTTCCATGATAGCTATAGGTTTGCTCTATGTTGCTTTTACTATGTTTAGGTATGGGCCTTGAATTCCTGTCCTTTCCAGGTCTTTTATCCTGAAGAAGAGTTGAAATGTGTCAAATGTGTTCTCAACACCTAATGAAATGATTATGTGTTTTTTTTTCCTTTGAGTTCGTTTATATAGTGGATTACATTGATGGATTTCCATATATTGAACCATACCTGCATCCCTGGGATGAAATCTACTTGATCATGATGGATGATCGTTTTGCTATTTTCTTGGGTACATTTTGCGAGGATATTATCGAATAATTTTGGGTCAATATTCATAAGGGAAATTGATCTGAAGTTCTCTTCTTTTGTTGGGTCTTTGGGTGGATTAGCTATAATGTAATTCTGGCTTCAGAGAAGGAATTCAGTAGTCCTCCATCAGTTTCTATTTTGTGCAAAAGTTTGGACAGTATTGTATGAGGTGTTCTATGAAGGTCTGATAGCATTTAGAATTAAATCTTTCTGGTCGTTGGCTATTTTTTGGTTTGGAGACATCTAATAACTATTTCTTTAGGAGTTATGGGGTTGTTTAGATGGTCTATCTGCTCTTGACTTAACTTTGGTATGTGGTATTTGTCTAGAAAATTGTCCGTTTCCTCCAGATTTTCCAGTTTTGTTGAATATAAGCTTTTGTAGTAGTATCTGACAATTTTTTTTTAAATTTCTTCAGCTGCTGTTGTTATGTCTCCATTTTCATTTCTGACTTTCATAATTTAGAAACTGTCTCTGTGCCTTCTGGTTAGTTGTACCTAAGGATTTATCTATCTTGTTGATTTCCTCAAAGAACCAGCTCCTGGTTATGTTGATTTTTTGTATAGTCCTTTTTGTTTCTACTTGGTTTATTTCAGCCCTCATTTTGATTATTTCCTGACTTATACTCCTCTTGTGAATATTTACTTCTTTTTGTTCTAGATCTTATAGGTGTGATGCCAAACTGTTAATGTATGCTCTGTCCTATTTCTTTTTGGAGGCACTCAGAGTAATGTTTTTTCCTCTTAACACCACTTTTTTTGTGTACAAGAAGTTTGGTTATATTAGGCCTTGATTTTCATTAAATTCTAAAAAGTCTTATATTTCTTTCTTTATTTCTTCCTTGACCAAGTTATCTTTTTGTAGATCATTGTTCAACTTCCATGTATACGTGGGCTTTCTGTCATTTTTTTTGTTATTGCAGACCAACCTTAGTCACGGGTGATCTTATAGGATCCATGGAATTATTTCAATTGTCTTGTTTCTGTTGAGTCCTCTTTTGTGACCAATTATATTGTCAATTTTTGATAAGGTACTGTGAGGTGCAGAGAAAAAGGTATATTCTTTAGTTTTATGATGAAATGTTCTATAAATATCTGTTAAGTTTACATGATTCATAACTCTTCTCTTAGTTTCAGTATGTCTCTGTTTAATTTCTGTTTCCATAATCTGTCCATTGAGGAGAGTGGGGTATTAAAATGTCCTAGTTTATTGTGAAGGTTTCAATATGTGCTTTTAGATGTAGTAAGATTTCTTTTATGAATGTAGGCACACTTATTTTTTTTTATTAACTTGAGTATTTCTTATATACATTTCGAGTGTTATTCCCTTTCCCGGTTTCCGGGAAAACATCCCCCTCCCCCTCCCCTTCCTTATGGGTGTTCCCCTCCCAACCCTCCCCCCATTGCCGCCCTCCCCCCAACAGTCTAGTTCATTGGGGGTTCAGTCTTAGCAGGACCCAGGGCTTCCCCTTCCACTGGTGCTCTTACTAGGCTATTCATTGCTACCTATGAGGTCAGAGTCCACGGTCAGTCCATGTACAGTCTTTAGGTAGTGGCTTAGTCCCTGGAAGCTCTGGTTGCTTGGCATTGTTGTACATATGGGGTCTTGAGCCCCTTCAAGCTCTTCCAGTTCTTTCTCTGATCCCTTCAACGGGGGTAATATTCTCAGTTCAGTGGTTTGCTGCTGGCATTCGCCTCTGTATTTGCTGTATTCTGGCTGTGTCTCTCAGGCACACTTCTATTTGGAGCATAGATATATAGGATTGAGAGTTCATCTTGGTGGATTTCTCCTTTGACGAATATGGAGTGCCATTCCTTATCTTCCTCCATAACTTTTGGTTGAAAGTCAATTTTATTGCATATTAGAATATCTACTCCCGTTTGTATCTTCGGACCATTTGCTTGGAAAGTTTTTTCCCAGCCTTTTACTCTGGGGTACTATCTGTCTTTGTCTCTGTGGTGTATCTCCAATATGCAGCAAACTCCTGGGTCCTCTTTACCTATGCAGTGAGTTAATCTATGTATTTTTAATTAGAGAATTGAGTCCATTGATGTTAAGACATAGTAACAAATCATGATTGTTG
Source organism: Rattus norvegicus (assembly GCF_021556685.1). NCBI lineage: Eukaryota > Metazoa > Chordata > Mammalia > Rodentia > Muridae > Rattus > Rattus norvegicus. Next base: position 91,330,190 of record NC_141554.1, read on the forward strand.
CTTCCTGTTATTGTTGTTGTTAGATTTGGAATTCTCTTTGTGTGTCCCTCTTCTCTTGATGTCTTTGCAAGGAAATTACTTTCTTGTTGTTGTTTTTTTTTTTTAGGGTGTTTCTCTCCTTGTGTTGGAGTTTTCTACTCATTATCCTTTATAGGGCTGGATTTGTAGAAAATATTTTGTAAATTTGATTTTGTCATGGAATATCTTGGTTTCTCCATCTACGTTAATTGATAGTTTTGCTAGATATAGTTGCCTGGTCTGGCCTTTGTTTTCTCTTAGGGTCTGTATGACATCTTCCCATGATCTTCTGGTGTTCATGGTCTCTGGTGAGAAGTCTGGTGTAATTCTGATAGGTCTGCCTTTATATGTTACTTGACCTTTCTCCCTTACTGCTTTTAATATTCTTGCTTTGTTTTGTGCATTTGGTGTTTTCACTATTTTGTGACTGGAGGGATTTTTTTTTCTTCTCCAATCTATTTGAAGTACTTTAGGCTTCTTGTATATTTATGGGCATCTCTTTCTTTAGGTTAGGGAAGTTTTCTTATGTAATTTTGTTAAAGATATTTACTGGTCCTTTAAATTGGGAGTCTTCACTCTCTTTGATACCTATTATTCTTAGGATTGAACTTCTCATTGTGTCCTGGATTTCCTGGATACTTTGGGCTAGGAGATTTTTGTGTTTTACATTATCTTTGATGGTTGGTCCGATGCTTTTTATGGTACCTTCTAGCCCTGAGATTCTATCTTCTATCTCTTTTAAACTGTTGGTGACTCCTGATCTCTTCCCTAGGTTTTCTATTTCCATGGTTGTCTTCCTTTGTAATTTCTTTATTTTTTCTATTTTCAGTTTTAAATCCTGGATGGTTTTGTCCATTTCCTTTACTCATTTGGTTGTGTTTTCCTATAATTCTTTAAGTGATTCTTTAAGGGATTTTTGTGTTTCCTATTTAAGGGCTTCTATTTCTTTTTTGTGTGTGTTGTCCTGTAATTCTTTTAGGATGCTATTTATTTCCTCCTTAAAGTCATAAAATGTGATTTTTAATCCAAATCTTGCTTTTCAAGTGTACTTGGATATCCAGTATTTGTTTTGGTGGCATAACTGGGCTCTGAAGTTGCCTATTAGTCTTGGTTTTTGTTGATTAGGTTCCTGCACATACCTCTCACCATCAGGTTGTCTCTGGTTTTGGCTTGCCTTGCTGACTCAAAAAATGGCTTGGCTATCCTCTAAGCCTGTGTGACAGCACTCCTGTTTTATTTCATCCAGTTCTGGGAATGGAAAGCTCTACTTTCGGGTGTGTAGGCGCTCCCAGAGAGTGGCTTTCATCTCTTGGTATAGGCAAACACTGGAATTCAAGGCCTATACCTAAATATAGTAAAAGCAACATAGAGCAAACCTATAGCTATCATGGAACTAAATGGAGAGAAACTTGAAGCAATCCCACTATAATCAGGGACTAGACAAGGCTGACCACTCTCTCCCTACACAGTCAATATAGTACTAGAAATACTAGCCAGAGCTATCAGACAACAAAAGGAGGTCAAGGGATAAAAATTGGAAAGGAAGAAGTCAAGATATCACTATTTGCAGAAGATATGATATTATACTTATGTGACTCCAAAAGTTCTACCAGAGAACTACTAAGCATGATAAACAACATCAGCAAAGTGGTTAGGTATAAAATTAAATCAAACAAATTAGCAGCCTTCCTCTACTCAAAGGATAAACAGACTTAGAAAAATATTACACAAATGACACCCTTCACACTAGTCACAAATAATACAAAATACCTCGGTGGGAATCAATCCAAGCTAGAGAATGATCTGTATGTCAAGAACTTCAAGTTTCTGAATAAAGAAATCAAAGAAGATTTCAGAAGATAGAAAGACCTCCCATGTTTACAGTTTGTCAGGATTAATATAGTAAAATTCTCCATTTTAACAAAAGCAATCTACAGATTCAATTTAATCCCCATCAAAATTCTAACTCAATTCTTCATAGAGTTTGAAAGAGCAATTACCAAATTCACTTGGAAAGACAAAACGCCAGGATAGTGGAAAACTATCCTCAACAACAAAATAATTACTGGGGAAATCACCATTCCTGACCTCAAGCAGTATTAGAGAGCAATATTGATAAAAACTATATTGTATTGGTACAGAGACAGAAAAGTAGATCAGTGGAATAGAATTGAAGATCCAGAAATGAACCCAGAAACCTATGGTTACTTGATCTTTGACAAAGGAGCTAAAATCATCCAATGGAAAAAAGAAAGCATTTTCAACAAATGGTGCTGTTTCAACTGGAGGTTAGCACGTAGAACAACGTAAATCGACCCATTCTTATCACCCTGTACAAAGCTTAAGTCAAAGTGGATCAAGGACCTTGACATCAAACCAGATACACACAAATAGAAGAAAAATTGGGGAAGTATCTCAATCACATGGGCACTGGAGAGAATTTCATACACAAAATACCAATGGCTTATGCTCAAAGATCAAGAATCAGAATCGACAAACTTCATAAAACTGCAAAGCTTCTTTAAGGCAAGAACACTGCCATTAGGAAAAAAAGGCAACCAACAGAATGGGAAAAGATCTTTACCAATACATACATCTGATATACGGCTACTATCCAAAATATACAAAGAACTCAAGAAGTTAGACTCCAGATAACCAAATAACCCTATAAATAAATGAGATACAGAGTTAAACAAAGAATTCTCAGCTGACGAATATCAAATGACTCTGAAGTACCTAAAGAAATGTTCAACACCCTTAGCCATCAGGGAAATGCATATCAAAACAACCCTGAGATCCCATCTCACACTAGTCAGAATGGCTAAGATTAAATTCTCAGGTCAGTACATTTGTTGGTAAGGATGTGGAGAAAGAGGGACACTCCTCTATTTTTGTTGGGATTGCAAGCTGATACAACCCTTCTGTAAATCATCCTGCAGTTTCCTCAGAAAATGGTACATTGCACTACCTGAGCACACAGCTATACCATCCTGGTCATATACCCAAGAGATGCTGCAACATACATCCAAGACACAAGCTCCACTTTGTTCATAACAGCCTTATTTATAATAGCCAGAAGCTTAAAAGAACCATGATTTCCTTCAACAAAGGAATGGATACAGAAAATGTGATGCATCTCCACAATGGTGTACTGCTCCGCTGTCAAAAAGAATGACTTCATGAAATTCATAGGCAAATGGAAGGAACAAGAAAATATCATTCTGAGTAAAGTAACCCAATCACATCAGAACACACATGGTATGCACTCACTGATAAGTGGATATTAGTCCAAAAACTCAAACTACCCAAGATTCAATCCACAGACCACATGAAACTCTAGAAGGATGGACAAAGTGTGAATGCTTCACTCCTTCTTAAAAGGCAGGGCAAATATATACGTAGGAGAGGATATAGAGGCAAAGTTTGGAGCAGAGACTGGAGGGACAGCCATTCAGAGTCTGCCTCCATATGATGATACAACAATCAAATCTAGATTGAATTGATGAAGCTAAGAAGTGCATGTTGACAGGAACCAGATATAGATGTCTCCTGAGAGACACAGCCAGACCATGTCAAATACAGAGGCGAATGCTAACAGAAGACCATTTAATTGAGAGTGGGACTCTTGTTGGAGGAATTAGAGAAAGGATTGAAAGAGGTAAAGGGGCTTGTAACACCATAAGAAGAACAATAACAACCAACCAGAGCTCCTAGAGACTAAACCACTAACCAAAGACTACAGACAGACTAACCCATGTCTTCTGCTGCATATGTAGAAGAGAATGGACTTCTTGGGCACCAAATGAAGGAGAAACCCTTGATCCTGCCAAGGTTGGACCCCTAGTGTAACAGAATGTTCGGGGGATGCAGGAAGGGGAGTTGGATGAGGAAGTGAACACCCTTGAAAAAGAATGGGAGAGGGAGTGGATTGGGGGTTTATGGACTAGAAACCAGGAAATGGAATAACATTTGAAATATAAATAAAGAAATATCCAATTAAAAAAATAGAAGGCCAATTTGCAAGTTCATTTTGAATAACAAAAAACCCAGGATAGCAAAAACTATCCTCAAGAATAAAAGAAGTTCTGTGGGAATCATCATCTGTGACCTGAAGCTGTATTAAAGAACAATAGTGATAAAATTTATATGGTGGTATTATAAAGACAGGCAGGTAGATCAATGGAATAGAATTGAAAACCCAGAAATGAACCCCCACACCTATGGCTACTTAATTTTTGAGAAAGGGTCAAAAACCATCCAAAGGAAAAAAAGTATGGCATTTTCAATGAATGCTGCTGGTTCAATTGGAAGTCAGCATGTATAAGAGTGCAAATCAACCCATTCTTATAACCTTGTAAAAAGCTCAAATCCAAGAGGATCAAGGGCCTACGCATAAAACCAGATACACTCAAAAAATAGAAGAAATAGTGGGCAAGAGCCTTGACCATAAGGTCACTAAGGAAAATTTCTTGAATAGAACACCAATGGCTTCTGCTCTAAGATCAAGAATTGACAGATAAGACCTCATAATATTGCAAAGCTTCTGTAAGGCAAAAGACACTGTCATTAGTACAAAATGGCAACCTACAGATTGGGAAATTATCTCTACCTATCCTCCATCCGATAGAGGGCTAATATCCAAAATATACAAAGAACTCAAGAAGTTAGACTTAAGAGAATCAAATAACCCTATTAAAAATGGTGTACAAAAAAAATGGTGGACAAAGCTAAACGGCAAATTCTCAACTGAGGAATATCAACTTGCTGAGAAGTACATAAAGAAATGTTAAATGTCCTTAGTCATCATGGAAATGGATATGCAAATCAAAACAACCCTGAGATTGCACCTCACACCTGTTAGAATGTCTAAGATAATAAACTCAGGTCACAACATCTGCTGGTAAGGATTAGGAGAAAGAGGAAAACTCCTTCATTGTTGGTAGGCTTGCAAGTTGGTACAACCACTCTGGAAATCAGTCTGAAGGTTCCTCCAAAAATTGGATATAATACTACCTAAGGACCCATCTATACCACTCCTGGGCATTTACCCATTTGATGCTCCAAAGTATTACAAGCACACATGCTCCACTATGTTCATAGTAGCCTTATTTATAATAGCCAGAAGTTTGAAAGAACCCAGATGACCATCAAGGGAGGAATGGATACAGAAAATGTAGTACATTAACAGAGCGGAGTACTACTCAGCTATTAAAAACAATAACTTTGTGAAATTCATAGGCAAATGGCTAGAACTAGAAAATGTCATCTTGAGTTAGATAACCCACTCACATAAAAACACATATTGTATATACTCAATGTTAAGTAGATATTAACTCAAAACCTTGAATTACCCAAGATACAATCCACAGACTACATGAAGATCAAGAAGAACGAGGAGCAAAGTGCACATGCTTCAGTCCTTCTTAAAAGGGGGAATAAAAATATTCATAGGAAGAGATATGAGACGAAGTTTGGAACAGAAACTGAAGGAATCACTTTTCAGACCCTATCCCAACTTGGCATCCAGCCCTTACACATACATACTACATACATACATACATACATACATACATACATACACACACAGATATATATATATATATATATATATATATATATATATATATATATATATATATATATATATACACCAAACCTAGACAATATTGTTGAAGACAAGTAGTGCGTGCTGACAGGAGCCTTATATAGCTGTCTCCTGATGGGCTCTCCCGGAGCATAACAAGTACAGAGCTGAATTCTAGCAGCAAAACATTGAACTGAGAAAGTGGTCCTCATTCGAAGAGTTAGAGAAAGGCTTGAATGAACTGAAGGGGATTGCAACACCTTAAGAACAACTTTACCAACCAATCAGAGCTCCCCACTCTCCAAACAGTACACATGGACAGACCCTTGGCTCCATCTGCATATGTAGAAGAGACTGGGCCATGTTGGTCACCAGTAGGGGAATGACAGGGAAGGAAGGGAGGGTGGTTGGGGAGGGGGTGATACAGTTATAGAAGAGGGGGGATGGGATAGAAAACTTGTGGACTGGAACCTGGGAAACAAATTAACATTTGAAATGTAAATACAAAATATCAAAAAAAAGAAAGACAGAAAGAAAGGAAGGAAGAAAGAAAGAAAGAATTTTCTTTTCACAGTTTCAGCTACCTGAGTAAAATTCTCTAGGCACTAAAGTTATGTAAATCCTTACAGACACTATCCTCAGAGAATTATTATGGTAAGCATGATTTTGAAACATAGTTTTAATCTAAAATACTTTGAAGATTTAGGATAAACTAATTTCTATAACTACCCTGAATACAAACTAATGTGAACATCTACTAAATAAAGAACAATAAAGATAATCTCCACATTACTCTATATATTCTTTTTCTTATACAACTCTAAAGTTCATTTTTTGACCACAGGATAATCTTGGAAACTCATTGAAAATTATTGGTTTCAACATCAAAAGTAATCATATAATTTAGAAATTAACAGTGTATTTATTTTAGACCTAAAATATATTTCAAAATACACTAATTTCAAAGTGTTTTATTTCTGCATTAGGTTCAAATGATGTTCTGTAATTTGTCAGGAGCTATAACAGGACAAGCTAATAACTAACAGGTGATCATCCTGAGATGGCCTGTGTCGGTTTTCCCTTTTTAAGCAAGGCTGTAAGGGATTCATTTTTGGAAAGATTTCTGCTATTAAAATGCTTTTCCTGTTATTATCAATCACATATAACAATCATTAAGTAATAGCACACCCCTTTGGAACAGATCTCTGAAGATCTATGAAGTTGTACTGTCTTGTAGTGATGCTATTTAGACAAATAGATGACTTCTTAAGTCTTAAGGATGATCCTATAAGAATTCCTAAAATTATAACAGTAATTATTAAGCTCTTTTTATAGTGGGAATGCTATTAAGCCTTTTTCTGATAGTCAAAACTGCAGTGAGAACTCTGCCAGTCTCCCAAGTGTCACCAGTTAATTGTTCTTAGATGGTAACCAGACTTTCTCCTACTTCAGAGCACATTCCAAGAGGTTGTAAAACAATTAACCAAAGGTCATAAAGAGGGAACTAAGCATTTATTACAGGTGCTATGACAGAGAATAAAGTATTGATTGTTTTTATCTATACAAAACTTCACTAATAACTTAATTATGGCTTTAACCCTTCTGTGAACCTGTAAATCTGAGCTAAGAAGGGCTGAGCTGAGGAAAACTGAGCTGAAGAGAGCTGAGCAGAACTGAGCTAAGGAGATCTGAACTGAGCAGAACTGAACTAAGAAGATTTGCACTGTGAAGAACTGAGGTGATAGAGGAACTGAGCTGAGAGGTTTTTAGACAGAACACTTTTTAGACCAAACTGAACTCAAGAACTTAGAATTATGGGCATAGCACTGGGAGAAAAGGCATTGAGCATAAGAGCGATATTGGGATATTTTAGCAGGAAGAGAGAGAAAGATTAGAAAGAGAATGGTGAGTAGAATAACTTAGAGACTATAGGTAACATGAAACACTAAGAGAGCAATGTGCAGAATGCAGAGGGAAAGAGTTAAAAAGAAGAATTTGAAGAAAGCAGAAGGAGCAGGCATGTTTCTCCTTACTGTGGGACAGAACAGGTCCTTTCTTAATAACAAGGCAGGCTTAGTCTTATTAAAAGGAACAAGTTTTTTTCTTACAAACTTGGGTTTAATTCATTTATCATTAAAAGGGTAGAAACTATTTCTTTCTCTATGCATTTAAGATTGGAGATCATTTTTCATCCAGAATAAGTGAGTTTATTCTGCATCAGTACTTGGTCTTTTGTTCCATATGCATATAAAAGTATGGATGTATGTGTAAGTATGTAATTGTGAGAATGTGTGCATGTGGATGTATAAGAATGTAATTATGAGAATGCATGTAAGCTCAGCACAACTGGTTGAGTATAAATGTAAAAATATACATTCACAAATCTGTATATGAACGTATATAAGTTTATGCATATTTGCCTATATAAAAGTATTTCCTTCTGCAAGCACTATTCTCTTCTCTTGGTTCAACAGAAGTTTATTGCTCCAAACTTCTCCCAAGTCTGACAAGCAAGAGGCATTGGGACAAAAGGGAAACGTCTCTAGCAATTAATCCTTTACTTTGTCACCCAATTAGACAAGATGGATGAAGCAAAGAAGTGCAGACCGACAGGAGCCGGATGTAGATCACTCCTGAGAGACACAGCCAGAATACAGCAAATACAGAGGCGAATGCCACCAGCAAACCACTGAACTGAGAATAGGACCCCCGTTGAAGGAATCAGAGAAAGAACTGGAAGAGCTTGAAGGGGCTCGTGACCCCATATGTACAACAATGCCAAGCAACCAGAGCTTCCAGGGACTAAGCCACTACCTAAAGACTATACACGGACTGACCCTGGACTCTGACCTCATAGGTAGCAATGAATATCCTAGTAAGAGCACCAATGGAAGGGGAAGCCCTGGGTCCTGCTAAGACTGAACCCCCAGTGAACTAGACTGGTGGGGGGAGGGCAGCAATGGAGGGAGGGTTGGGAGGGGAACACCCATAAGGAAGGGGAGGGGGGGAGGGGGATGTTTGCCCGGAAACCGGGAAAGGGAATAACACTCGAAATGTATATAAGAAATACTCAAGTTAATAAAAAAAGAAAAAAAAAGAAAAAAAGAAAGAAAAAAAAACCTTTACTTTGTCTCTTGCTATTTTAGAATGAGGTGCTATGTGCCAGAGACTGCAGTTTCTGTCCCCAGAGGAACACAGAAGGTGGGTCAGCTACAGTAGCATAGTAAATTAGCCATAGATAAGTAAATCAGCTACAGTAGATTAATAATTTAGACTTAGATAAGTAAACATTATTATATAGCAATCCCAAGTATCTCGAAAGACAAAGTCTTACCCTCCGCTGAAGCTCTTCTCTGTCAGCTGCCTCAAAAGGAACCAACAAGAAAGAAGACCCATGCCAAGCTGCACCTCACAGTAGTTCATATGATAATGAAAAAATATAACTTGGTTAGAGACAAAATGTATGCACCTCACTCATTTATTATATCAAAATATTTCAAGAATATTTTGTCTCTTCATAAAGTTACTGTTATCTTGCTCAGTTTATATTCATGAGTCAGCTAAGATCAAAAATTTGATGAAAAAATTTGATTTGCTCAATTACTTTAAGTGAACATATATATCTAAATTATCGACTGGCATAAACAATTGACTAGGCTTCAATGTAGAGTTTTCAAACAAAACAATTCTGCAAATATGCACTCTACTAGATATTCTTCATGTTCTAGTCAATAATGTGCCCTCTTTAGTATATTTTATTTAGATATGAGTGTTTTCTATATTTTAAATTCAATAATCACCAGGAGTACCTTTAAAGAAATATCCCCATATTACTTTAAACGTTCAAATATCATATAACATGTTTTTATATATTAGAAAATGATACACCTATGTTAATAATGTCACCTGGTAACTTAAAGGTAATCTATATTTATTTTTCTTATTAACACATTTAATAATATAACAAATATTTTTAATAAATCAATACATTATGAATAAAAGTCAGTTATTTATATTCTCTCAGTTTCTATATAATACAATTTTTCCACTCTTGAAACTATTCATGAAAACACATTACCTTTAGATATTTCTATTCAAGCTCCTCTTGGTGGTGGCACATTTTCAGAATTTACTTTTTATGATCTAGAAGGTTTCAAAAGCTTATGAGTCAAATGCTTTGCAAAACGTCTGCTATTTCACTTTGTTAGATGCTTTTCTAACAATAAACCATGACATAGGAGTAATTGGAAGGAAGGTCACAAAGATAAGCTATCATTTTCATCAGGTTACAGGGGACATGGCATCACTATACTTTATGACTATGGATTGTTTATTTTAATGTGGTTGTATGGCATTTGATCCTGCATCCTTGCATGTTTTCTTCAAGTGCCCCATTGCTGAGCTACGTTCATACTATTGATGTTGCTTTTGAATCCCTGGCTGAAGTATCATTTTTTCAAATTTCTCTCCTCAAAATCCGTTCCTTCTCCAGGAAAGGAAGACAGGATGTGTGGCTCATATTATGTAGTTGTTGTACAATAATTATTTGAAATTCTTGGAGATTTATAAATCTTTGATACTTATCATTTTATGTAGTCATGTTTTTACTACTATACATTTACCAAGATATATTTAATATTAAAATAGAATGCATAATAGTTATGCTTAAATTCTGTGAGAATTACAAAATGAGAATACTTTAAGTTAGTTTCTTGTTTGTCTATCTACTGGAGACTATCTTTGGAAATCTCTGACCCTGCCAGGTTGGAGGATTTAAGCAAAGGGGAAAGAACATGAACAGGAAGGGGGAAGTGCCTCCACAGCCTTACCCCCAGCTGCCTCTGCTTTTGCTCCAAGATGCTACACTGCCTGTACTGAGCCAATCTAAGCCAAGCTGAGCCAGATTGGGGGCTGTTGAGAAAGCAGAGTGAATGGAAGCTTTGGCGAAACCTTCAGGAGTGCATTCTCTTCCCAGCAATGTCATAGCACTTGTGACAGATGCTCCCAGACAAAGGAATAATTCTCACATACGTTTAATCCTTCTGGATAGGATCTTATATACAGTTTGGAGGATGGTTGAGTCTGACAGCAGAGGTTTCCTATTGGCTTGGCCTGACATGCCTCATCTACATTAGGAGCGGCTTCGTGGCACTACCCATACATGACTTATGTCCACAATTATCTCTATGGGTTGCTGTGGCTATGTGACAGGGGATTGGTGCTGGGAACAGACAAAGCTACTAACATCCATTTAGGGTCCTTGGGGCTTCTAGCCTTAGTTCCACCTTACCCAGCTTCCCCTCACGATCCAAAACCCCATGGTTTCTGAATATTGATATACCTCATCAGTGTTTAAGTGCTTTGGGGTGCTCGCACGCACACGCGTGTGTGTGTATGTGTGTGTGTTGATTGATTCCTTTGTTACTTAACTATAAAAAGCTTTACAGTGATCTTAAGTACATTCCATCATGGTTATATAATCTTTCCCTTTTCTAGTGAACTTTTATTATTTTTGTTTGTCCATGGCACTGCAAATCATGGTCGTGTCATTTACCCCATTAATGTTACCGAATCATCATTTTATTTGCATAATGTAAGCATAGAGAGAAAACTATATATCTGTATATTAACACTTGTATATATACACAAATTAATACCTATATTAAATATAACCATCCATAACTACATGAATGTACAACCATGACTTCATAGTGGTTTTTAAAAGTCTACTGCATATTTTATTACTTCTTTCTTTCCCTTAATTATCAATAAAGTCCCATTATAGCTATGAGAAAATGTGTTGTAATACACTATCTACATTTTTAACTGTATAATTTCAGTATACATGTATAGGATTGTCAATATTTATATCCATTCCAAACAATTGTTTCAACTAGAGCACAATAACTGTGTGTAGTTATGGCCATCTTAATATCAGTAGTCATTTCAACAATTATTCTGATTATGTCAGTGCCTTGGCCCATGTCATGTAAAATGTCATACTGTGGAATACAATTACTTATCATGCCATATTTTGTGTTCTTTACAGGTTCCCTTTAACACCTAAACAATTTTGTTGTTTTTTACTGTCTTAAGTTTCATGATTTCTGTTGTATGATTTCATGGGTTTTGGAAAATGTATGATACTATATATGAACTGCTTTGACATCATGCAAAGTATACAGTCCCCCTTGTTGTATCATCATTACTTCGTCAACCATCTCCTTTTAACTACTCCTAAGAACTATTAATCATTTTTCTAGAATTTTATTTTTCTATAATCCCAAAGAATTTAAATATTTACTTTTAAAAATAATTGATTTTACTCTGCAAAATTCTCTGTTAAAAGAATATAAACACAAACTATAGAATGAGACAAAATATTTGCAAATGCTTGTATCTGCTAAAGGATGAAATCTGGAATATATAAAGAACCATCAATTCTCAACAGTATGAAGACAATCCAGTTAGGAAATGGGCAAAAGACATGCAGAGACATTTCACCCAAAAGCATACACAGATGGGGAATACACACATGAAAACATGTTCAATATTATTAAACATTAGGGAAATCAAAATTACAACCACAACAAGCTACCACTACATGTTTAATAGAATGACTAAAATAAAAAATAAAGACAATATCAAATCCTGGTGAGGACTTTTAAAGTTAGATTTCTCCAATTTCTGGTGGGTCTTGCATACCTAACCTTTATCATCTTGGTTTCTTTAATTCAAAATTAGTATTTAAGCTTCTTATAAATCTTTTTATAGTTTTATCACTAGCTAAGTTTTAGTGTTTATTAATGGCATTTGTAGGATGAATTATTTTTTCCTGACATTGTGTTCACTAATTAATTTATTAAAAGTTTTTATAAACATGTGTTCTATAAATGTTGTGCCATTCATAAATTTTTGCTGTAAATATTTTCAAATCAATTACAAATACTAAAGAATGATTTTGTTGAAACAATGGCAGCTGTGATCATATCATTTTACAAGATATTGTGAAGCTTTCATTCCAAGAATTCCTAACATTTTATTTCTATTGGCAGTGAATGATATGAGTACTTATTATCCCATGTGTCCTTCAGGACATATGGCTGTCAGAAACAACATAGACATCAAAATTGTTATACAATTTAAATCCTTTTAGTTTAAAATTTCATGAGGCATAAAATAATCAACAGAATTTTATGTGTTTGTTTTATTTTTATATGTCACTTTAGGTGAAATTTAGGTTTATATGTTATAATATTTTGGTATTTATTTCATTATAGTTCAGTCTGAATATTTTGTCTAAATCTTTGTGATTTTGGAGGTTAAATAAATGGCTTTGTACATGAGAAGTAAGTGATCTTCTATGTAGTTACACACCCAGCTCTTGAAATGTTCAAGATTTCAAACATAAGTTCTCTAACAGAAATGTGTTTATTACAAATAGATTTCTTTGGTCTGTGACTCATTTTTGAATTGTTTATAAATTATCTATTTGCAGTGCAAGAGATAAAATTTAATCTTAAAAGTTGAACAGTTTTTTTTATTCAAGATTTATGCATTAGGTGTTGTATCGAAACAGTCATCAAAAAATAGATTTTTCTCAATGATTTTCTTCAAAAAACTTTGTTCTACCCAATTGCATATTTCTGAGTATCACCTAAAGTCATACCATTTTGTAAAGCTCCTTTATTATAGACAGTTGAACAAACATAATACTTTTTTCTAGATTCCTGCCCCCCTTGCTACTGCTCTGTCTACTTTTATTAGTAGCTAACTCCTAGAAATACTGGAAGTTGAGTGCTTTTGGGAGAAGAAAAGTTAGGTTATTTTTGTTTTTAAAGGATGTGATCCCAAATAGATTGACCATGATCCCTGGGAAAACCATGTGTCCAAGTATCAAAACGCAATGCACATTGTACTTGATGTGTTTTTGTTTGTTTGCTTTCTTGCTTTTTTTTAGTTTGTTTTTAAATAGGAAAAACAGTGATGTGGGTAATGAAATGGAGCTAGATCTGGGAGGAGTTGAGGAATGTGGGTAAACATGATCAAAATATAGTATCCAAAATTCTCAGGGAACTAATAGAAGTGAGAGAAACAGATTTTATTATCATCACAATATAAGTGAACACAATAAAATTACTCATTAACTTTAGGGTTCTTTGGAAAGTCATTTGGGTGAAGTTTTGCTGGGGCAAACACATGAAGAAACATTTAGCTGAAACATAGATAGGTGAAAGGATATTCTGCTAAAGCAAGCACATGAATGGACACATGATGCTGGATTCTTTGCTAATTAAAATCAGGTATTGGTCATCCTTTCATTGCATAGTTGAGTTACTTTGTTGGGACTCCATAAAGAGAAATTTGCAAAAACAAACAAACAAACAAACAAAAACCTGATTGTGTGCTGCTTTTTCTTGCCACTTCCACGGACTCAGGCTGATTGGTTGTTGTCATCTGAGACAGTCCCATATGCCAAGGATGTTTGGAGAGTAGAAAGGGGAGGGGGGAGGGGGATGTTTGCCCGGAAACTGGGAAAGGGAAAAACACTCGAAATGTATATAAGAAATACTCAAGTTAATAATAAAAAAAAAAAAAAACAAAAAACAAAAACAAAAAATAGGACAGGATGGCCAGTGATAGAGACTAAGCTTGGATTGCTTAAAGAGCTAGCTGTGGAAGGCTTCTGAGTCTCAATCTTTCCTGATCTTGGTTTCACTGAGAGAGGCATAGCCAAGAAATTCTCCTGACATTCCTCCTAGTACATCCTGCTGTCTAGGCCCGAGGCTAAGGCCTCATTATCTCTGCTAGGTAGTGCTACAAGTTCAGATTCAGGTTTTCTATCCTGACTCTATTGAACTGGGCTGGTGGTGTATCAGTGAAATATTTGTGAGTGGACGGATCAGAGGCTGCTGACCTGTGAACTGACCTGCCTACTATTGCCAGACAACAGAGATGAGAGTTGCTCCAAAAAGCCTTTCTTTCTTTTTCCGTTTATTGGATATTTTATGTGTTTACATTTCAAATGTTATCCCTTTTCCCCCATCTCCCATACACCCTCCCCTCTCCCCATGCTTCTCCCACTCCCACCCACCTACTCCCTACTCAACACCCTGGAATTCCGCAACACTGGGGAAATAAGCTTTCACAGGATCAAGGGTTTCTCCTATTGATGACAGACAATGTCAGCCTCTGCTACATATGTGACTGAAGCCATTGGTTCCTCCATGTGTGCACATTAATTGGTGGTTTATTTCCAGGAGCTTGGGGTTGGGAGGTCTAGTTGGTTGATATTGTTGTTCTTCCTACATGGTTGCAAACACCTTCAGCTCCTTCAGACTTTTCTCTAACTCCTCCATTGAGGTCCTGGTGCTTAGTCCAATGCTTAGTCGCAAGCATCCTTATCCATATCAGTAAAGCTCTGGAAGACATGACATCCATGTCACGTTATTGTCAGCAAGAACTTCTTGGCATCTGCAATAGTGATTGGGTTTGGTGGCTGCATATAGGTGGGGCAGTCTGTACATAACCTTTCCTTCAGTCCATGCTCTACTGCATTTCCCTACATTTCCTTCCATGAGTATTTTGTTCCCCTTTCTAAGGAGTGGAGCATCTACCTTTTGGTCTTCCTTCTTGAGCTGCATTTAGTCTGTGGATCTTATCTTGGGTAATTCGAGCTTTTGGGCTAATATCCACTAGTCAGTGAGTGTATACCACATGTGTTTTCTGTGTATAGGTTACTTCCCTCAGGATAATATTTTCTAGTTCCTTCCATTTGCCTATGAATTTCATGAAGTCATTGTTTTTAATAGCTGAGTAGTACTTCACTGTGTAAATGTACCACATTTTCTGTATCCATTCCTTTTTGAAGGATAACTGTGTTTCTAAAAAGGTCCATATTCCTTTCTTTTCCATTACTACTGGTAGATAGTGGGCTAACATGGATGTTAAAATATTTAAGAATCAACACTAAAAATAAGTGTTTGAAAAATATAAGGTACAAACCATATAAATGCAATTACATGTTTGAAACAGAATTTATTTCTACTTGATAATACACTTCTTATCTAGTATACCATTTGCTCAGCACCAATGGATATCATATATGCTTAAAAATGTCATCTTTGGGAATTTATGTTTGTTGTAGTTTCTTTTCTATATTTTGTGACAAATTGGCTGGCTAACCAACTAAATAAAGATAGTTTAATAAAGATAGTTTAATTAGCCTGATAATATTAGAAAAATAGAGTTCATCACAGTGAAATAGGCATTGTGACCTAAACGTTAACATGTTCAGTAACATGTTCCTGAAGCAACAGCTAGACATTTAATTGTTATGTTCCACTTCTATTACTTCCTTCCATCATTTAGGCTCCACTTCCCAAAGTTTCTACAACTTTTACCCCGTAATGCTAATTAGATTGAGATAAGTATTCAAATATATACTTTATAAAGAACATTTGATAGTTTAACCAGGGAAATATTTTGAGATGGATAATTATGATTACTTAATCATTTCATATATAAAATTAAATATGGACATATTTAATCTCCTGAACCAATATTCATGGAAATTGATGGTACCATATGTTTTATTCTTAGTGTTACAATCTACTCTCTTACATAGCAGCTGTTGAATCTGCGGTTGGCAACAAGTATATTATAATCAAATTAACAGCTTCAAATAAATATAATAATACAACTCTACTATGATATTCACCACCTTCATAAAATATACTAATTTCATTTTAGATAGTTAATACAAGGAACCATTGGAGTTTTGCCATAAATTGAAAAGAAAATATTCCCCAGGGGAGTGATTCTGAACACTATTACAATTTCTCAAGCAAGTGAAAACCATTTTCATTATTACTAAGTAAGTATCCCACATAAAAGGTGACCTAAATGACAGGGTTTCTGATAAATAAGTGACAGCAACACAAAATAAGCCATGTTTTCTGAAGCAAAGTGTCTGCAAAAATCAAGCCTAGCCAACCAACAGCCTTACACTAAGTAAATCATCATAGTGAGAAACAGCCTTTCCTCTAGGCTGGGATTAAAGTCCATTTCACCAAGTACAAGGGAAGGAATGTGTTAAATCTTATGCACTTATAACTGAAATTAATTTCAATTAAGGAGTGTAACATTGTACATTTTTAATCTTTGCCTATTTCATTGCATTTGTATACATGAAATAGTAATTTAATTTTTAGGAAATAATGTAAGGTTCATTACTGTTCTCTTCAGGCATAGAACTCTTATATGGACATATTTCTTAGAAGTTTGTCATGTAAAAATAATCAAGTGCTCAGAACTATATGACTTACTACACTATTCCATATTCTGTAGCAGAAAAGAAATCTAGTTCTGTAAATGTATTTATATCTTTTCAACTCATAATACATTAACATTTTAAGTAAAATTTATTTAACATAAAACTAATGTAAAAATGCAATTATCTTTAAATACTCAAAAATTATACAAAATTAACACAATCAGTTTGAGATTTTCATCATTTCTATGTTAACATCTGTACATTAATCAATTAATATCCCCACTCAGTCTTTCAAAAGCCTGATATTTGTTAGTATAATGATTTTACCATTTTGAAAATTGCACAAGCATATTAGTAAACTGTTATTTGTGCTATAATACACTGATTATGGGTGATTTTTAAAAAGTCTGTACATGGTCATATAGACATTAAATCCTGAATATTTTTCAGTGGTTGTTTGCTCCAATCGGGAAATATAGAACCCACAGGACTCAAGGGATGACTGCTTATTAAATTAATTTCTGATTCATCAATCCAAAAATATAAAAATAAAAACTTTATATAGATTTAATTGTCTACTAAACTATACAGAGTTTATTTATTTTAAAATAGGTTTAGAGGCTATAATTTATACTAAATATGTAAAATTTTTAAATCTGTTCTTCTACTGTTTTATACTTGTTTATTTTTGAAACATTCACTTATTAGAACCTCCAACAAAATGCTCAAAGAAATGGTAAGTAAAATTGTGTATTATATCATCTGGATATATAGGTGTGTGTTTGTGTTTATGTGTGTTTGTGTGTGTTTGTGTGTGTTTGTTTGTTTATGTGCATGTAATGTAGATTTAATGCAGATGTAGGTGGATATTTTATATCTATATTATATATAAATATGTTATTGTACTTTACTGTATACTCAGCAAAATAGAACTTTTCTTAGACATTGTTAATTAAAGATCCATTCTCAAATAACATTTATAATAAAATGCTAAAATTGTATACTTTTCTGGAAACAAGACTGTATTAATACTGTTTCTATAATTAACAATAAAATTACTTTTACAAAGATTTTTTAAGGGATTCAAATTACTCTATCATGTTTTCATCCTATTGAACCTACCTTATGATTTTATATGAGATTGGATCTATTGAGAAAAATTTTGCTCATCTTTGTCCATATGTTATGATATATTCTGCTATAATATTCTTTGTTGATAGGTCAACTTATGTTTTCAGCCATTTTACTTCTTATAAATTGAACTTGCTTGGCTTTTGCTATTTGTAACCTTAAGTAATGTGATATGTAGTAATATATGTATATATATATTAAGAAGAAATCATTTTATCCTGGCTGATTTCAACATGTCCTCCTTTGTTCCAATACTTTTCTTATGAGTGGTCTACATAAAAATATTTTGATATCTGCAGTACTTGGACTTTTGGAGCCTTTGAAATGCTTTATTTGATGTTTGTCATCAAGTTTCTGAATTATTCAGCCATTGTTTGCACTTCTTTGCTTTTCTTTCTTTCTCCTTCTGCAGTCTCAGTATATCTGTGACATATGCAATCATATGTTTACATCAAATTCCTATAAAAAGGCACTATTGGATTCTTTCTTCCCCTCCCAGACTCCTGTCATTCTCTGTCATCTAGATATCCAGATTTGTTAGGATTTAGCCTGTAGTTTTTAATCACTTGTTCTGACAGCTCAAATATTTGATGAACCATTGCCATCTTCTGTTTTCTCATTTTCCCAGCATGTTTTTAGGTTTCTATAGGAATTTATTTTTAAAAACTTTACTAACAAATTGTCACATTTATGTCTCTAGTATTCTGTTATCTCTTCTTCCTTTGCTTCTGTTAATTTTTTTGTTCCACTGTAGAATATTGGTCCCACTTTTTTGTTTCATTATTACATATGACTTGTTTAAATATAGATATTTTATGAGATTTACTGTAGCTGAAATTTTTATATTATTAAATTATCTAACTTTCAATGGTTTAGGAGTGTGAGATAAGGAAAGATCCAGAAATATATGATTACTTTCACTTTTATAGATTTCCCAACAGTGGTAATCTTTGATACCAATAGTGATATATTTCCATTTTTTAATTCTTTAACCAGAATATTTACTATAAACTTAAGTCTTAGTGTGTGGGTTGAAAATTGACTTAACATTTGAGGATTACATTTCTATCTCATATTCCTTCAGGGTTCATTACTGAATATTCTGAGTGCTCTATTTCTGGGACACAAGTTGCTGTGGTATTGCCCCTAAACATGGCATACTAGGATCTTTCCACCAGTTAAAAGACCTTTTAAATTCAGTATTACATCATAGTCCTAAAGGTCCTTGTTGCAAAGCAGGCTTCTCCATTTGTTTCCAGTTCTGTTTGATGCTTGGGGGAACAAGTTCAATTGCAAACCACATTTTGGTTTGATTACTTGTCAGTGAGTACATTCTAGATTTAATGCACAACTTTCTTATTGACTCAATGCCAGGAGTGATCTCCTTGGGTTTCTCTTTTCCTAAGCTTTGCATTTAATTTTTGGATTCTTTGTCATACCAGAAAACTACCATATTCCTTCAGTTGTTCTCCCTCAATGCAGAACTATATATAACCATGTTGTAGGCATATAGTTCTTCAATCTCTTTCAATTTACATGTGTCTCCTCAATGCTTACATCTAGTCTCTTCCTTTCGATAGAATACCTTAAACATTGGCTAACAGGTTACATGCAACTAGGTCATACATTCTCTGAAACAGTATTCATGATATTAAAAAAAGAATGCTTCAATATCAACCAACCAGATCCCCCCAGAGCTGGCCAGTGCCAACCAAAATGTTCACAAGGAAGGACCCATGGCTCTAGCTGCATATATAGGAGAGGCAGTTTTCGTTTGGCATCAATAGGAGGAAAAGACCTTGGTTCTGTGAAGGATCATTTTCCCCAGTATAGGGTAATGCCAGGGTGGTGATGTTGGAGTAGGTGGATGGTAGGGAGAGCATCCTCACAGAAGCAGGGGAAGGGTATAGGAAAGGAGGGAACAAGGAAAAGGTATAACATTTGAAATGTAAATACAGAAAATATTCAATAAAAAAAACAGGTGCAAAATAAATTGAATGTTTAATTCTAAGACTTTTCTTCCCTATTTGTTTTCTCTTCTTAGCCTGAGGTACATCTATTCTCAAATTTTATTGGAGATAACTTTTATTTTTTATTGGATATTTTGTTTACTTACGTTTCAAATGTTTTCCCTTTCCCTGTTTCCAGCCACAAACCCCACATCACATCCTCCCTTCTTCTTCCCCTATGAGATTCCTCCCCCAGACACCCACCCACTCCTCTCTTACTACCCTGGTATTCCCCTATACTGGGATATCGAGCCTTCATAGGACCAAGGTCCTCCCCTCCAATTGATACCACAAGGGAGTCCTCTGATACACATGCAGGTGGAGTCATGGGTCCCTCCATGTGTACTCTTTTGTTGGACTTTTAATCCCTGGGACCTCTGGGGGGGTCTTGTTGGTTGATACTGTTGTTCTTCCTATGGGGTTGCAAATACCATCAGCTCATTCAGTCCTTTCCCTAACTCCTATATCAGGGTCCTAGTGCTCATTATCAATTGTTTTCTGTGAGTATCCACATCTGTATTTGTCAGGCTTTGGGAGAGCCTCTCAGTAGCAGCTATAACAGGCTCTTGTCACCAACTTCTTCACACTAGCAATAGTGTCTGAGTTTGGTGTCTGTATATGGGATGGATCCTCAGGTAAGGCAGGCTCTAGATGGCATTTCCTTTAGTCTCTGTTCCACACTTGGCCCCTTTACTTTCTTTAGACAGGAACGATTCTGGGTTAAAAATTTGCAGTTGAGTGAATGGCCCCGTGCTCCAACCGGGGGCATGTCTAACATCTGGATATGGTCTCTACAGGTTCTTCCTCCCCTTCATTGGGCATTTTAGCTAATATCATCCCCATTGGGTCCTGGGAACCTCTTGCTTTCCTGGCATCAGGGACATTCTGGTGGCTACTACCAGTTCCCCATTCCCCATTGCTAGACACTTCTATTCAATTTCCTGATCCTCTATATATTATTGTAGTCTCTTCTCATACCTGATCCTGTCCCCACTTTTTCCCTATCCAACTCTCATCTTCCCAAGTCCCTCCCACCCTCTATCTCCTCTAAATATATTGTTCCCCATTCTCAGTAGTATTGAAGTATCCAAATTTTGTTCTTTCTTCTTCTTGAGCTTCATCTGATCTGTGAGTTGTTTCGTGGGTATTCTGGGCTTTATGCCTAATATCCACTTATCAGTGAGTGCATACCATGTGTGTTCTTTTGTGACTGTGGCTTATTTCACTCAGGATGATATGCAAAAATACTCAATAAAATTCTTGAAACTGAATCTAAGAACTCATCAAAATGTTCATTCACCAAGTAGACTTCATGCCAGGGATGCAGGCATGGTTCAAAATATGGAAACCCATCAAAGTAATCCACTGTGTAAACAAACTCAAAGAAAAAAAAAATTATCATCACATTAGATGCTGAGAAATCATTTGACAAAATTCAACACCCCTTCATTTTAAAAGTCTTGAAAAGATCAGTAATTCATGCCTTGTACCTAAACATAGTAACAGCAATATACAGCAAACTCGTAGCCAACATTAAACTAAATAAAGAGAAATTTGAAGCAATCTTACAAAAATCAGGGACTAGGCAAGGCTGCCCATTCTCTCCCTATCTATTCAATATTCAAAGTCCTACCCAGAGCAATTAGACATCTAAAGGAGGTAAAGGGGATATAAAGTGGGAAGGAAGAAGTCAAATTATCACTGTTTGCTGATGATATGATAGTATACTTGTGACCCCAAAAGTTTCAACAGAGAACTCCAACAACTGATAAACAAGTTCAGCAGAGTGGCTGGATTTAAAATTAACTCAAACAAATCAGTAGACTTCCTCTATTCAAAGGATAATCTGACTGAGAAAGAAATTAGGGAAACAACACCCTTCACAATAGTCACAAATAATAAAAGATATCTTGGTATAACTGTAACCAAGCAAATGAAAGATCTGTATGACAAGAACTTCAGGTCTCTGAAGAAAAAAATTGACTAAGGTCTCAGAAGATGGAAAGATATCTCATGATCATGGATTGGTAGGATTAATATAGTAAAAAAGGAGCTAACTTTTAAATTTCCACGTTTCCTTCTGCTCATTCACAATAAATATTTCTAATTTTTTTCACTTCACAACATAATATATTTACTTTGATTATGTTGTTGCAGATTGCAGAATTTTTATTTTATGGCCAAATAATATTCCATTGTTTATGCATACAATATTTTATTTATTAATCAGTTTGCCAATGCCTTGGAATTTTAATTTGTAATTTATTGTGCATAATATTATCCTGAACATAGCAAAAAATCTCTGATATTATAGATCCATTTCCTTTACAATGAAGACTTAGCTATGGGTTGATAATTTATATAGTATTTCTTAATTTAAGAAACCTTTCTTATATATAGTTAGCTAATAAAAAATAAACAAATAGCAAGATTAGTAAGAACCAAAGTCTATATTTTGCAATGAATATCTGTACAGTGAGAATTGGCATTATTGTAACAGTTCTTGTTTTTGAAATAGCCATAAAATTGAACTTTTTCATAAGTGGTTCAAGAACTCTGAACGTTAGTTATGCTGAATATGTATTTCACACACTTTGTTGTCACCTCTGCATATTCTTTTGTATTAATTGATTAATAACATCATTTATTTAAAATATAATTACAGAATTTCCCTCCAACTGCTTGTCTCCTCAAACCTTCACATACTCACTCCCTGCCTTCTCTCAAATACATGGCTTTTTATTCTGTACTGTGGTTAACACACACACACACACACACACACACACACACACACATACTATAATGTGTGTTTATGAATAAGTATATAAATGCCACCTGATATGTCTGAAATGCCACCTGATATGTCTGTTTAGTGTCAAAACATACAAAAACTTAAATGGACCATTTTGAAGATGTCATAGTCATAAATATTTATTGTGAATATAATAAACAAAATATATAATTTAAATGATTAAATAGCAACTTTCATATTTGCTTCAAAAGTATATTCAGACAGATGTGCATGATTATTTATTACATTCTCTAATAAGTTTATGAATCTTTGTATATAAAACTTGGTACTGTTTCTATTCTAAATAATGACTTAATATCTGACATGGAAGACTTTGAATTTTGCACTTTTATTAAACTTTAAGGCAATCCTCAGGATTACATTTATTCTAATGAAGTATTTTCAAATTAAAGCGTAAGAAGCTTAAAAGATTTCTACTTTATAATAAGGTATGGCGTAGGAAAAAAAATAAATATGCAGTCTTTTTGGTTATTTAGTCAAAGATGCATCCTGTAATTTTTTTGTTTTGTTTTTTGTATTTCAGTCAGTCTTCACCAAAAACCTAAGAATAATACTTGTCTAAACATGATCACTGAATTAATCCTTAGATTACAAAGCAGAAGTATCATTTTAAATGATTTTGGTGGCATTTTCAATGCCTGGTTGGCTGACATTTAGTGTCAGTCTAAAGGAAATACAAGGATAAAGAGTGGAGCAGAAACTGAAGGAAAGTCCATCCAGAGACTGCCCCATCTGTGGATCCATTCCACATGCAAACAAACCCAGACACTATTGCAGATGACAAGAAGTGCATGCTGACAGGAGCCTAATATAGTTGTCTCCTGAGAGGTTCTGCCAGATTCTGACAAATACAGATGAGGATGCTTGCAGCCAACCATGAGACTGAGCACTGGGACCCAAAGAGAGGAATTAGGGCAAGCACTGAAGGAGCTGAAGGGGTTTGCAACCACATAGGAAGAAGAACAATATCAACCAACCAGACTCCGAACCACTCCCAGAGACTAAACCACAAACCAAAGAGTACAAATGGAGGTTCCCAACTGCATATGTAGCAGAAGATAGACATATCTGGCTTCAGTGGCAGGGGAGGCCCGTGGTCCTGTGAAGGCTTGATGCCCCAGTGTAGAGAAATGTCAGGACCGTTAAGTGTGAATTGGTGGGTGAGTGGGCAAGCACCCTCATAGAGGCATAGGGAGAAGAATGGAGTAGGGGGATTCAGGAGGAGAAGCTGGAAAGGAGGATAACATTTGAAATGTAAATAAATAGAATAACCAATTAAAAAAATAGGAAAAAAAACAAGTCCTCCTCTTACATCTCTGAATTACAATAGTTGTGTATCACATGTAAGAAGAATATCAAGGATACTGCCTTAATTGTTGGTCAAATATTCTCCATCTCAAATGAAGATTCAAGCACATCTGACAGTTACATATTCTAAGCATATTATTCTGCACTTAGAGTTTTCCATTTCTCAATGGAGCCTAGCCTTTCCACTCGTCAGCCCATTATTGTACTTCCTATCTATACAATTGTGGACATTCTGAGCCATATTTTATTAAGAACTTTCCTAATATTTTAAATCTAAGGTGGCAGTGGTTTTGCCAGAATTCATGCTCTAAATGTTGACATTTTGTTTAGAACTGGAATGCATTTATGCTGCTGATCTCACAACTTGTGATAAAACAAAAATAATCCTACTGCTTAGGAAGTCGGATTTGTTGTAGTATGTGCAGTATTATAGAGCAATGTGTTACACATGTGTTTCTAGTAATGACATTGCAAATAATCCTATTGTTCTGACAGTAGTATAAAAGTAAAGTTTTTTGGGGGATTGCACAGTTTATATTTGATAATGACAAAATATTGTCTCATGTGATTTAAGGACATTCTGGTTCTACTTATAATTAAAAAGATTTCTGTAAACAACAATAAAAATATCTGAGCTACCTCTTTCAATATCCACAAGAAGAAAGAGCATTCGTTTAGAACACTCTCTTTGGAAACTGACGATTGGGAAATCTCCCAGGACCTTTCTGGTTATGGAATTGCCTTTCAAAGCCTGATGGCCCAGTTCTATAATTTTATCACTTAAAAAGTAGAACATGTTGATATCCTTCAAGGCCATATTGATTTACATAGTAAATTTAAGGTTTACCTAAGTAACAAAGCAAGACAGATGAAAAAAATCAAAACTAGATACAAAATACCTCTGTAAAGATGATACTCACTTATGAAATATTAGAGAATCCTCAGGTTGCAGGCCTAGAACACTGGCACTCATTGAAATCAGACTTTATCAGAAAGCTATTGAACTTCTGTTTCACAGAGTCCTTTTCCAACACCCAGCACAAGAAATTACTGAGGACTGCAAAAACCTATCTATGCCTTCCAGTTCAAAACTCTTGATGCTTTTTCAGGAAATAGTAGAAACTATAAGGATTTAACTTTTCAGGCTACTAAACTGTGTGAAATCTGTAATGAGTGTATGACAGTAACACCCAAAGATGTTCTGTCATTATAGGGATGAGGAATACAGTGAATAATTTACTAGGAAGGAAAATATTTTTTGTTCATTTTTTGTTTTTCTTAATGTTAATTTTTCCCCATGAAACCAACTGTACTGTAAATGTTTCCCATTTCATTTGAGTTTCAATTTTTAATTCAAATAGAAGAATTAGTACAATCAGGATGCTTCAGTGTATAAGTTACAAGAGTCCAACTTCATAAAATTATAAATATGCCTGCTAATTATTTTTGTGAAAACAACTATTTACTTCTGACATTTTCTTAAAGAAAATAAGTGGATAGACAAATAGATTCACAGACAAGTGAAAATTTCGTGTCAAAAGGAAGACCCTTCAAGGAACTAAAACAATTTCTTTAAAGTCATGTGGAAATATAAAACAACTGGGACAAAAATATACTTAAATTTATTCTAAATTTGAAAGGTTGTTAATTATGATTATCTCAGATGCTTTCTACAAAAATGGATAGAAAATAGCTGAATAAGGATGCCATGGAAAGTTGATGCCTGTTTTTACACTTGACAGTTCTCTAGTCTTTACTTCATTTTGTAAACTATAAATTAAGATAATTTTGTCCTATGCATGTTCTGCTGAGATGTTGGATAGAATTAATGAGGATTTCTGAACTATGATGCAGTTCATTAAATTGGCTTGGCAAGTTTACACATGAATGAACACTTAGAAAGCCCTGAGAATGTATTTAAAAAATAGGCAGGACAAATTATCCGTGGAATTGAAGGACTCAGGCAAGGATGCTCATAATGAAAAGATAACAATTTGTTTTTAGTTAGCAGTTTGCTAATGTGTAGGTTTCAATCACTAGAGCTACTCTTGGGAAATAAGTGTCTCACCAGTACAAAGTGTCAAACTTACAGAGGGCTTTTGTAATAGGGGTTGAATGGATCAAGAACACAAGAGTAAATAGTCTACAATGTGCTAAAAAAAGAAAAGCAACTCTTGTGTCTTAACTTACAGGGAGGCAATCAAATGTTTGGTGGTATTTCTGTTCATACTGAGGAAAGAAAATTGGATGAAGTCTTTGATTGGCCTGCTATAAAATGCGATTTTAGCTAGCAATTTGCTCTGTGTAGCACAATTACATCGTCTCTCCATTATTAGTAACCTAAGGGAGTATTTAAAGGATAAGTGTTTCCCATTCTTTTTTAAAGTTAAAAAAAGTTCACATGCTTTTTTGAGAGAAGACCAAGAAAAAAAATGAATTCAGGAAATAGAATTAGTAACCAAAATAGATTACAAATCAATATCACTCTTTCTACAAATTTATTTTAATTAATTCTTTCAGAATTTCATACAAAGTAAATTCCATCACTTAGTTATGGGACTCATGAACTCCTTTTCCCTTCATTCTGTAGGGTTGAGTGGCTTGATTTTTTTTGCAGGTTTTCTGCAGTCAAATATAACTGGTGTTTATATATGGTGTGAGTACATAGTGCAGTTCAAGTTCAGAAGACATTGTGTAAAATACTGTTACTATTGATGGTTTAAAGTCTCTGAAAATTCTACTTTAACTTATGGTCAAGTTAAATCATTTGTCTTTCAAGAAAAATCAGAAATTTAATTTGTTAGAGTTTTTTCCTCATTTATTTCGTTCATCATGTTTGTATCTTCATCTTTGTTTCCACATATAGAAATATAAAAATATGTTTATTCTTGATATTTTCTGCAAAATGTATCAAAGTTACCTGTTCTAATGGATTGCTTAGAGGAAACATGTTTAGAAATATAAATCTTTAAAATTGTGGTAACTATAAGCTTATGTGTTATGGCGGAACATATATTTTTGTGACAGGCTATAGTGTTAAAAATATTCATTATATAAAGTGCTTACTGTTTCCTGTTACTTTGCTTTAAGTATATAATTATTTTATTTTGTTTGTTTAAATGTTAAGTTCTGTGTAAGAACTTCTGTATAAGAAATTATTTACATTGCAAGTAATTATTGAGTAGAAATGTGACTTTCACTACTACAGTTTTTTTTTAAATTTTTTTTTGTGAGAAAATAACCATATTAACTCAACTTTCACCTCAGCTTAGAACAACACAGGAATTCAAAGTATATGTACAAATTTCATCAAAATTCCAAATTTGCCTGTTCTTAGATGTTTTGTTTGATGCATGGTGAATAAAAGTTATTAGATATATAGGAAATAATGAATATTGATTTTACCTACCTCAAACCCATTTCCATTTCATTTCCTAATAGTGCCATTATTTCATTTCAGAAACTTTCTTTCTGTCACAATAAATATGAATATGTTTCATAATCACTTTTAGCTGTCTGAGTCCTAACATGATCAAATAATTTCAGTGTTCCCAGCTTATACTGAAATACCTTAAACAAGAACAATTAGTTGATATATATGCATAAAAACTCACATACTTGTTCAAGGAACTCTCTAGGACTTTTGTTGTAGCACATTAGGAAAAAACTCCTTTTTTAGCTATAGAGACAGTTATACAATAACAAAATACATTTTGCAAACATATCTATTAATACTTCTCCGAATGATGATAGTACAGAGAAGAAAAGCAAGAGACTAAAAAGGTAAAATAGTTACAACAGCCTATTACTGTTGGATAAAGTCAGAAAAGAAATGCGCAATGCTAAATACTTTGTAGAAAAAAAAAACTTTTTTTTCTTTTAATAAAGTCCTGCTCTTTTCCACTCAATTTTGTTTACTGATTGGATGAATAATGTACATTCCATTACAGCTATTGTCATTGGCAACAATTGAAATATAAGATGAGAATTAAATCATTCTCCCTTGTTTGTTAAAACTAGGTTAATATTTACCCAATGACTTCATCCTACCAAGAGTGTAATTTAATGCCACAGCCTCCTGTGCACAATTATCCACAGCATTTTTCAACAGTTCTTTATTCACATAGCGAATAAAATTAAATGATAGTAATTATAATCTGCTGTTTCTTTCCTATTAGTATTGCAGTATTTTTTCTTGACTCCACTAAACCTGATTTATTTTTGAAATCATATTTTTAAAAAATCAAACTTTTAAGAAAAAAAGCCTTCTTTTTGGAGAACTTTTGACCTTACAGCATTAGTCTTATATAGTAACACATAGCTAATAAAATAATATGATGATGGTTACTTGACTCAATATTTCTGCAGAATATTATCATGTATGATTTCATAATTGAAAAAATGAAGATAATAGTTCCTGAAGAAATAATATAAATAATCGCAATCACCTAAGAAATGATATAGGAACAAAAAATATATACATATCTCCCTGGCAATGATAGATAAGATAGTTACCACACAGGGACTGTTGAAGAATTTGGGGGTTTTTTGTATGTTTTTTGTTTTGTATTTTTTCTCCCCCTCTCCCTCCAATCAGAATAGATACAGTTGGTGGGGTCAGTAATAATGTGTGGAGTCTTGAAACCAGGAGTATTTTTAAATTTAAAACCTGACTCATTGACAAGCAGCTGAGTTGGAGGACTTACTTGGCTTGTTTCTCAAGAGGCAGGGGTGAGGTAGAGTTGGGTGTGTGAGTCAGTCAGCACAATTCGATCTTGTGAGCATGCTTACTCTATGGTGCAGGTGCACCTCATCTGTGCCTCAGTTTCCCCGGGGCATTCTTGTCAAAATAGTGTCAGGGATAAGTAGGTGCTTGCCCAAAGAATGGGTCTCAAATTGGGCTTGATATTGGTTAGGCATTCCCTTGGTCTCTGTTGCATCCACATTTCCTGCATTTCTTGAAGACATGAAAAATTTTGCGTTGAAACTTTTGTGGGTGGGTTGGTATTCTTATCACTCCACTGGAGTTTTCCCTGGCTATATGAATTGGCCTCTTCAGGTTTCATACCCCTGATCCTGTGAGTCAGATTAATTTACACACATTGATTCTTAGGTGCCGGTCTGTCAAGTCATGAGGATGCCCCACAGTTTCCCACTCCTGACAGTTACAGATTTCTATTCATTCTCATGACCATCTGGCCATTTCTCTTGTCCCTTGGCAAATTATTGTGAACATACACATTCTTGTCCTTGTTTCCTCTCCCTCCCAGTTCTCTTCCTCCATCTGTCTTTCTATGATTATGTTATTCCCTCTTCTAAATAAAATTCAAATGTCTTTTATGGTGCTATCCTTCCTGTTTTGCTTCTTTGAATCTGTGGAGTGTATCATGGGTATCTAGTATTTTATGGCTAATATCCACTTATAAGTGAGTAAATACCAGTAATGTCCTTTTGAAATTAGGTTATCTCACTCAGTATGATATTCCCAAGTTTCATCCATTTGCCTTCAAAACTCACAATGTCTTTGATTTTTATAGCTGAATAGTATTACATTGTATAGACGAAACACATTTTCATTATCCATTCTTCAGTTGAGGGACATCTAGTCTTTTTCCAGTTTCTGGCTATTATGAATAAAGCTGCTATGAATATAAACGAACAAGTGCATTTGTGGGATGCTGGAATATTTTTGGGTATATTTCCAGGAGTGGTATATCTTTGTCTTGAGTGAGAACTATTCTCAGTTTTCTAAGAAACTGTCAAATTGATTTCCAAAGTGGCTGCACAAGTTTATATTGCCACCAGCAATGGAGGAGTGTTGACCTTGCACTACATCCTTACCAACCAGCATGGGCTATCACTTGAATTTTTTCTTAGTCATGCTGGTTGGTGCAAGATGGAATCTCAGAGATGTTTTGATTTTCATTTCCCTGATAACTAAGTGTTTTTAACATTTCTCCAAGTGCTTCTCAGCTGGTAGAAATTCCTCTTTTGGCAATTCTCTGTTTAGCTTTCTACCCCATTTTTAATTGAGTTATTTGGGTTGTTGTCTAGCTTCTTGTATTATCTATGAATTTTGGATATAAGATCTCTATCAGATCCAGTGTTGGTGAAGATCCTTTCTCAATCTTCATGCTGCCTTCTTTTTTTCTTAAAGACAATGTCCTTTGCATTATAGAAGCTCTTGATTTGGGATAGAGCTTTGTTTAGTGTTAAAAATAGGCATTTATTTGAATTCTTCTATATATAGTCATGCAGTTAGACCAGGATCATATTTTGAATATGCCTTACCTTTTCCAATGTATAGCTTTTTGTTCTTTGTCAAAAATCAAGAGTCACTCAGTGTGTGTATATATTACTGGATCTTCTATTTGATTCCATTGATCAACTTGTCTGTTTCTGTACCAGTACCACTACTGGATTTTGTCAGAGGCTTTTTCAACATTTAATGAGGCTGATAATTCTAATATCTAATAAAAAAGACTTTCAAACAAGAGTAATGAAAGGAAACAGGGACGGATACTACACACACTTCAAAGGAAAAATCCAACAGGAGGATGTTTAAATTCTGAACACTTATGCCTCAAATGTAAGTGCAACCACATCAGTAAAAGAAACTTACTAAAACTAAATAACACATTGAACTCCACACATTAATAGTAAGAGACTTCATCTCCATACTTTAAACAAGGGAGGGCACGGAAAGAGTGACTAAACAAAGGGTAATTAAACTGATAGACATTAGAAATCAACCGGACTTAACAAACTTTTGTAACATTTCACACATACACAAAAGTATATACTTCTTATCAGCACCTTAGAGACACTTCTCCAAATCTGAGAATATAGTCATTCCCAATTGAAGCCTCAATAGATAGAAGAAAATTACAATAAAACATTTCACGTTCTCAAAACAAACTTCACTAAAGATAGAGTTCAACAACAAGAGAAACAAACAAACTAACAAAAACCCTACAAAATAAAGAAAACTGAATATCTCTCTCCTCAATGAACATGGGTCAGGGAAGAAATAAGAAAAGAAATCCAATACTCTCTAGAATTCAATGAAATTTAAGGTCAACATACTCAAATGTGTGGAACACAATGAAAGCAGTGCAAAGAGGAAATTTTTTAGCACTAAGTGCCATCATAAATAAATTGGAGAGATTTCATTTCTTTCTTTCTTTCTTTCTTTCTTTCTTTCTTTCTTTCTTTATTTATTTATTTATTTATTTATGTTTACACTCCAGATTTTATTTATTTTATTCCCTTCCTGGTCTGGCCTCCAACTGTTCCACATCCCATAGCTCCTCCCTGTCTCTCTTGTCTCCATGAGGATGTCCTCCCCTACCCACCCCACGAGACCTCTAAAAGCTCTGGGGCCTCCAGTCTGCTGAGGGTTAGGTATATCTTTTCTGACTGAACCTAGACAAGGGAATCCTCTGCTTTATATGTGTTGGGAACCTGATACCAGCTTGTATATGCTGCCAGTTGGTTATCCAGTGTCTGAAAGACCTCAGGGGTCCACATTCCTTGAGACTGCTGGTCCTCCTACAGGGTTTCCCTTCTCTTCAGTTTCCTCCAGCTTTTACCTAATTCAACCACAGGGGTCAGCAGCTTTCTGTTCATTGGTTGGATACACATATGTGCATCTGACTCTACAAGCTGCTTGTTTTTCTGAGGGCAGTCATGATAGGTCTCCTTTTGTGAGTGTTCCATAGCCTCAGTAATAGTGTCAGGTCTTGAGGCCTCCCCTTGAGCTGGATCCAACTTTGGACCCATTGCTGGACCTTCTGTTCCTCAGGCTATCTTCATTTCCATCCCTGCAGTTCTTTTAGACAAAAAGAATTATAGGTCAGAGTTTTAACTGTGGGATTGCAAACCCATACCTCACTTGATACCCTATATTTCTGCAGGAGGTTGGCTCAATATGTTCCCTCTCCTTACTGTAGGGCATTTCATCTAGGGTCCCCACTTTGAATCCTGAGAGTCTCTTACCTCTCATGTTTCTGGTACATTCTAGGGCATCCTCCAAACCTCCTTCCTTCTGAGGTTGCCTGTTTCCATTCTTTCTGCTGGAACTCTGGGCTTTAGTCCTTTTCCCAAACCCAATACCAGATCATGCTCCCTTCTCTCCCAGCCCCTCCCTCCTCTGCCTCCCAGATCCCTCCATCCCTCCCCCCTCATGGTTGCTTTCTTTTACCTCCCAAGTGGGACTGAGGTCTCCTCACTTGGGCCATTCAGCTTGTTGACTTTTTTGAGTTCTGTGGACTGTATTGTGGGTATCCACTTATTAGTGAGAAAATACCATGCGTGTCTTTCATGGTTTGAGTTACCTCACTCAGGATAGTATTTTCTAGTTCCATCCATTTGCCTGTGCAACTCAGGATGTCCTTATTCTTAATAGCTGAGTAGTATTCCATTGTGTTAATGAGCCACATTTTCTGTATCCATTCTTCTGTCATGAGTCATATAAGTTGTTTCTGATTTCTGGCTATTACAAATATGGCTGCTCTGAACATGGTTGAACACGGGCCACTGTGACATGGTGGGTCTTCTTTTGGTATATTCCCAATAGTGGTATTGGTGGAGTCTTTATATAGATATATTCCCAATTTTCTGGGGAACATCCCACTTGAATTCCAGCATAGTTTTACCAGTTTGCAATCCCACCAGCAATAGAGAAGAGTTCTTTTTCTCCACATCCTTGACAATATGTGCTGTCACCTGTTTTTGGTTTTTGGTTTTTGGTTTTGGTTTTTATTTTTCTTAGTCATTCTGATTAGTATATGGTGGAATCTCATGGTTGTTTTGATTTGCATTTCTCTGATCACTAAAGCCTTTGAATATTTCTTTATGTGCTTCTCAGTCATTTGAGATTCCTCTGTTAAGAATTCTCATTTCAGTTCTAAACCCCATTTTTTGATTGTGTTGTTTGGTTTTTTGGTGGTTAACTTCTTGAGTTCTTTATATATTTTTGATATTAGCCCCCTATCAGATGTGGGGTTAGTGAAGATTTTCTTCACAATCTCTAGGTTGCCAATTTGTCTTATTGACTATGTCCTTTGCCTTACAGAAGCTTTTCAGTTTCATAAAGTCCCATTTAGCAATCCTTGATCTTAGAGTTTGAGCCATTGGAGTTCTCTTTAGGAAATTGCCTCTGGTGCCCATGAGTTCAAGGCTATTTCTCACATTCTCTTCAATTTTGTTATAGTCTTTGATATACTTGGATTTGAGCTTTGTGCATGGTGATATGAGTCTATTTTCATTTCTCTACTTACAGACAGCCAACTAGACTAGCAAAATTTAGAAAAAAAGAAGATGCCTTCTTTTTTCCATTGCATATTTTTGGCTTCTTTGTCAAGTATGACGTGTGTGTAAGTGTGTGGATTTATACATAGGTATTCAATTCTATTCACTTGATCAACTTGTCTGTCTCTGTACCAATACGATGCAGTTTTTATCACTGTTGCTCTATAGTATAACTTGAGGTCAGGGATGGTGATTCCCCCAGCCATTGTTTTATTGTTAAAAACTGTTTTTCCTAATTTGTAGGGTTTTTTTTTTGCCATTCCAGATTAATTTGAGAATTTCTCTTTCCATATCTTTGAACAATTTTGTTGGAATTTTAATGAGGATTGTACTGAATCTATAGATTGACTTTGGTAGGATAGCCAATTTTACTATGTTAATTCTGCCAATTTATGAGAATGGGAGATCTTTCCATCATCTGAGTTTTTCCTCATTATCTTTCTTGAGAGATTTGAAGTTATTATTGTACAGCTCTTTCACATGTTTGGTTAGAGTTACCTCAAGATATTTTACACTATTTGTGACTATTGTAAAGAGAGTTGTTTCCCTAATTTCTTTCTCAGCCTGTTTATCATTTGTATGTAGAAAGGCTACTGATTTATTTGAGTTAATTTTATATCCGGCCACTTTGCAGAAGTGGTTAATCAGCTGGAGAAGTTCTCTTGTAGAATTTTTGGGGTAGCTTATGTATCTTATCATCTGCAAATAGTGGTATTTTAAGTCATCTTTGACAATTTGTATCCCCTTGATTTCTTTTTGGTGTCTTACTGATCTGATGATTTTTTTTCATTTCCTCCATTTCTGTTGTTATGTTTTCATTTCTATTTTTGTTGTTGTTGTTGTTGTTGTTGTTGTTGTTGTTGTTAATTTGGATACTGTTTCTGGGCCCTTTACTTGGACTGGCTAGGGGTTTATGTATCTTACTCTTTCTTTCAAAGAACCACTTTTAGGTTTTGCTGATTATTTGTATTATTCTCTTTGTTTCTATTTTGGTTGATTTCAGCCTTGAATTTGACTATTTCCTGCCTTCTACTCCTCTTGGGTAGCTTTGCTTCTTTTTGTTCTAGAGCTCTCATGTGTGCTGTTAAGTTGCTACTGTAAGATCTCTCCAGTTTTTTTACCAGTGCACTTAGTGCTATGCATTTTCCTCTTAGTTCTACTTTCATTGTGTCCCATAAGTTTGGGTATGTTGTGTCAAACTTTTTATTTAATTGCAGGAAGTCGTATATTTCTTTGTTTATTTCATCCCTGAACCAATTACCATTGAGTAGAGAGTTGTTCAGTTTCCAAATATATGTGTGTTTTCTGTTGCTTTTGTTGTTGTTGAAGACTAGCTTTAGGTTATGGTATTCACAGAACAGACCTTAACTGACACAAGTTTGAGATAATCCCATGCATCCTATCAGACCAATATGGCCTAAAGCTGGTCTTCAATCACAGCAAAAGCAGCAGAGAAGACACTGTGAAGTGCTGAAAAGAAGGTGTATTCTTTCGTTTCAGGGTGAAATGTTCTTTAGATATCTGTTAAATCCATTTGGATCATAACCTATATTAGTTTCTCTGTGTCACTGATTAGTTTCTGCTTAAATGACATGTTCATTACTGGTAAAATCTACCAATAGTATTTATTGTGTGGGATTCAATGTATGTTTTGAAATTTAGTAAAGTTTCTTTTTATGAATGTGGGTGCCCTTGCATTTGGGGCATAGATGTTCAGAATTTTTATTTTCTTCTGGTGGAATTTTCCTTTGATGAATATGACATGTCCTTCCTTAACACACTCGATAACTTTTGGTAAAAAGTTTATTTTCTTGGATATTAAAAGGGTAACTCCACCTTGTTTCTTGGGATCATATTTGCTTTGAAGACCTTATTCCATCCTTTTACCCTGAGATATTGTCTTTTATTGTTATTTAGGCATGTTTCTTATATGAAGCAAAATGCTGGATCTTGTTTGTGTATCCAGTCTTCTAGCTTATGTCTTTTTATAGGTGAGTTGATTCCATTAGTATTAGGAGATATTAAAGACAGATGACTATTGGTTGCTCTTATATTTGTTTCCGTAGGTTGCTTTATGTGCTTATGGTTCTCTGCTTTTGGTTTTGTTGTAAGAAGCTTAATGTCTTCTCTTTTCTTTGGTGTAGGTATCTTCCTTGTGCTGGAGTTTTCCTTTTAGGATCCTCTGTAGGACTGGATTAATAGATATTTTTTGATTTTTGTTTTCTCCTGGAATATGTTTGTTTCTCTATCTATGTTAATTGAATGTTTTGCCGAGTATAGTAGCCTGGGCTGACATTTGCTTTCTCTTAGAGACTGCATGACATCTGACCAGATTCCTCTGGCTTTCTCAGTCTCTGTTGAGAAATCTGATGTAATTCTTATAGGTCTGCCTTGAGATTATACCTGGCTTTTTTCCCTTGCAGCCTTTAATATTTTTCCTTGTCTTGTGCATTTAGTATTTTGATTATTATGTCATAAGAAAAAATTTCTTTATGATCCATTTATTTGGTATTCTATAGGCTTCTTTCCTGCACTTTTATGGCAATCTCTTTCTTTAGGTTGGGGAAGTTTTGTTCTATGATTTTGTTGACGACATTTTCAGATCCTTTGAGCTGGGAATCTTTGATCTCCTCTATTCCAATTATTTTTTTTTCAATTTTGTCTCTTCATTGTGTCCGGAGTTTCCTGGACATTTTCAGTTAGGAAGCTTTTTAGGTTTTGAATTTTCTTTGACTTTTGTGTCAGTCTCTTCTATACTGGAAAGTCTCTCTTCTGTCTCTTGAATTCTGTTGGTGATACTTATATCTGTAATTCCTGACCTCTTTCCTTAATGTTCCATTTCCAAGTTTGCCTCCATTTGTGTCTTCTTTATCGTTTCTACTTCCACTTTTAGATCTTGAACTGCTTTATGCAATACATTCACATGTTTTACTGTTTTCCTGTATTTCTTTAAAGTATTTGCTTGTGTTTTCTTGAAGTGCTTCTACCTGTTTACCAGTGTTTTCCTTTATTTTTTTTCAGTGAGTTATTTATATCCTTCTTAAAGGACTCTATTATCTTCTTGTGATAAGATTTTAGGTCAGCTTCCTGATTTTCAGGTGTGTTGGTATATTCAGGGCTTGCTGTGTTGGGAGAATTGGGTTCTGATGATGCCTATGTATATTGGCGTCTGTTGCTTATGGCCTTGGGCTTGCCTCTTGCCATCTGGTTATCCCTATTGTCTGCTGGTCTGGGTGACTCTGACTGGAGTCTGCCTTTTTTATCCTTGGGTTGGAACAGGTCTGGTAGGCATGTGGCCCTAACTATAGCAGCTTTCCTGTGTGGCCTTCAAACTTTAGGATATTAAGGGGGACAGAGAAGCAGTTGATTTTAGTCCTGGCTTCAGTAGATCTCCTGGTAGGCCTTCAGACTGCTGGGTCTTCATAGGAGCAGTGAAACTATAGTCCTGTGTGAAGCTGTTCTCCTTGGGGCAAGGGGGGTGGTGTCAATGGACTATGGTTTCTGCTTTCTTGTGTGCAGCAACACTCCAAGGAGGCTTTCAGACTTTTGGGAGAGTTTTCCTGCATGCCACAGAGCCCTTTGGACGTCTTCAAAGTGTGATTTACATTGCCCCCTTGCCCTGTATATAGAGGAACTTCTGGGAAACCTTCAAGCTCTTGTGTTCTGGGTGTAGTGGATCTCCTCGTATGTCTCTGGTTGTATTGTCAGATGCCCTGGTTTCAGCAGATCTCCTGAGATGACTCAGGATATGGTATCAAATTATTTGAGTACAGTGGATCCTCTGGTATGCCTCAGGATATAGCATCTTCCTAGAAGGAGTTTAGCTAGTAGTCTGTCCCAGAAGAAAGTACCAGGCAGAAGGAGAGGGATTTAATAATACCAATTTAATATCAAACTTCAAAACTCTAGAGTAAAAAAAAGCATAAACATACCAAAGAGGAAAAGATAGCAGGAAACAGTCAAACTCGCTACTGAAATTGATAAGTTAGAAACAAAAAACATTACAAAAATAATCAACAAACAAAGAACTGGCTCTTTTAGAAAATCAACAAGACAGACAAGCCATTATACAAACTAACTAAAAGGCACAAGACAATACTGAAATTTATAAAATGAGAAATAAAAGAAGTATAAAAAGAAACACTAAAGAAAGCCAGAGTAATAAGACCTTACTTTAAAAGCCTGTACCCACATAATTGGAATTTCTAAATAAATGAATGATTTTCTGGGTATATTCTACTTACCAAAGATAAACCATGATCAGGTAAACATTATAAAGGGTCCTATAACCCATAAGAAAATACGTGCAATTATTAAATGCTTCTCAATCAAAGAAATGGAGAGAGAAAAGCCTAGGGCTAAGTGGTTTTAACAGAAA
Source organism: Rattus norvegicus (assembly GCF_021556685.1). NCBI lineage: Eukaryota > Metazoa > Chordata > Mammalia > Rodentia > Muridae > Rattus > Rattus norvegicus. Next base: position 91,368,017 of record NC_141554.1, read on the forward strand.
TTTCTACAATAGTTTCAAAGAAGAGCTAATACCAGTACTCCTCAAAATATTTTTCAAAATAGATATAGAAGGATCACTTCCAAACATTTTATGAAGCTCAGTTTTACTTTGATACATGAACCACACAAAGACTCAAAAAAGGACAGAGTACTTCAGACCAATTTCACTTATGAACATTGATGCAAAAAATATTGAATAAAACACTGGTAAACCGAATCCAGAAATACATCAAAGCCTCATTCAGATGATGAGGTAGGCTTCATCCCAGGGATGGAGTGGTGGTTCAATATATAAAAACCCATCAAAATAATCAACCATATAAACAATGTGAAAAAATATCATTAGAGAATGGAAATCTGTTTGGAAAAATCTATTATCTCTTCATGTTAAAAGTCATGGAGAGGTCAGGGATAAAAGATACATACCTACACACAATAAAAGCAATATACGGTAAACCAAAGCCACCATCAAATTATATTGAATGAAACTTGAAGCATTAACAAAAATAATCAATGTTAATACACGGCTGTTTCTGTATCTCTTTAATGTATTACTTAAATTTCTAGCTCCAGCAATAATACAACTAAAGTGATCAAGGGGATACAAAATGGAAAAGAAGTAAAATCATCTCTATTTAAGATAACACGTTAGTATATGTAAGTGACACAAACAATTCTACCAGAGACATCCTACAGTTGAAAAACACCTTAAAAATGGCTGAATACAAAATCGACTAATAAAATCATGATAAGTTGGCTAAGAATGAAATTCAGAGACTAGCACCCTTCACAAGAGCCACAAATAATATAAAATATCTTTGTGTATCTCTAACTAAACAGATGAAATCTCTGTAAGATAAGAACTTCATGTCTCTGAAGAAAGAAATATAAGAAGACATCAGAACATTGAAAGATCTCCCATGTTTATGGATTGTTAGGGTTAATATAGTAAAAATGGCTGTCTGCAGATTCCAGTCAATTCCATTAAAATACCAATCCAGCTCCTTAAAGTACTTGAAAAACAATTCACAATTTCATATAGGAAAGCAAAAAAAAAGCATAAAAGAAAAGCTAAAATATCTTGTGTATCATCATCCTTGATTTCCAACTTTACTAGAGAGTAATTGTAAAAGAAATCTGTGATATTTGTACAGAAACAGATATGTTGGTCAATGGAATTGAACTGAATATCCATAAATAAGCCCACAGAACTAAAAACAATTGATTTTTTGACACATCCAAAACCAGATGGACAAAAGATTGCTTCCATGAATGGTGCTGGTCTAATGGGATGTCTGAATTTGGAAGAATGTGAATAAATTCATATTTATCACCCTGTACAAAACTTGAGTCCATGTGGGTCAAAGACCTAAAAAGAAAACCAGATTCACTAAACAGAAGAGAAAGTGGGAAATAACCTTGAATGCATTGGCACATGCTACATCTTTCAGAATGGAACACTGATAGCACAGACACTAAGGATAACAATAAAAGGGACCTTATGAAAATAAAGTTTATTTAAAGCAAAGAACACAATCAATAGTACAAAGCAACAGGCTAGAGCATGGGAAAAATTTGCCATAAGCCCTACCTCTGACAGAGGGCTAATAGTCAAAATAAATAAGAACTGACAAAATTAGACACCAAGAAACCTAATAACCCAATTAAATAATGGGGTGCAGAACAAAAAAAAAGGAATTCTCAATACAGGAACCTGTACTGTCCAAGAAACATATAAAGGAAATGTTCAACATCCTTACTTATCATGGAAATGAAATTCAAAATGAGTCAAATTTTACCTTACACCCACCAGAATGGCTAAGGTCATAAACTCAAGCAACAGTATATGCTGGTGAGGATATGGAGCAAGAAGAATACTCCTCCTATAACCTTTATTCCTAATAGACACTAGTAACAAACAAGATGTACCTGAACCAAAAAATGGATTGGAAATGTGGCTTATTTACACAATGGAATGCCACAAGGATATAAAATACAAGGGTATCATAAAATTTGAAGGCACTTTAGGGTCCATGAATCACTGAGAGATGATACCCCAGACACAAATAGTATGCAAAAGCAAAGAACATTTAGTCCTTCATAGAGGGGCTAAATTCTGTCCAAATGGAAAGATCCCTACTGAATTCACAGATTCAGTTTTAAAGCCAAAATGAGGAATGTTATGGGGGTGTTGGGAATTATGTGTCTTGACTGGTGGACTCCAACTCTGAGGGTCTGAGTAATGCTATGATTCAGACTAAATATTCTTTCTTCATGCCTAGGAAGAGTAACACTTAATCTCTTAGCCACAAGTTGCCTAACTATCCCATTACACCTATTGGGGAGGTGTTCCATTTGACATAAGACTGCAGTAGTTTCAGCAAATGAGTTACCCAGTTCTGGCAAGCAGAAACTTAGGTCTGGTGATTGTTTGTAGCCTGCCATGGAGTCAGCCTGGCTCATGTTAATTTACTCCTTTCATTCCCAGTAAAGTAAGAACCTATGGCAAATTCTTCAGATTGTTTTTAAATGCTGAAGTTAAGTTTGACTACATGGTATCCAGCAAGCTGGGTCCTGAGTGCTGTGGTAGCACCTTCACCAGATTGGTAGTTTGTGTAGTGGCCCACTGTTTTTTCCGAAATGGGTCCTCTGAAGCAATATTTAGGTTGGAATACAGCTGCTGGGTCATTTCTTTATGGGCATGCTTAATGTGGGAGTGATTTATCCATGTCTGGATCCCTTCACCTTTACAATCAGCTGTTGGCAAGTGTTCAGTATCACAGTGTGAGGTCCCCTCCAGCAAGGCTCAAGAGTTTTATAGTGATGCTGCTTCACCAAGACTCGGTCAGCTAGTTCAAGGCAATGTGGGTTAGGAGGAAGAGCAGACTCATACATTTGTCAAATGCCAGGCAAGAGATGCTTCTTAAGCCTGTGCAGGGCTTTTAGAGATTCCAAACTTTTATATTTATCATATTAAACTAGAATATAAGATGGGACATTAGATAAGATGGGAGGGGGACGTAAGATATTGGGCTTATTCCTAGGTTTATATAAGGTTTATATAACTTATGTTAGTAGAGAAACCCAGTCACCACCAGTTTAAAAGTTTAATTTGCTCAAGACCTCCTTCAGGATCCAATTCCTGGTCTTTACCTGACTCAAACTTTGGGGGTCTGTAGGCACAACGTAATTTACAATTATTCGCCAAGGCCTACACTTGGGTTATCCAAAGAGATGAATGTTGGTTTATTGTCTCACCCAATCTGGGTGGTAGTTTATACATTGGTTGACATTCTTTCAGAATCTTTATTTGCCACTATTTTGGTAGTTTCCTTCATCATTGGGAAAGCTTCAATCCTTTTTGTGTAATCTATTTTCCAATTTGCTCTAGGCCATGTACCGTTGATTCTAGTTCCTGGAGTTATTTGGCCAGGGCTGGAATGATTCACAGCCTGGAAGGTGGGACAATTTGAGATTTGCTGGTAAACCAAGTGTCCTATATCAAATATTTTACATTTTGCTGATCTTAGCATTTTTTTCAATTTTCAATGTCCCAAATGGGTTGATGAGCTGTCTCCCAAACTCCTTCACAGGGTATGACTCTTACTGATATGCAAACATTCATCTTTTTTTGTAGATTTCTTTGCATTTAGTCGGATCCTTTTTGTCCTCTGCAGCATTTTCAAGGCCCTCTGGGAATGCAGTGGAAGACATGGTGGCTTCCCTGACAACCTTATCAGTCATCCTGACACTCTTGTGCCTCTGATGATCCCTTTTGATGCCCCAGGCTGTTGATTTTAGCAACCATGAGGAGGAGCCATAGTGCTTCCAGTAGAGCCAACATATTTTCCTTATTTTTAGTTGTTTTTCCTTCTGTAATCAATAATACCCTCTGTTTGTATATGAGTCCATGCACATTGGTACCAAAGGCATGCTTGCTATCAATGTAGATGTTGATTATGGCTCCTTTTACCAAATTCAGAGCCTGGGTCAAGGCTATCAGCTCAGCCTTTTCGACTATGTTCCTGGTAGGGGAGCAGCTGCCTAAACAACAGAGTCTTGTGCCAAGTCTACTTCTGTTGTCCTTGCAAACCTGGTTCCATTCTGAACAAAACTGTTGTTTTCCATAAAGTAGATGTGTTAAAAATCTGGCCAAGGTATGTCAGTCAGGTCTGGCCTAATTCTCTGAACCTGTCCCAAAACTGAGTAGTGTTGCATATCTCAGAACAGATCAGGTAGCAGGCTTGCAGGGTCCAGGGAAGATGATGGGTTATATGTTATGTGAGGGGGTTTAGGATCAGAGCTTAAAAGTTTGTCACCATGGGAATGGACAGCCAGCAGCTGGATTGGTTCTACAGAGTTCACTTCTTAGCATGAGGGATGGTAATAATGAGTTGCTCCCTGATGGTTTTCCTGCCAATCTACTTAACCAACAGAGCTGAGGCAACTATAACCCTCAGGCAGGCTGGCTCTTCCTGAGACACTGAATCTAGCTACTTGGTTAGGTAGACTGCAGGACTTTTCCATGGGCCTTAGGTTTGAATGAGCATTTACTTTGCATTAATCCACATATAGTTGGAAGGGTTTTTGGATGTCTGTGTGTGCCTGGACAGGCTAACAAAACATTCCTCAAAGTCTTACAAGTCATGGCCATTTCAGGGGTCCATTCTAGTTTGACTTATTGTTCCCAATGGCCTTATATAATGGCTGGGATTTTTCAGGAAATCTTGCTATCTGAAGTCTATATAACTTAGCAAATTCTCAAAATTTCCATACTTATCTTTGGGTAGATGGGACAGGGATGCTGTGAATGGTCTGTTTTTTTAGGTATCTGGCAACATACATTGACTCCTTTTGAGTATGTACCCCAGATAGATGACCTCAGTCTGACAGAGATGGACCTTTTTAGTAGACACTAAGTATCCCAGTTCACTTAGTACTTGTAGGTCAAGTGTTGCTTCTTGGCCTGTGTGCATATCAGAAACCACTATCAGGAGGTGATCTACATATTGGAATAGAGTTAGTTGATGGTGGTTGGGCTCACCTGTACTCACCTAAGTCCTTTTGCAGTGCTTCATAGAAGATTGGTGAGTTTATGAATCTACAACCAGTTTTCTATTGAAGCCCCTTTCCAAGTCCTGCCATTCAGAGGTGAATAGGGGATGGCTTTTGGGTGCCAGGAAGGCTGAGGAAAGCATATGTCAAGCCAAACACAGTGTATGCAATGTGATCAGGAGGGAGACTACTCAGTAGAGTGTACGGATTTGGAAGTGTGGGGTAAAATCCTCATCCAACTTGTTTACTTCTCTCAAGCCCTGTATAGGTTAGTAGTAACAGGAACGAGGCTTTTGTGACTGGAAGGAGGTGAGTGTTATATGCTGTTTTGGGAAGGATCAGAATACTAGCTTCCAAATTTGTTTGTTATGCAGGGTTATTCCCTCTTAGGCATCTCTTGGAATTGGACATTTTGATTGTTTGTAAATGCTTGGTCCAGGGAGTAGCACTATTAGAAGGTGTGGCCTGGTTGAAGTAACTGTGTCACTGTGGGTATGGGTTTTGAGAACTTCCTTCTAGCTGCCTGGAATCTAGTATTCTGCTAGCATGAATTCATGATTCCACTAACACATTTCTTTGCAGTAGGTACACTGGTCTTTCTTCAGTGTCACTCAAGGTCATCAATTCCCACCAGCCATACCTGCTTACCTCTTCCACTTTCTAAGCCATTTCTCTCAATTCCCTGTTGTCCTCGTTTGCAGCCTTGCTTAGTGGCAGCTAGCAATATTTTCCCCAGTCCAGTTTTGTTCCTCTTCAGGGGTTTCTCCATTGTTGAACACTTCCTTTTCTATAGCTACCAGCTCTATCAATTGCTTACCTTCAAACTCCTACAAGCAGAGTTCAGGGGCTATCTGATTAACAAATCCTTGTTCACAGCTGATTGGTTTTCTCTAGCTCCAGAATCAAATGGTTTAAAAGTTCTATAGGCCTCCAGAAAATAACTAGAACTCTTATGCTTTCCTTGGAAACCTGGCTTACCTTGGATAAATTTGTAGGCCTCCTGGAAGACTCTTTGAGCCCTTTCCCCATTAATATCTGGCTGTAGGCTCAAAGTCTTTCTTTACCTCCATCAGTATTATAATCCCAGTCCGCTGGAATCAAGAGAAAGTTAGTGTTAACAAAGGTCTGAACCTGGGTAGGCTACCTGTTTGCCCTGGAACCAATTTTATCACAACAACCACAAATTTTCTGTGTTGAAGAGAATCTGCAGCATTTGCTCACAGCCATCCCAGATGGGTTGGTGAGTCAGCATAGGTGAGTCTCAAAGAGCTATAAGAGCTGATGACCTTTCTGAAAAATGTGTGTGTGTGTGTGTGTGTGTGTGTGTGTGTGTGTGTGTGTGTGTGTGTGTGCATATGTTGGGGGTGTTGGTTGCATCTTCCAATTATACAGGTTGTTATTGGCAAAAGTCAAATAGGTCACAGACTTTCTTCCCAGGGGTTATGGGGGTCCTGTGGCCTTGAGTGGTAGGATTGTGGTTGAGTCAGTCTAAGAAAAGCTGAGTCACATCTCTGGGTGGCTCAAGCCTGAGTATGAGATGGACTCTAGGCTGAATCTGAAACTTCCTCTTCTTCTGCCTGTTGTGCAGGAGCTAAGACAGCAACATAAGCATGGGGTAAAGATCCTCCTCTGGGTCTGAAGCAGGAAGTAAGACTGACCACCAATGCCTGCCCCCTTTCAGGGCAAGGAACACAAGGGGGTGGTACAGAGGTGGCAAATAGGGTTCCATCCAAACAGGGGGTCATTCCACTAAATACTGTCATGTAGTCATATAAGGCACCTGTTCAAGGTGATCTGTGGCATCATAGACCCCAGCTTTTACCAGGTAAGTGATAGAGAAATGGAAAGTCCCATCCTCCAATCAGCCAGCAGGTTTTTTTTTCTTTTATTTCTTTTCTTTTCTTTTTACACTCCAGATTTTATTCCTCTCCAGGTCCACCTTCCACCTGTTCCATATCTCATACCTCCTGCATCACACAACTGTCTCTATGAGAATGTCTCCACACCACCAGAACTCTAAACTCCCTGGAACCTCCAGCCTCTTGAGGTGTAGATACATTTTCTGTGACTGAACCTAGGCCTGGCAGTCCTCTGCTCTATATGTATTGGAGGCCTCATTTTATCTGGGGTATGCTGCCTGGTTGGTGGTACAGTGTCTGAGAGATCTTTAGAGTCCAGGTTAATTGAGACTGCTGGTCCTCCTACAGGGTCACCCTCCTCCTCAGCTTCTTCCAGCTTTTCCCTAATTCAACCAGAGGGGTCAGTAGCTTCTGTCCACTGGTTGGGTGCAAATATCTGCATCTGACTCTTTCAGCTATTTGTTAGGTCTTTTGGAGGGCAGCCTTGATAGGTCCCTTTTTGTGAACACTCCATAGCCTCAGTAATAGTGTCAGGCCTTGGTACCTCCCCTTGAGCTGGATCCCATTTTGAGCCTGTTTTTGGACCTCCTTTTCTTCAGAATCCTCTCCATTTCCATACCTGCAGTTCTCTCAGATAGGAAGATTTATGGGTCAGAGTTTTGACTGTGGGATAGCAACCCCATCCCTCATGTGATACCCTATCTTTCAGCAGGAGGTGGACTCTAAATGTTCCCTCTCTCCACTGTAGGGCGTTTCATCTAAGGTCCCTTTCTGAGTTCTGAGATTCTCTTACTTCCCAGACTTTGTTACATTCTGGAGGATTCCCCCCCCCCCAACATCCTACCTGCAGAGGTTGACTGTTTCCATTATTTTCTGGTCACCCTCAGGATTTCAGTCCTTTTCTCCCACCCAATATCAGATCATATTCCCTCCCCAAACCCCATCTCTTTTCACTCGCAGATTGTTCCTTTTCTTTCCTCTTATGATTGCTGCTTTCTCCTTCACAAGTGGTAGCGAGGGATCCTCACATGGGCCCTTCAGCTTGTTGAACTTTTGAGTTCTGTGGACTTTAAAGTTGGGCCATTAATTCCTGCAAAAGGTGATAAGTCTACTGGATCAAACAACTAGCTCTGAATACTCTGAAACCTGATGGATGTCACTAAAATGCCGCAGAACCAGACTCAAAGTCGTGCTCTGTGCTGTCCAATTTTAAAAATAAAGATGATAGCCTAAAACTGTTATAGAATTATAAGAACAGAAAACACAGAGCTGAACACAGAAGGATGTTCCTGGGAAAAGAAAAAAGCAAAAGAGGAACAGCATTTCAGATTGCTTAACTCTTTTAGCTCTTGGTGCACTAGAGTGGTACAGACCTATGTTTGTTCAGTAACCAAGTACGAATATTTAGATTCCAGGTGAGAATATTAAGATTCTCCAGAAATCATGTAAGAACACTCTGGTTCTCCAGGTTCCAGGTGAGAGCACTCAGGAGCCCTCACAGGGAGTTTCTAGGACATTCCCAGTAGTCCCTGTCCATTGTGTGGCAAAATTCATGTCTGCTTTGTCTCTTCCAGCCTCATGGTTGGCAACAGGTAGAAAATAAACTGTAACACAGGCACAGACTGAGAGTAGTGAGAGAATTTCCCCTCAAAGGCTCAGCTATTTGATTGAATATCTTCAGGGCTTCCAAGCCAATGGACCAAATGTTAGGGCTTATAAATCACTGGATAATGATACTCTGGACTCAAGAAGTAAGCAAAAGCAAAGGACAGTTATTCATACATGAACATTTATTCATACATTCAGGGGACCAATTCTGTCAAGATGGAAGGATTCCTACTGAATTTGAAGATTCTGATTTAAAGCCAAAATGAGGAACATTAGGGAGGTTTAGGGTATCTATACCTAGATTTGTGGGTTTTATCTCTAGGGATCTGGAAGATGCTGATTCAGACTAACTATTCTTGCTTATTCCAAGGAGTTGTAGCTCTTGGCCATAAGAGTAACTGTCCGTTCACATACTAGGGAGAGGCATCTCTTGCCATAAGCCTGTGGTAGTTCTAGTAACTTAACTTCTCCAGTCCCTGGAAGTAGAAACTCAGTCCTGTTCTCCTATGCTGCTAGTTTGGAGCCTGCCAAGGAGTTAGCCTTTCCCAATAAAGGCCAATTTATTCCTTTCAGCACATGGATGGAACAAGAAAATATCATCTTGAGTGAGGTATTCCAGACCCAAAAGGACTTGCATGGTAAGTATTCACGTATAAAAGTTTATTAGCCAAAGAATAGAGGATATCCAAGGTACAATTCACAAACCTAAAGAAGCTAAATGAAAAGAAAGGCCCAAAGGTAGATCCTTGAATCTCACTCAGAAGGGGAAATAAAAGGTCATCAGGAGTGTAAAGAATGAAACAACTTGGTGGAAGAGGGAATGGTGAGGGGAAGGAGTTGGGGAGAACAGTTGTAGGGAAACCTTGGGATAAAAGGCTGCAAGAGTGAATACTAATCAGTGACATGTGTAGGTGTGTAGGGGATGGGGGGCATCTCTAGCATGTACTAGAAGATGTAGGAACAGGGAGGCTCCAGCGATTCTATGTGGTGATTCTGGCTCAGAACTCTACCAGTGGAGGATATGGAGGTCATATTAACATATTCATTTAAGGATTAAAAGATCTCTGGGATGTGCATTTAGGGACTTTAGTGCTTTATCTTCTTCCTTATATGCGTTCCATTTAAATTATTGATGTTGAGAAGCTAAATTAACATATTTTGATGTCTGTTTGATTGTCATATATAGATGGCAATATCTTTCTGATTTTTTTTGCAGAATTATAATTTATGTTGATTTTCTTTATTAAAATATAAGGTTCTTAGAAATTAAATGAGTCGCCAAGATGTTTATTGGTGTACTTAGTTTTTCTGTGTGTTGTTTTGATATCAAAGATGGTATTACTAGGTAATCCTTTGTGACCCAGAACTCACCGGGTGGATCAGGCTGGCCTTATTTTACCTTCCCGCACCATCTCTATCTGCTTACTGTAGTTCACTGATTACAGGAATGCATCAACACTTCATTCTTTCAGCCCTCACTAAAACAGTAAGAAAATAGCCTATATATATAGTTTAATTAGGTCAAAAATATTTTAAAGAATATTGTAAGGCACTGATGAAATATCAAAATTAATAGATTTTTTTTCCTGACTGCGGGAAATGTTGGAGTGATTTTGGCACATAACTTGTGAAAGTAGCCATCCAATGACTTGTTTAACTGAAATCCCAGGCCAGGAGAGAGAACACATGCCTGACACTGCCTGGACAGACAGGAATCACAAGCTAGATATCCCACAGACCAAGCATAGAATAAAATCCTGGTAGACTTGTCAATGAAATGATTCTGAATGATATTCTGCTCTACTCGAAAAACAGTGCCTAGTCCAGCCATCATCAGAGAAGTTTCATCTAGCAAATGATAAGAGCAGATGCAGAGATGTATAGGCAAAATATGAGGGAGAGCTTGGGGAATCCAATATAACAGGGAGAAGAAGGATGATAGGAGTCAAAAGTAAGGACAACAAAAGGACACAGCACACCAAATCGACTCAGCTTGCATCATACAGGCTCACAGAAACTGTTAACAATCGAGGACCCAGTGTATGTCTGTACAAGGTCTTGAACAAATATGATTTGTTTACCCTGTTGCTTTTTGAGGGATCCCTAACAATGAGAATGGGTGTATCTGTGATTATTTTTGCCTACTTTTGAGACATGTTTTTTTTTCCTATTTTGGTGCCTTGTCTAGTCTTGATATCAGGGTTTGTGCCTATTCTTATTGTAACTTGTTATGCTGGGTTTGGTTGAGATCCCTAGAAGGCCTGCTCTTTTCTGAAGGGAAAAGGAGGTGAAATGGATCTGGGGGAGACACACTGGGAGGAGATGAGGGAGAGAAAACTGAAGGTAGAATATAATATATGAGAGAAGAATAAAAATTACATTTTTTCCCCCGGAGCTGAGGACCAAACCCAGGGCCTTGCACTTGCTAGGCAAACGCTCTACCACTAAGCTAAATCCCCAACCCCATATTTCTTTTAAGATAGGGATTATATTTTATCTCTGTTTTCATATTTTGTGATACATTTAAGACAAGAAATGTTGTTCAGCCATTAGTATAAGTATTATAATTATTGATGTTTTAGTCTACCTTTGAGCAATTGTTTTAACATACATTTATATAAGTGTATGTGGTTTGAATGAGAGCTGTCTTCAATAAGCTCATATATATAAACATGTGCTCATCATTTAATGACATTATTTGTGGGTGCTGGAGAAAGTATGGTTGATGTCCATTTCTTTCTCTGGTGACTGTGAGGATATCAAAATGTGACCATTTCAATTCCTGCATCTGCTCCCATGCATTCCCTACCATTATTGATTCTATGTGTCTAGAAAGAAAGGGTAAAATAAACTCTTCCTTCTTCAAGATGTGTCTGGGTTTCTGGCCATGTTATTTTGTGACAGCAACAAAATATTATACATATATTATATATATATATATGTATATATATATATATATGTGTGTGTGTGTGTGTGTGCGTGTGTGTGTATGTGTGTGTGTGTGTACTAATGCTTATAAATAAATATCTCCAAAGTATCATTTATTTCTATCATTTTAAGATATCTAAGGTGTTAATGCCTAGCAATCTGGAATATTTTAATTTTAAATATTTTTTAATATTTCTCTTAAATATAGTATGATTTGTCAAAGTTTTGTTGATCTAGTATTTGCTGCATATGGCTTGATGATACACCGGTATGGTTTCAAAGTACAGAGTTACAAATTTGTTTACCTTTAATGCCTTAGTATTATTACACATTAACATCTTAAAAAATATTTTAATTAATTTATTTTTTTCTTGTATGTTACATCCCAAGCACAGTTTCCCCACTTTCTTTTTTCTATAAGACCTCCTACCCAGCCATCTCCCCACTCCCCAGAACCACTCATCTTCCTTTTCCCTTCATAAAAGCAGGCAAAAATCAGAGACAGCTGTGGTTCCATTTTTAGGAGTTCTGCAAGAACACTAAGCAACACAATTATAACATATATGCAAAGGACCTATGACATGAAGGTTCCTTGAATTTTGCTTCAGTCTCTACAAGCTTCTTTGAGCCCTGTTTATTTAATTTTGTGGGCAACTTTCTTGTAGGTCCTTTATTCATCTGGCTCCTAAAATCTGTTCTTTTCCTGCTTCCACAGTCTTCCCCAAGTCCCACTTAATATTTAGGTGTGTTTGTCTGCATTTGCTCCCATCATATGCTGGATGAAGTCTGTCTGATGATTATTATGCTAGACTTCAATGGACATTTAGAGCAGAGTATCAATAATAATCATTTCATTGACTTTTTTTTTTGCATGTGTCATTCTATCCTAGGTCTCTGGTTCCTGTCCTTCCAGAAATTCGTATCATATACAGGCACCCTCTCATCGTGGTATATGTCCAAAGTTGGATCGGTTATTGGTTGGTCACTCCCACAAGATATGTGCCACCTTTACTCCAGCATATCTTCCAACCAGAAACATTATGGGCTGAAGATTGTGTGCCTGGGCCAGCATCTCATTTCCTCTACTAGAGACAATACCTGGCTAGGGGAGATGGACAACAGCTCCTTATGTACAATTGTTGCTGAACCTCTGTGGTTCTCTGGATTGTAGCAAGATTAACCTTTACTTTGCAATTAATGTCCCCTTACAAGAGAGTAATACCATGTTTGTCTTTCTGTGTCTGGGTTAATTTATTCAGGATGGATTTTTCCTAGTTTAATCCATTTGTCTATATATTTTACAGTATCAATTTTTTTAAACTGGCAAGTTATTTTATTTTTCTTTTCTTTTATATTTTTTATTTACATTTCAAATGTTATTCCTTTTCCTGGTTTCCTGGATATAAGCCCCATATCCCATCCCTCTCCCCTTCTTCTATAAGGGTGTTACCCTCACCATCCACTCCTTTTCCTGCCCCTCCCTCCAACATTCCCCAACACTGGGGATCCAATTCAACTGGTAAGTTATACTTCAATGTGTAATTGGAGGGCATCTAGGGTATTTTTAGTTTCTGGCTATTGTGAACAAAGTTTCAATGAAGATAGGTTGGCAAGTGTCCTTGAGGTAGGATGGAATGTCCTTTGGGTATGTGTAGAGCAGTGGTATAGCTGGGTCTTGAGGTAGATTAATTACCAATTTACTGAAAATTGGTTTCTAAGTGCTATATATGTTTTCATTACCCCCAGTAATGGAGGAGTGTTCCCTGTGCTGCAAGTCCTCACCAGCATATGCTATCATATAAGTTTTTGATCTTCATCATTCTGACCAGTGTAAGAATACCAGAGTCATTTTGATTTGCATTTCCATGATGGGTAAGGGAACTGAATCTTTCTTTTTATTTTATTTTTTATTGAATATATTTCTTTATTTACATTTCAAATGTTATTCCCTTCCCTGGTTTTCTGCCCATAAGCCCCCTATGCCCTTCCCCTCCCCCCCACACACCCCCATTACCGCCACCACCCCTGACATTCCCCTGCATTGGGGGTCAACCTTTCTTTAAGTGTTTCTTGGCCATTAGAATTTTCTAGGTTGAGACTTCTCCATTTAGCTCTGTACCTCATTTTTTAAATTGGTTTATTTGGGGTTTTGTTATATAACTTCCTGTGTTCTTTATATATTTTGTATGTTAGCCCTCTGTCAGATGTAGGTTTGGTGAAGACCTTTTCTCATTCTATAGGCTGATATTTTGTCCTTTGGTTTAAGGAAGCCTTTCAGTTTCATAAGGACCTTTTATTGATTGTTGTCTTTAGCAATTGTTTATCAGTGTTCTGTTCTAAAAGTTATCTCCTGTGCTAATGCAGTCAAGATTTTTCTCCCTTTCTATTCCATCAGGTCTAGTATATCTGGTTTTCTTTTGAGGTTTTTGAAACACTTGGACTTGAGTATTCTTCAAGGTTATACATATGGATCAATTTGCATTATTCTATATGCAAAAATACAGTTAGATCAGCACTATTTGCTGAAGACCCTTACTTTTTTTTTTTACATTGTGTATTTCTAGCTTCTTTATAAAAAACAGGTTTCTGTGGCTCTGTAGATTTATGTCTGAATCCTTAATTCAATTCCATTGATAAGCGTGTCTCTTTTTATGTCAATACTATGGTCTTGGTTTTTGTTTTGTATGGTTTGGTTTTAACTATACTTTGTAGCAAAGCTTAAAATCAGGAATGGTGATACTTCTGGCTATTCTTTTATTGTTTTGGGTTGTTTTAGCTATCATGTCCCCCCATCCTAAAGTTGAAATTTTTCTTTTTGAGTTCTAGGAAGAATGGTGTTGGAATTGTTATTTGGATTGCACTGAGATCAGTAAATTACTTTTGGTAGGGCAACCATTTTTTACTATCTTAGCTCTCCCAATCCATGAATATGTAAAATCTTTCCATGTACTGATATCTTCTTTAATTTCTTTCTTCGGCAACTTGAAGTCTCATAGGTCTTTCACTTGCTTGGTTAGAGTTACTATAAGATATTTTATATTATTGGTAGCCATTGTGAAGGGTGTTGTATCCCTGATTTCATTCTCAGAGTTTTGACTATAGAGGAAGGAAATCTACTAATTCTTTTTTGTTTCTTAATTTTTTATTCAGTCACTGTGTTGAAGATTTTTATGTAAACATTCCATGGTAAAATATTTTGATTGCTTATGTATGCTATCATATCACGTGTCATTATTCATACTTGGAATCCTTCTTTTCTGATTGGTATCTCCCTGATATACTCTTGTTGACTTATTTCCGTAGCTAGAAGCTCAAATCCTATACTAACTAAATGTAGACAGTGGACAACCTTGCTTTATTCCTGATTGTAGTGGAATTGCTTTGAGTTTCTCACTATTGAATTTGATGTTGGCTATCTGCTTGCTCTAAATTGCCCTGTTTGTAGGTATGCCCTTCCTTCCTGATATCTCAAAGAATTTTATAAGGGGATACTAGATTTTGTCAATTTTTTCAGGATATAATGAGATAATCATTGGTGTTCTAAATATATTTTAAAATGTTGTTCATTACTAAATTTATACAATTTAATCATGTATGACCTCTTCCTATTCTTTCCTGAACAATTTAATAACTTTACTAGAATATAAAAAAAATCAAGTTGTTTTTACTTATTAGACTTGCTAATGATTTTATCCAGATGCTCCTATGTTAAGGCTGACTTTTTAAAATGATTGTGATAAGAAATTAGCTATTTTAAATGGAGCAATGTGCCTTCAGGCTGAAAACGCTTCCCAGCTGTTAAGTTCATTTTTCAAGACTCATCATTTTACTTCTATAAGAATGTCTATCTTGAAAATTATCATTTCTATAAAAATAATTATGCAAAAAGTTGTTCAAATAATGATGTTCCTACTCTTACAAGTCATGTTAGTATTGACCTTAACCCATACTGTACAGGAATATCATCCTATATAACATTTTAACCAAAAGATTCTTTGATTATATCCCAAAATATACCCATTTACATGCTATAATATACACTTATATTTATTTTCAATGATATAAGTACATAGTATTTTCTGTGCTTAAGAGTTATTTTAGAGATGTCTAATGTATTCCTTTGAAATGGCAGCCTATGACCAAACAAAATTACAAATTTTTATAAGTCCAGTTGTCTAAGGTTCCTTTGTTTTCTTTCCCAATATTTATACAATCATCCATGCCATCTAGATATATCAGAACCTTCTCGTGAAATGTCAACTCTTCCTCTGCTCTTCAGTTTTTTTCATAATAATTTCCAGCATTACAAACTTTTGTTTGCTCTACTTTCCAAATATATATTTAGATTCTAACATAGAAGCACCCCTACTGTTTTACTCTAGAACCAACCATCCTCTAATTTGCATATATATTATTTTAGCAGCTAGAATACTTAAAATCCTATTTTAGTTTACTGATTCCTTACTCTCCAAACATAAAAAGAAAAGACTTTTAAAAAAATTCCAACAGTGCCATAGAAATCTCAGTTGATTTTTCACATGAGAAAAATGAAACACAAAAATCTTTATAATATTCTATTTAAAGGTAGATTAATTTATTTTATTTTTGTAAGAAAAATGATAGTAGCCTTCTCTGAGGGAGGGCAGCCTATTTATTGGATACACAAGACACATTTACAGGGTACACAAAATAAATAACTGCACATTCTTCATCTATGGTCCACGGTATGAAGGACTGGTTGATCTATCAAAAGTTCAAGACACTAAACTCCCTCTGTCTTATTCTCACAACCAGATCTACTTTGGACAAGAGTGAAAATAAATCCCCAGTGGTGGTTTATACCTCCAGAGATTCCTAGGAAACTGTTAGGTGGGGAAACTCTGAGGCTATGGGGCTTCCACTCTCAACTCCCTCCTATCCAGGGGGAGGGTGTGTGTGAAGAAAGCATATATATAAGGCACAGCAGACTTGGCATAGAGTGGTCATTTTTGCTTTAGTTTCCCAGTGGAGGTTGCATACGTAGAAAAGAGTGCCTCACCCAAGTCTACATCCTGAGAGAAACTGGCACCTTCCTACCCACTGGAAGCTTTACATAGGGAGGTAAGTTGCATTCCGGACTAACATGGTGGTAGGAGGGGAGACCAAGACAGCTATAGGGATTGTTCTGGCTCAGTCTTCTGGGAAAGTATACCCTGCATCCTTACCCTATGTCCCAGAAGGGCTCCCTCCTTACTGAGACTCAAAGGGGCCAGCCTGGAAAATTAATGATGTGAGAAAAAAGGCACAGGGCAATAGAGAAATGCCAGCTCTTATAGCAAGGTCAGTACACAAGACACCCAGGGATCAGAGGCACACAACACAGCACAGCTAAATTACAGGGTAAGAAACTAAGCAGAGAGCTGAACACCTAGAAGTGCAGACATCCTGAGACCACAGGACAAACTGCCATTTCTACACACCTCTACCCACATCCCTGGTCCAAGGGGAAAATGTACAGTGTCTCTTGACACAGGCATATAGGAACAGTCAACCACTGGTACCTGCAGTTCTGGTCTGTGCCCAGGCCTGAACCGAACTGTTCAAACAGCTCCCCGCACACAAATCCCTTGGAGGAGAGAGTTGGAGGCTCAAAAGTATGGACAATCCTGAGAAATCAGAGGAGACTACCCTCTGCCCACATTCTGGACCCAAGAGGGAATTGCCTAGTGCTAACTGTGCCCCTTGGGTGCAAGGACCTAGGAGCAATCAGGTGCAAGAACCTTCTAATTCCTGCCTGCACCTAGAGTTGAAAAATAGTCACCAGGGGTGCTTGTATACCTGAGAAAAGGGCATCTATTCTCAGAAAATGCTGAAAAAAAAACAGGAAAACAATTGTAGAAGAGTGCTGACACAGAGGCCTTACAAGAAGATCAAGCCACTCTCATAAACAAGACAAGCAAACACCAGAGACAACCCAGTGGCCAGACGCAAGCACAGGAACCTAAGCAGCAGAAACCAAGATTACATGGCGACATCAGAGACCAGTTTTCCCACTAAAGAAATACTGGATATCTAAACACACCAGAAAAGCAAATTTAGATTTAAAATCACATTTTATGATAATGATGGAGGACTTTAAGTAGGACATAAATAACTCCCTTAAAGAAAAGCAGGACAACACAAGAAAACAAGAAGCACTTAAAGAGGAAACATAAAAATCCCTGAAAGAATTAGAGGGAAACATAACCAAACAGGTGAAAGAATTGAACAAAACCGTCCAATATTTAAAAATGGTAATAGAAACAATAAAGAAAACACAAAGGTAGACAACCCAGGAGATAGAATAGCTAAAGAAGAGACCAGGAGTAATAGTTACAAGCATCACCAAAATAATACAAGCAATAAATGAGAGAATCACAGAGGCAGAAGATACCATAGAATACATTGACACAACCATGAAAGATAATGTAAAATACAAAAATCTCCTAGCCAAAAAATCCAGGAAATCTAGGACAGAATGAGAAGATCAAACAAAAGGACAAGAGGTATAGAAGAGAGTGAAGACTCCCAACTTAAAGGGCCAGTAAATATATTCAACAAAATTATAGAAGAAAACATCCCTAACCTAAAGAAAGAGATGCCCATAAACATAGAAGAAGGGTACAGAACTCCAAATAGATTGGACCAGAAGAGAAATTCTCCCTGTCACATAATAGTTAAAACACCAAATATACAAACCAAACAAAGAAAATTAAATGCAGTAAGGGGAAAAGGTCAAGTGACATATAAAGGCAGACCTATAATAATTACACAAGACTTCTCACAAGAGACTCTAAAAGTCAGAAGTTCCTGGACAAATGTCATACAGAGCCTAAGAGAACACAAATGCCAGCCCAGGCTACTATACCCAGCAAAACATTCAATTAACATAGATGGAGAAACCAAGATATTCCATGACTAAACCAAATTTACACAATATCTTTCTACAAATCCAGCCCTACAAAGGATAATAGATTAAAAACTCCAACACAAGAGAGAAACTATGCCAAACAGATACCAAGAATATAATCTCCTTGCAATGAAACCAATACAGGGATACACAAACATAATTCTACCACTAACAATGAAAATAACAGGTAGTGATGATCACTATTCCTTATTATCTCTCAATGTCATTGGACTCAATTCCCCAATAAAAAGACATACACTAACAGACTGGATTTGGAAAGAGGATCTAGTATTTTGCTGCATACAGGAAGCACAATTCAGAGACAAAGACAGACACTTACTTTGAGTAAATGGCTAGAAAACAACTTTCTAAGCAAATGACCCAAAGATACAAGCTGGAGTTGATATTCTAATATTGAATAAAATTGACTTTCAACCAAAAACCATCATAAAATATAAGAAAGGACACTTCATGTCCATCAAAGGAAAAATCCATCAAGATGAACTCTCAATCCTAAATATCTATGCTCCAAATAAAAGGGCACCTACATACATAAAAGAAACCTTACTAAAGCTCAAATCGCACAGTGCACCACACACAATAATAATAGGAGATTTCAACACTCCACTCTCACCAATGGACAGATCATGGAAACAGAAATTAAACAGAGACACAGAGAAACTAACAAAAGGCCTGAACCAAATGGATTTAACAGATATTTATAGAGCATTCAATTCTAAAACAAAAGTGTATACCTTCTTCTCAGCACCTCATCGTACCTTCTCCAAAACTGAACATATAATAGATCACAAAAAATGACTCAACAGATAGAGAAAGAGAGAAATAATCCCATGCATCCTATCAGGTCACCACGGACTGAGACTGGTATTAATACACACAAGAAGACAGAAAGCCCACATATACATGGAAATTGAACAACACTCTATTTAATGACAACTTGGTAAAGGAACAAATAAAGAAGGAAATTAAAAACTTCTTAGAATTTCATGAAAATGAAGATAGAATATATCCAAACTTATGGGACACAATGAAAGCAGTGCTAAGAGGAAAACTCATAGTTTTGAGTGCCTGCAGAAAGAAACAGGAGAGAGCATACATTAGCAGCTTGATAGCACACCTGAAAGCTCTAGAGCAAAAAGAAGCAAATATACCTAAGATGAATAGAAGGCAGGAAATAATCAAACTCGGGGCTAAAATCAGCCAAGTAGAAATAAAAAGGAATGTAGAAAAAATCAAAAAAATCAAGAGCTGGTTCTTTGAGAAAATCAACAAGATTGATAAACCCTCAGCTAGACTCAACCAGAGGTCGCAAAGAATGTGTCCAAATTAACAAAAATCAGAAATGAAAAGGCAGACATAACAACAGAATCTGAGGAAATTAAAAAATCATCAGATCCGACTACAAAAGCCTATATTCAAAAAAAAACTGGAAAATCTGGAGGAAATGGACAATTTTCTAGACAGATACCAGGTACCAAAGTTAAATCAGAAACAAATAAATGATCTAAACAATCCCAAACTCCCAAAGAAATAGAAGCAGTTATTAAGGCTCCCAACCAAAAAGAGTCCAGGATCAGATGGGTTCAGTGCAGAATTCTATCAGATATTCAAAGAAGACCTCATAGCGATACTGTCCAAACTATTCCACAAGATAGAAACAGATGGAGCTCTACCAAATTCCTTCTATGAAGCCCCAATTACTCTTATACCTATACCACAAAAAGACCCAACAAAGAAAGAGAGCTTCAGAACAATTTCCCTTATGAATATTGATGCAAAATTACTCAATAAAATTCTTGCAAACTGAATCCAAGAACACATCAAAATGATCATCTAGCATGATCTTCATCCCAGGGATGCAGGGATGGTTTAAGATCCCATGGTATAATCAACATAATCCAGTATATAAACAAACTCAAAGATAAGAAGCACATGAACAATTCATTAGAAGTTGATAAATCCTTTGACAAAATTCAACTCCCTTTATAATAAAATTCCTGGAAAGATCAGGAAATCAAGGGCCAGTCTAAACAGTAAAAGAACTATACAGCAAATCACTTACTAACATTAAAAAAAGTGGAGAAAACATGAAGCATCTCTACAAAAATCAGGGACTCTTTATTCAATATAGTACTTGAAGTCTCAGCAGAGGAATCAGATAGCGAAATGAGTAAAAGGAATACAAATTGGAAGGGAAGAGGTTAAAATATCACTATTTGCAGATGATATGATAGTACACTTAAGTGACCACAATCCATCTACCAGAGAACTACTTAAACTAATAAACAACTTCAGAAAAGTGTCAAGGTAGAAAATTATCTCAAACAAATCAGTAGACTTTCTCTACTCAAAGGATAAACAGTATGAAAAAGAAATTATTATAATGACCCCCTTCACAATATTCGCAAATAATATAAAATAACTCGGTGTGACTTTAACCAAGCAAGGGTAAAATCTGTATGACAAGAACGTTAAATCTCTGAAGAAAGAACTTGAAGAAGATCTCAGAAAATGGAAAGATACCCCATGCTCATGGATTGGCAGGATTAATATATTAAAAATGTCCATTTGACCAAAAGCAATCTACAGATTCAATACAGTCCCCACCAAAATTCCAAATCAATTCTTTATAGAGATAGCAAGAGCAATTTACAAATTCATTTGGAATAACAAAAATCCCAGAATAGTGCAAACTATATTCAACAATAAAAGAACTCCTGGGGGAATCAGCATCCCTGACATCAAGCAGTATTACAGAACAGTAGTCATAAAAACTGTACAGTATTTGTACAGAGACAGGCAGATAGCTGAGTGGAACGGAATTGAAGACCCAGAAATGAACCCACACACCTATGGTCACTTGATCTTTGAAAAAGGAGCTAAAAGCATCCAAAAGAAGAAAGATAGGAGACATGCCTGGGAAGCCAGAAACGACTACAGTGTGTCCACATTTCTGACTCCAGAGGAAAACCCCAAACTCCATCTGGGAGCCTGGTGCACTGGGGCCCCGGGAAAAAGGCAGGGCAGGACCTCCTGGTTGCAGCCCTCACAGAGAGCTCAAAAGCAGCCCCCTGGAGCAACTTCAGTCGTGGGACCACAGGTAAGACCAACTTTTCTGCTCCAAGGTACCAGCCTGGTGGACTCAGGACACACCGGGGCAAAATTCCTCTGGGATCAGACACTTCCAGTTTTTCGCTGGAGCCAGAACCTTGCTGATCCTGGCCCACAGCTCCTTGCTCCCAATCCCCATGGGAGAGAGATCTCACCACCCAGCCAGGTGTCTGCTCCTGAGACAGCAGAGTGGGAGAGACCACCAATACTGCTCACCCCTGCCCACATCGCATAAGACGAAAATGTATAGGGCCTCTGGGAAAAGGAATATAGGGGCACTCAAGCAGCAGGTCCCCTGTGGTCCAGACACCACTCGGACCTGATGGGACCTGGTAAACAGTTCCCTGAACCCAAATCCCTTGAAACAGAGAGCTAAAACTTCAGAGGGGCACACAAGCCTAGGAAGCCAGAAGAGACTACACTCTGCCCACATTTCTGACTCGAGAGGAAAACACCTAGTGCCAACAGGGACCCTGGTGCAATGGGGCCCCTGGAAAAGCGAGCACAGGCCCTTCTGGTTGCTGCCCTCACAGAGAGCTCAAAAGCAGCCCTCCAGGAGCAACTTAATCAGCAGGACCACATGTAAGACCAACTTTTCTGCTCCCCAAGTGACCTGCCTGGTAGACTCAGGACACATGCCCACAGGTACAGCTGAAGACCAGTAGACAGGAAAGACTACACACCTGAAAGCAGAACACTCTGTTCTCATAACTGGCAGAAAGAAAGCAGGACAACACGACTACAACACTCCTGACGCACAGGACTACAGGACAGTCTAGCCACTGTCAGAAATAGCAGAACAAGGTAACACCAATGATAACCTGATAGTGAGAGGCAAGTGCAGGAACGCAAACAACAGAAACCAAGACTACATGGCATCATCGGAGCCCAATTCCCCAACCAAAGCAAAATATGAATATCCAAACACACCAGAAAAGTAAGATCTAGATTTAAAATCACATTTGATCATGATGATGGAGGACTTTAAGAAAGATATAAAGAACTACCTTAGAGAAATGCAGGAAAACATAAGTAAATAAGTAGAAGCCTATGGAGAGGAATCACAAAAATCCCTGAAAGAATTCCAGGAAAACACAATTAAACAGGTGAAGGAATTAAAAATGGAAATAGAAACAATAAAGAAAGCACAAAGGGAGACAACTCTGGATATAAAAAAATCAAAGGAAGAGACAAGGAGCCATAGATACAAGCATCACCAACAGAATACAAGAGATAGAAGAGAGAATCGCAGGAGCAGAAGATTCATTAGAAAAAATCGACACAACTGTCAAAGATAATGTAAAACAGACAAAGCTACTGGTCCAAAACATGCAGGAAACCCCAGGACTCAATGAGAAGATCAAACCTTAGGATAATAGGTATAGAAGAGAGTGAAGACTGCCAGCTCAAAGGAGCAGTAAATATTTTCAACAAAATCATAGAAGAAAACTTCCCTAAACTAAAGAAAGAGATGCCCATAAACATAAAAAAAGGCTAGAGAACTCCAAATAGATTGGACCAGAAAAGAAAATCCTACCATCACATAATTGTCAAAACACCAAATGCATAAAACAAAGAAAAAATATTAAAAGCAGTACGGGAAAAAGGTCAAGTAACATATAAAAGCAGACCTATCAGAATCACACCAGACTTCACAACAGAGACTCTGAAAGCCAGAAGATCCTGGACAGATGCCAGACAGACCCTAAGAGAACACAAATGCCAGCCCAGGTTACTGTATCCAGCAAAACTCTAAATTAACATAGATGAAGAAACCAAGATATTCCATGAGAAAACCAAATTTACACAATATCTTTCTACAAATCCAGGCCTACAAAGGATAATAAATGGTAAAGCCCAACATAAGGAGGCAAGCTACACCCTAGAAAAAGCAAGAAACTAATCATCTTGCAATAAAACTATGAGAAGAAAAGCACACAGACATAATCCCACATCCAAATACAAATATAACAGGAAGCAACAATCACTATTTCTTAATATCTCTCAACATCAATGGACTCAACTCCCCAATAAAAAGACATAGATTATCATACTGGATACGCAATGAGGACCCTGGATTCTGCTGCCTACAGGAAACACACCTCAGAGACAAAGACAGACACTACCTCAGAATGAAAGGCTGGAAAACAACTTTCCAAGGAAATGGTCAGAAAAACAAGCTGGAGTAGCCATTCTAATATCAAATAAAATCGATTTTCAACCAAAACTCATCAAAAAGGATAAGGAAGGACACATCATATTCATCAAAGGAAAAATCCACCAAAATGAACTCTCAATCCTAAATATCTATGCCCCAAATACAAGGGCACCTACATACATAAAAGAAACCTACCTAAAGCTCAAAGCACACATTGCACATCACACAAAAATAGTAGGAGATTTCAACACCCCACTCTCATCAATGGACATATCATGAAAACATAAATTAATCAGAGACATAGACATAATAAGAGAGGTCATGAACCACAGGACTTAACTTATTTATAGAACATTCTATCCTGAAACAAAAAGATACACCTTCTTCTCACAACCTCATGGTACTTTCTCCAAAATTAACCATAGAACTGCTCATAAAACAGGCCTCAATAGATACAGAAAGATAGAAATATTCCCATGTGTCTTATCAGACCACAACAGGCTAAATCTGGTCTTCAACAACAATAAGGGAAGTATGCCCACATATACATGGAAATTGAACAATGTTCTACTCAATGATAACCTGGTCTAGGAAGAAATAAAGAAAGAAATTAAAGACTTCTTAGAATTTAATGAAAATGAAGGTACAACCTACCCAAGCTTATGGGACACAAAAAACAGCTGTGCTAAGAGGAAAACTCGTAGCTCTGAGTGCCTGCAGAAAAAAACAGGAGAGAGCATAAATCAGCAGCTTGACAGTACACCTAAAAGCTCTAAAACAAAAAGAAGCAAATACACTCAGGATGAGTAGAAGGCAGGGAATAATCAAACTCAGAGTTGAAATCAACCAAGTAGAAAGAAAAAGGACTATACAAAGTATCAACAGAACCAAAAGTTGGCTCTTGGACAAAATCAAAAAGATATTTAAATCGTTAGCCAGACTAACAAGAGTACACAGAGACTGTGTCCAAATTAACAAAATTAAAAATAAAAAGGGAGAAATAACTACAGAATAAGAGGAAATTCAAAAATCATCAGATCCTACTACAATAGTCTATATTCAACAAAACTTGAAAATCTGCAGAAAATGGACAATTTCCTAGAGAGATACCAGGTACCCAAGTTAAATCAGGGACAGGTAAACAACCCCATTACTCCTAAAGAAATAGAAGGAGTCATGAAAGGTCTCCCAACCAAAAAGAACCCAGGTCCAGATGGGTTCAGTGCAGAATTCTATCAGACCTTCATAGAAGACCTCATACCAATACTATCCAAACTATTCCACAAAATTGAAACAGATGGAGCACTTCTGAATTCCTTCTATGAAGCCACAATTTCTCTTACACCTAAACCACACAAAGACCCAACAAAGAAAGAGATTTTCGGACCAATATCCCTTATGAATGTCGACACAAAAATACTCAATAAAATTCTGGCAAACTGAATCCAAGAGCACATCAAAACAATTATCCATCATGTTCAAGTAGGCTTCATCCCAGGCATGCAGGGATCGTTTAATATATGGAAAACAATCAATGTAATCCAGTATATAAACCAACTGAAAGATAAAAACCACATGAACATTTCAATAGATGCTGAGAAAGCATTTGACAAAAATCAGCACTCATTCATGATAAAAGTCCTGGAAAGAATAAGAATTCAAGGCCCATAACTAAACATAGTAAAAGCCATATACAGCAAACCAGTAGCTAACATTAAACTAAATGGAGAGAAACTTGAAGTAGTCCCACTAAAATCAGGGACTAGACAAGGCTCACAAATCTCTACCTACTTATTCAATGTAGTTCTTCAAGTTCTAACCAGAGTAAGCAGAAAACAACTGGAGATCAAAGGGATACAGAATGGAAAAGAATAAATCAAAATATCACTATTTGTAGACGATATGATAGTATATTTAAGTAATCCCAAACGTTCCACCAGAGAACTACTAAACCTGATAAACACCTTCAGCAAAGTGGCTGTGTATAAAATTAACTCAAATAAAACAGTAGCTTTTCTCTACACAAAAGAGAAACAAGCCAAGAAAGTATTAGGGAAATGGCACCCTTCATAATAGTCTCAAATAATATAAAATAGTTCGGTGCTACTTTAACCAAGCAAGTGAAAGATTAGTATGATAAGAACATCAAGCCACTGAGGAAAGAAATTGAAGAATATCTCAGAAGATGGAAAGATCTCCCATGCTCATGGATTGACAGGAATAATATAGTAAAAATGGCCATTTTACCAAAAGTGATCTACAGATTCAATGCAATCCCCATTAAAATACCAAACCAATTCTTCAGATAGCTAGACAGAAAAGTTTCCAAATTCATCTGGAAAAACAAAAAACCCAGGATAGCTAAAACTATCTTCAACAATTAAAGGACTTCCAGGAGAATCACTATCCCTGAACTCAAGCAGTATTACAGAGAAACAATGAAAAAAATTGCATGGTATTGGTACAGAGACAGACAGACCAGTGGAATAGAATTGAAAACCCAGGAATGAACCCACACACCTATGGTCACTTGATTTTTGACAAAGGAGCCAAAACCATCCAACGGAATAAAGATAGCATGTCCAGGAAATGGTGCTGGTTAAATTGTAGGTCAGCATGTAGAAGAATGCAGATTAATCCATGTTTATCACCCTGCACAAAGCTTAAGTTCAAGTGGATCAAGGACCTCCACATCAAACCAGATATACTCAAACTAATAGTGGAAATGTGGGGAAGAATCTTGAACACATGGGCACTGGAGAAAATGTCCTGAACAAAATACCAATGGCTTATGTTCTAAGATCAAGTATCGACAAATGGGATCTCATGAAACTGCAAAGCTTCTGTAAGGCAAAGGACCCTGTTGTTAGGACAAAACAGCAACCAATAGATTGGGAAAAGGCCTTTACCAATCCTACAACTGATAGAGAGGGCTTATATCCAAAATATACAAAGAACTCAAGAAGTTAGACTGCAGGGAGACATATAAGCCTATCAAAAAATGGGGTTCAGAGCTAAACAAAGAATTCACAGCAGAGGAATGCTGTATGGCTGAGAAACACCTAAAGAAATGTTCAACATCTTTAGTCATAAGGGAAATGCAAATTAAAACAACCCTGAGATTTAACCTCACACCACTGAGAAAGGCTAAGTTCAAAAACTCAGGTGACAGCAAATGCTGGCTAGGATGTGGAGAAAGACAAACACCTGTCCATTGTTGGTGGGGTTGCAGACTGGTCTGCAAGTTCCTCAGAAAACTGGACATTGAAATACCTGAGGACCCAGCTATACCTCTCTTGAGCATGTACCCAAAGAATGCCCCAACATATAACAAAGACACATGCTCCACTATGTTCATAGCAGCCTTATTGAAAATAGCCAGAAGCTGGAAAGAACACATATGCCCTTCAAAAACAGAATGGATACAGAAAATATGGTACATCTACACAATGGAATATTACTCAACTATCAAAAACAATGACTTTATGAAATTCATAGGCAAATGAATGGAACTGACAAATATCATCCTGAGTGAGCTAACCCAATCACAGAAAAACACACATGGCATTTATTCATTGATAAGTGGATATTGGCCCAAATTCTGGAATTACCCTAGATGCACAGAACCCATGAAACTCAAGAAGGATGACCAAAATGCAAATGCTTCACTCCTTCTTTAAAGGGGGAACAAGTATACCCTTGGGAGGTAATAGGGAGGCAAAGTTTAGAACAGAGATAGAAGGAACTCCCATTTAGAGCCTGCCCCCATAAGGCCCATACATATAGAGCCACCAAACTAGATGAGATGAATGATGGAAAGAAGCGCAGACAGACAGGAACCAGATGTACATCTCTCCTGAGAGACATAGCCAGAAAACAGCAAATACATAGGCGAATGACATCATTAAACTACTGAAATGAAAATGAGAACCAAGTTGAAGAATCAGAGAAAGGACTGAAAGAGCTTGAAGGGGCTGAAGACCCCATATGAACAACAATGCCAACCAACCAGAACTTCGAAGAACTAAGTCACTACCCAAAGACTGACCATGGACTGACCCTGGGCTCCAACCTCATAGGTAGCAATGAATAGCCTAGTAAGAGCACCAGTGGAAGGGGAAGCCCTTGGTCCTGCCAAGACTGATCCCCCAGTGAACTTGATTGTTGGGGGGAGCATGGTATTGGGGGAATATGGGGAGGGGAACACCCATAGAGAAGGAGACATGAGGGTTAGGGGGATGTTGGCCTGGAAACCGGGAAAGGGAATAACAATTGAAATGTAATTAAGAAATACCCAAGTTAATAAAGATGAAAAAAAAAAGAAAGATATAGTCTTTTCAACAAATGTTGCTGGTTCAACTGGAGGTCAGCATGTAGAAGAATGCAGATCGATCCATGCTTATCACCCTGTACAACGCTTAAGTCCAAGTGGATCAAGGACCACCATATCAAACCAGATACACTCAAACTAATAGAAAAAATGTGGGGAAGGGTCTCAAACACATGGGCACTGGAAAAATTTTCCTGAAGAAAACACCAATGGCTTATGCTGTAAGATCAAGAATCGACAAATGGGACCTCATAAAACTGCAAAGCTTCTGTAAAGCAAAGGACATTGTCATTGGGACAAATTGGCAACCAACAGATTGGGAAAATTTCTTTACCAATCCTACATCTGTTACAGGGGTAATATCTAAAATATAAAAGAACTCAAGAAGTTATACTTCAGACAGCCAAATAACCCTATTAATAAATGGGGTACAGAGCTAAGCAAAACATTCTCAGCTGAGGCATATCGAATGGCTGTGAAGCACCTGAAGAAATGTTCAACATCCTTAGTCATCAGGGAAATGCAAATCAAAACAACCCTGTAATTCAACCAGTCAGAAAAGCAAGATAAAAATCTCAGGTGACAGCAGATGGTGATGAGGATGTGGAAAAAGAGCAATACTCCATTGTTTGTGGGAGTTGAAACTGGTATAACCACTCTGGAATTCAGTATGGAGGTTCCTCAAAAAATTAAACATTCTACAACATGAGGACCATCTATACCACTACTGGGCATATACCCAGAAGGTGCTCCATTATACAATAAAGACACATACTCCACTATGTTCATAGCAGCCTTATTTATAATAGCCAGAAGCTGGAAAGAATCCAGATGCCCTTCAACAGAGGGATGGATCAAAAACTGTGGTACATCTACACAATGGAGGACTACTCAGATATCAAAAACAATGACTTCATGAAATTCATAGGCAAATAGAATGAACTAGAAAATATCATCCTGAGGGGGGTAACCCAATCATAGAAAAACACACTTGGTATGCACTCACTGATAAGTGTATGTTAGTCAAAAATCTTGAATTACTCAAGATGCAATCCACAGACTACATGAAGCTCAAGAAGAATGATGACCAAAATGTGGATGCTCCCACTCCTTCTAAAAAGGGGGAATAAATATATCCATAGGATGGGGTATGGAGGCAAAATTTAGAGCAGAGACTGAAGAAATAGCCATTCAGAGCATGCCCCAAACACACACACACACACACACACATATACATATATACATATGTATATATATATATATACATACACATATATATACATACACACATATATGTACATACATGCATACATATATATACATATATACATACACACACATATATGTACATACATACATACATACATATATACCAAAACTAGATAACATGGATGAAGGTAAGTAGTGCATGCTGAAAGGGACTGGGTAAAAATCTCTTCTGATAGACACATCCAGAGCATGTCAAATACCGAGGAGAATGCTAGTTGCAAACCACTGAACTTAGAAAAGACCCCCTTTGGGGGAATTAGAGGAAGGTTTGAGAGAGCTAAAGGGGCTTGCAACCCCATAAGAACAGCAATGCCAAACATCCAGAGCTTCCAGGGACTAATCCACTATCCAAAGAATATGCATGAACTATCCCAGGGCTCCAACTGTATATGTAGCAGAGAATAGTGGAAGTGGAAGCCCTTGGTCCTTCCAAGGTTGGACCCCCAGTGCAGGGGAAAGACAGGGGGGAGCAGTTAGGTGTGGATGGGGAGAAACACCCATATGGGGGGCAGAAGGCATGGGGGCTTATGGACATGAAATAGGGAAAGAAAATAACATTTGAAATGTAAATAAAGAAATATGTATTGAAAAAAAGAAGAAGAAGAAACTAAGCAGAATGAAATTTGAGCAACCCATGACATTCCCTCAATTCAGGAACTCATTTTCTAAAGAATTTTTTTTCGATATTTTATGTATTTACATTTTTAATGCTATCCCTTTCTTCCTCTCCCATTCCTCTTCCCCTCTCCCCCTGCTTCTGTGAAAATGTTCCTACTCCCATCCACACACTCCAACCTCAATACCCTGGCTACACTGGGGAAACAAGTCTTCACAAGACCAAGGACTTCTCCTCCTATTGATGGCAGACAATGACATCCCCTGCCACATGTACTGCAGGAGCCATAGATCCCCATCCATGTATACTCTTTGGTTGGCGGTTTAGTCCTCAGCACCTCTGGAGGGTTTGTTTGTTTGATATTGTTGTTCTTCCTATGGGGTTGCAAACCCCTTCAGCTCTTTCAGTCCTTTCCCTAACTCCTCTATTGGGGTCACTCTGCTCTGTCCCATGGTCAGCTAAAAGCATCTTCAACTGTATCAGTAAGGCTCTGGCAGAGTTTCTCTTGAGACGTCCATATCAGGCTCTTGTCATTAAGGAATCTTGGCATCAGCATTACTGACTAGGTTTGGTTGCTTCATATGGCATGGATCCCCAGGTGGGGCGGTCTCTGGATGGCCTTTCTTTCAGTCTCTGCGCCACACTTTGTCCCTGCATTTCCTCCTGTGAATATTTTGTTCTCCCTTCTAAGAAAGACTGAAGCATCCTCATTTTGTTCTTCCTTCTTCTGGAGCTTCACATGGTCTGTGATTTGTTTCTTGGGTATTCCAAGCTTTTGATTAATATCCACTTATCAGTGAATGCATACAATGTGTGTTCTTTTGTGAATGGTTTACTTCACTCAGGATGATATTTTTCTAGTTCCATCCATTTGCCTAAGAATTTCATGTAGTCGTTTTTCAAAGCATATTAGTACTCCATTATGTAAATATATCAAATTTCTGTATCCATTTCTCAGTTGAATGACATCTGGGTACTTTCTAGCTTCTTGTTATCATAAGGCTGCTATGAAAATAGTGGAACATGTGTCCTTGTATATCTCGGGACATCTTTTGGGTGTATGTCCAGGAGTGGAATAGCTGGTTCTTCAGGTAGTACTATGTCCACTTTTCTGAGGAACCTCCAGACTTATTTCCAGAGTGGTTGTACCAGCTTTCAATCCCACCAAAAATGGAGGCCTGTTTCTCTATCTCCACATTCCACCAGCATCAGCTGTCACCTGATTTTTTGATCATAGCCATTCTGACTGGTGTAAAATAGAATCTCAGGGTGGTTTTGATTTTCAATTCCCTGACGACTAATCAACACCTTTCATTCCTCTTTAATTTGGAGGGCTGTGGTATGCAACGTTGTGTGTCAGTCACCACCCTCTGCATTGCCCACCTATACCCAAATCAAAACTAGGTTGGTGCAATGGACATATAAAGGAGAGGCTGGCAACCCATAAGGGAAGCAGCAAAAGGCAATACACCAAAGGACAGAATAAAGGTTGATGATGAAGTTCTGAGGAGAACCTTCTTCTGGCACATCCATCACACAAATAGCAACAGTAGAACTCCCTTTTTCCCCTCACTTTTTGGAAGGAGGGAACTGGGGAATTACATGGGCTTCCAAATAGCAGAGACAGCCTATAGTAGGCTCTGTGAAGGCATGGAGGGTGATAGACAGGATCCTTCTTCATAGTTAGATTGGAGCCTGAGGTTAAGGTCCATGCTACAGTCTGTAAAGCCAGAGGTCCTGGCAAGTTTGGGGAATAGAAAGGATTCCTTAATGGCACCTATCTATGAAGATAGATCTCGGCCAGGGCAGACAGAGTTGCTTGAATCTAACTGTAGCTAAGGTACTAATGAGGCAATTTAGCCATAGCACAAGCCAGACCTCCCACTGCAGCATAATCTTAAGTATTAGTATGACAAAGAACATGGAAGCTATAACAATGAATGCTTTGTGGAGGAAAGGGGGTTATAAAATTAATAGATTAAGAGTCCTGAGACATAGGACCCTTTCTACCCAACACAGTAGCCTCCCTTGGTCCAAGAAATTGGCAAAAGTTAGGGAGATCATTGGGGATTAAATCCTGTATCTTTTTCCAACTCAAACAGAGCATCTGTCTACCAGGCTCTCAGTTTAAGAGGCCCTGGCCCACCCTTCCATCATAATAGGCCCAGGCCCATGATAAGAGTTAGGGACTACTAAAGATATAGAGAGGAACTGGGTGCAGACTCTACATACAACTGGGCATGATCTCTAGCTATCGAGAAGGTATTAGGCCCAAGTGACTCAGCAGAAACTGTCCACCATAAAACAATAGTGTGCCCATAGCATAGCTGGTGGCTCAGCCATTATAATGCTGTTGATAGCACAGGTTAACCTTGGGCAGTTCGAATTCCAAAACAAGGTATGCCTTGTTGGAACATTTGTAGAAGATTGAACATGTGGACTGGGAAGATATGGTGCTCTGGCAATGAGAGGAAGCAAGCTTGAGGAGGTACTGGAAGATGGATCGGCAAAAATTCTTCAGGGATGAAGAGGTTGCCATGCTTACTACCCATGGGTGTCTTAGGGCCTACAGTGCAACCATCAGGGTTCCAGGGTCCACTGTCAGCAGAATGTCAATGAAGTCCTTGGCCAGATTAGATACACTAGTCCAGGGCTCCTGCAAATAATTGTATTTGCTCTTGAAGATCTGCCAGTATAGCCAGGTTCAGTTGTCATCCTTAAATAATAATCTGATCAAAGGGCTCACCACCACTGGCCAACTCCTTTACCATGTATACATGCTCCTGTGTCTCAATCACTTCTACCAGCTAGATGATTTTGTTGTGGTGCACCTGGTACAGCACTCAGACCTCAGACTCACATACTCCCACGCTTCTTGGTATTTTGTTTTAATCATCTTGATAGCACATGGCTGTGAGTTTGCCAGATCCTCCACACATACCACTAATCTTGAAGCTGCCTTGCCCAACTAGGGCCTTTATACAATACTTAGCTGTCACACATGGGTCAAATTTGGCCCTGTACGTTGCCACCCTGGCCATGTGTGTTGGTTCTGAGAGAGACTTTATGTGGCCAGTAGGGGAAACACCAGGGCAGGGTGGTGAATACTGAGTGGTAGCTGGGAATCCAACTTTGAGATGGACAACACTGTCCACCTCTGTGATGAAGTGCTTCTATACATAATTCTTAGTGCCTTTGAAGGGCTCCACTCTCTTGACTAGTCCTAGATGGACATCCTTGGGTGACTCAGGAAGCAACTTGCTTGTGCCACAGCCCATCACTGATATGGGAGCATCCTCTTCAGTTAGATTGACAGAAACTACCCTGTAGGCAGTGCACTGTCAGCTTTGCCAACTGTCTCCCAGCCCAGACCACAGTCACCCCCACCATCCTCCCACATCAGCATGTTGGCATTGTTCAGTCACATGCAGTCTCATGCAGCTCAAGAAGAAGGAAGACCAACATGTGGATGCTTCAGACCTTCTTAGAAGGGGGAACAAAAATACTCACAGGAGAAAATACAGGGGAAAAGAGTGGAGCCAAGAGTGAAGGAAAGGCCATCCAGAGATTGCCTCATCTGGGGGAACAATTCCATATGCAAACACCAAACCCAGACACTATTGCAGATGTCAAGAAGTGTGTGCTGACAGAACCTGATATAGCTGTCTCCTGAGAGGCTCTGACAGAGCTTGACAAATACAAAGGCAAATGCTTACAGGCGACCACTGAATTGAGGATGGGTTTCCTAATGCAAGCTTTAGAAAAAAGGACTGAAGGAGTTGAAGGGATTTTCAACCCCATAAGAAGAGCAATAATATCAACTGACCAGAACCCCCACAGATCCCAGGGACTAAACCCCCATTCCAAGAGAACACAAGAATAGACCTATGGCTTCATCCATATATGTAGCAGAGGATGGCCTTGTCAGGCACCAATGGGAGGAGAGGTATTCAGTTCGGTCAAGGTTCAATGCACCAGTATAGGGGAATGTCAGGGTGGGGAGGTAGAAGGGTAGATGGAAGACAGAGCACACTGATTGAAGCAGGAGGGTGATATGGGTTAGTGGGTTTCTGGAGGGGAAACTGGGAAATGGGAGAACATTTAAAATGTAAATAAAAACATCCAATAAAAGAAATAAAAATTATTTTAAAAGATAGATAGATAAATAGATAGATAGATAGATGATAGATTGAGAAGTTCATATATGAATACAACATGCTTTGATCACATCTGTCTCTACTCTTCCAAATCTTCCAAGATTCCTTTACTGTAACCTTTTACAACTTCATGTATTCACTTCTTTTTTAAAACGTGTACTAAATACCAATTGTACTCATTAAATTATCTTTACAATGTTTTATAAGATTGAGTTTGTTCCAAGCCCTTGTCATTCTCTACCATCATTTTTTCCCATCACAGTATCCTCTTTAATATTCTTTGAGTGCATGAAGACACTCCTGCATTGAGATAATTACATTGATGATGTCTTCTCTCAAGAACTTATTATGTCCTTGTACATCTGAATGGTTCTTATATTCACTTGCTCCATTGTTTCATTCCTATATCACTTTCAATAATGATCCTAATAAAATTCATCTCTTTTTTATTTAGTTATGAATATCCACTTCTGAAATTATACCTGGTAACCTTCACATCTTTATCATTAAGACTACTTATTTTTGCATATCCTGTGTCTATCTACATGACTGTGTTTACCAGTGATTTTTTTAATTGTATTTTTTCCATACACTATATTCTGGTTTCAACTTCTCCTCCACCCATCTCCTTGAAAATACAGTTATCCTGTTTACAAGATTTTCCTTTTGTAATTTCCAAGGGGTCATATTTATTTTTCTGGGTCCAGATCTATGTTGTTTAGTGCTTGAAAGATAATTGCTTGAGTATTGAGAATTAAGAAAAAGAAAATCAGTTTTATTCACTATTGGGAAAGTTAATAAGAAGGATACATGATCATCTTTAAATTTGCATCTTTTTAGACTGCAGTAATTTTATACAAAAAGAGTCAAGGTGAGACAAAAAAGAAAGGTTTTACATTAAGCAGGGACTTCATATTCTAAACCAGAGAAGGAAAATTGTGTGTTTAGCAATGTCTTCACCTTGCCAACTGTGCAGATTTTTTTCAGTTTTTCCCTTCAGGTAGTAACATTTAAATTAACCTTGGTCTCTTAAGACCAATTCCTATATTTTCTTTAAGTAAACATATGAATTTTCTTCACGCTATACCTTACAGCATTTTATATAGTTTGCTTTAGTTGATCAAAACTAGTTCACCAGATGTTCTGTAAATGTAAAGAAGTATTTTCTAGCAGTAAACAAGATCTTGTGTAGCTTCCTTTCTGGATTTACAATGCCTGGCTTGAAGGAAAAGGTTATAATGCTTTTGAATGACACAGAAAGAGCACATAATCTTACTGAAGTGCAAAAGGATGAGAAGAGAAAGTGACTCTGCAATAGACAACTTATAAAGCAGGGTGCATTGAATTAGAAATTAGTGTTTTCATAAATATATTATTTACATATATATTATTTATTATTATTTATTTTTCTGGGTCCAGATCTATGTTGCTTAGTGCTTGAAATTATATATATATATATATATATATATATATATATATATATATATATATATATATACATACATACACACACACACACATACACACATAAACTCACATCTAGTCTCTGTAGTCATTGTAAGTTTATTAAGTTTATTGAACATTTACCTGGGAAATATTCCTTAATTTTTTCTAATACACGCAGTTATCTCCTACCTATAAATAAATGATGTATCTTTTGATTTATTATTATTAGGGCATGGAAATTGTATGTCTTTTTGCAATTTCACAATGGAATACACTGTGTTATAAGTAAAGATAAAAATTATTATTGTCTCTTCAAATATTTATATTTAGGGTATTTGGCAATCTTTTATAGTCATTTTGAAGTATATCATAGATTTTTAAAAAATCAATATTTATCCAGCTACACTGTAAAAAGAATCAGAATTCCTCCCCTCTAGCATTGTTTGGTATATTTTATTTAACTTTTGTCAATATCCAGTTTTCTTCATTTTCCACTCTCTACTTCAGACAAAAATTAGCTCTCAATTGTCAATGAATATGGGAGCCTGTGGTAAACTATAAGATTGCCACAAAGCCCTAAAACAAGAATGAGGAGAGAATATATCAATATCCTAAAAAAATGAGTAAAGTAAGTTGAGGATGAGAACAAAGGGAACGATGGTGCCTACCAAAACCCTGATTTTATAAGCAGCACATCTCCAACTGGGCTGAAGTCACTTGCAATGCATTTATGCTAACTCATGAGTTTAACTTGTGATATTATCAAAAAAAATTTACCAATTTTAGTAATGATGACCTCAGCCTTCATCAACTTCATACCATAAGTCCCATAAAAGAGCACCAAACTGAATTACATGGCAGTAACACTCTCTTGGGTTAATCCTTTTTTTTTACTTTAAATGAGAACTACCTTAGAATGCCACTTCCCAAATAATGATATGTAGACCTTTTATAATTATGATAAGCTTTGGCACTACTGCTGGGCAGTTCACAGCTATACTAACCTGACAATACTGGCCTGGCCTTCATCCTACCACATAAACTACTACCTCCAAATCTCCAGTTCTGGCACCTCCTTCTTCCTCTGTGTTTGGCTGGGGATTCTTGCACATGAGAGTCCGTCCCACATTGCCTATCTCTGCCAGACATCCTGTCTCATACTTTCGCCTCAGTTATTGGCAACTCAGCTCTTTAAACAATCAGAAGGTTATGGAGAGCATTGTTTAAAATACTGAGGCAGGAGATAATTCATAAGATACGATATGTGTGATATGTACATATTCCTTAGTTAGAAGTTCAGCACACAATGGTTAAATCTTACCATCCAATGCCTGGATTCTCAGAATTATTTCATTAAAACCACAAAAGGCTCTGCTATACTTAAATATCTCAAATCATGGAAATTACTCCTCATTTTCAGTTCTCACATAGAGTTATTTTGTTTGTTTGTTTGTTTGCACAATTGAGAGACATTACCCAGTAGATGTCCCATGATGCTACAGGGAAACATGTTCTACTATGTTCATAGCAGCTTTATTTGTGAAAGCTAGTGGCTAGAAACAACCCAGATATTCTACAACGAAAGAATGGATACAAAAAATGTGGTTCATTTATACAATGTAATACTAATCAGCTATTAAGAACTACAGTATCATGAGTTTTGCAGACAAATGGATAGAACTAGAAAATATTGTCCCAAGGGAGGTAACTTGGACCCAAAAGAATATGATCGGTATGTACTCAATAATAAGTGAATATTAGCCAAAATAATACAGAATACCCAGAATAAAATCCACAGAACTCAAGAAGGCTAATAAGACAAAAGACCCAAGTGAGGATGCCTCAATCCCACTTGGGAGGGCGAAGAAAGCAATCATAGGAGTGAGGAGGGAGATGGGAGGGGCCTGGATTGGAAAGGCTACAGGGAGGGGAAGATGGGAACATGATCAGTTGTTTGCAGGGGTGTGGGGGCAGGACTGAAGACCTGAGGGTGAGCAAGAGGAATCAAAAAAGGCAACTTCAGAAGGTAGAAGATTAGGGGAGCAATCTAGAGACCTAGGAGGTGAGAGACTCTCGGGACACAAAGCTAAGGGCCTTAAATGAAATGTCCTCAGTAGCCTTCCTCTACTCAAAGGATAAAAAGGCTGAGAAAGAAGCTAAGGAAATGACACCCTTCACGATAGTCCTAAATAATATAAAAACCTTGGTGTGACTCTAACCGAGCAAGTGAAAGATGTGTATGACAAGAAGTTCAAGTCTCTGAAGAAAGAACTTGAAAAAGATCTCAGAAGATGGAAAGACCTCCCATGCTCATGGATTGGCAGAATTAATATGGTAAAAATGAACATATTTCCAAAAGCAATCTATAGATTAAATGCAATCCATCAAAATTCCAACTCAATTCTTCATAGAAATAGTAAGAGCAATTTGCAAATTCATTTGGAATAACAAAAAACCCAGGATAGTGAAAACTATACTCAATAGTAAGAGAACCATCCCTGACCTCAAGCAGTATTACAGAGCAATACTTATAAAAAACTGTATGGTACTTGTACAGAGACAGGTAGATAGATCAGTGGAACAGAATTGAAGACCCAGAAGTGAACCCACATACCTATGGTCACTTGATCTTTGACAAAGGAGCTAAAACCATCCAATGGAAGAAAGATAGCATTTTTAACAAATGTTGCTAGTTCAACCCGAGGTCACCACGCAGAAGAATGCAAATGGATCCATTCTTATCACCCCATGCAAAGCTTAAGTCCATGTGAATGAAGGATATGCATATCAAACCAGATAAACTCAAACTTATAGAAGAAAATGTCGGAAAGAGTCATGAACACATGGGCACTGGGAAAAATTTCCTGAACAAAACACCAATGTCTTATGCTCTATGGTCAAGAATTGACAAATGGGACCTCATAAAACTGCAAAGTTTCTTTATGTAAGGCAAAGGACACTGTCATTAGGACAAAACTGCAACCAACAGATTGGGAAAAGATCTTTACCAATTCTACCTCTGATAGAGGGCTAATATCCAAAATATACAAAGAACACAACAAGTTAGACTCCACAGAGCTAAATGACCCTATTAAAAATGAGCTTCAGATCTAAACAAAGAATTCTCAGCTGAGGAATATCAAATGGCACCTAAAGAAATGTTCAACATTGTTAGTCATCAGGGAAATGCAATACAAAACAACCATGAGGTTCCACCTCAAGCCAGTCAGAATGAATAAGATAAAAAACGCAGGTGACAGCAGATGTCTACATGCTCCACTGTGTTCATAGCAGACTTATTTATACTAGCTTGAAGCTGGAAAAACCCACATTCCCTTCAACAGAGAAATGGATTCAGAAAGTGTGGTATATTTACACAATGGAGTATTACTTAGCTACCCAAAATAATGTCTACATGAAATCCATAGGCAAATGGATTGAATTAGAAAATATCATCCTGAGTTAGGTAACCCAAACACAGAAAAACACACATGGTATGCACTCACTGGTAAGTGGATGTCAGCCCAAAAGCTCGAAATACCCAAGATCCAATCCACATACCACATGAAGCTCAAGAAGAAGGATGAACAAAATGTGTATGCTTTACTACTTTTTAAAAGGGAGAACAAAAATATCCATATCAGGGGATAGGGAGGCAAAGTTTAGAGCAGAGACTGAAGGAACAGCCATTCAGAGCCTACCCCACATGTTGCCACCAAAACTAGATAAGATTGATGAAGCTCAGAAGTGCATGCTGACAGGAACTGGATATAAATCTCTCCTGAGAGACACAACCAGAGCACGTCAAATATAGAGGTGAACACTAGCAGCAAACCAATGTATTGAGAACTGGAACCCCCGTTGGAGGAATTAGAGAAAGGATTTAAAGAGCTGAAGGGGTTTGCAACCCCATAAGAACAACAATGCCAACCAACCAGAGCTTCCAGGAGCTAAACCCCTATGCAAACACTATGCATGGACTGACCCATGGCTCCATCTGCTTATGGAGCAGAGGAGGGCCTTGTTGGGCACCAGTGGAAGGAGAAACCCTTGGTCCTGCCAAGGTTGGAACCCCAGTGAACAGGAATGTTTGGGGAGGTGGTAAAGGAGGGTGAGGGTGTGGGAAACACCTTCATGGGGGAACCATCCTTTGGAGGAGGGGGTATAGGAGGGAACAGGTTCTTATGGACAGGAAACTGGGAAAAGGCATAACATTTGAAATGGAAATAAAGTATTATATTCAATTTTTAAAAAAGTAAGATACTCATATGTTTGGCAAATGTAAAAGTAGAATATAGGAATGGCTCTCCCATTTTGCTGGAAAAATTTAGCTGGTATTACGCTAACTGGAAGAAATACACCACCAAACTCATTCCTAACCTAGAACATCTACTCAAACTATTTAGTAGTCTGTACTTTCCAAAAGAAAAAGAAAAAAAATATCCTACAATGGGGAGAGGGAACTTGTAGAGTCTACCTCCACTAGAAAGACAAAGCATCAAGTGGAGGAACGGGGTTGCCATCCCATAGTCAAAAACTCTGGCCCAGAATTATTCCTGGCATCACGAACTGAAGGAATAAAAATGGAGAAGAGCCTGAGGAAAAAGAGGTTCAGTAACTGGCCCAAATTGGGATCCAGCTCAGGAGGAGGCTCCAAGGCCTGACACTATTATTGATGCTATGGTTAGCTTACAAACAAGGGCATATCATTTCTGCCCCCTAAAGGCCCAAAAGGAAGCTGAAAGAGTCAAGTGCAGATATTTAAGTCCAACGAATGGATAAGTGGGTATTAGCCCAAATGCTCGAATTACCCTAGATGCACAGAACACAGGAAACTCAAGAAGGATGACCAAAATGCGAATGCTTCACTCCTTCTTTTAAAGGGAACAAGAATACCCTTGGGAGGGAATAGGGAGGCATAGTTTAGAACAGAGGCAGAAGGAACACCCATTCAGAGCCAGCCCCACATGTGGCCCATACATATACAGTCACCAAACTAGATAAGGTGGAGGAAGCAAAGAAGTGCAGGCCGACAGTAACCGGATGTAGATCTGTCCTGAGAGACACAGCCAGAATACAGCAAATACATAGGCGAATGACATCATTAAACCACTGAACTGAGAATGTGACCCCCGTTGAAGGAATCAGAGAAAGGACTGAAAGAGCTTGAAGGGGTTTGAGACCCCATATGAACAACAATGCCAAGCAACCAGAGCTTCCAGGGACTAAGCCACTACCTAAAGACTATACATGGACTGACCCTGGGCTCCAACCTCATAGGTAGCAATGAATATCCTAGTAA
Source organism: Rattus norvegicus (assembly GCF_021556685.1). Classification (NCBI taxonomy): domain Eukaryota; kingdom Metazoa; phylum Chordata; class Mammalia; order Rodentia; family Muridae; genus Rattus; species Rattus norvegicus. The sequence continues at coordinate 91,408,804 of NC_141554.1, forward strand.
GAGCACACGTGGAAGGGGAAGCCCTTGGTCCTACCAATACTGAACTCCCAGTGATCATGATTGTTGGGGGGAGGGCGGTAATGGGGGGAGAATGGGGAGGGGAACACCTATAGAGAAGGGGAGGTGGAACCCTATAGAGAGGGTTAGGGGGATGTTGGCCCGGAAACCGGGAAAGGGAATAATAATTGAAATGTAAAGAAGAAATACCCAAGTTAATAAAGATAAAAAAAAAAAAAAAAAAAAAAAAAACAAACCCGGTAACTCCTGTGGTTGAATCAGGGAAAACCTGGAGGAAGCTGAGGAGGACCGTGATCCCTTAGGAAAACCTGCTATCCTAACTCACCTGGATTTTCAGGGTCTCTCAAAATGCAGTCCCCAACCAGGCGTCATATACATTTGAGGCTCCAAACACATTTACAGAGGAGAACTCTCAAATCTAGACTCAGTCAGAGAAAATGCACTGAACACTAGAGAGATTTGGGACCCTGGGTATTAGGAAGGTTTGGTGTGTGGAGGTTAGAGGAAATCTTCTTGAGAAGGGTGGGGGAGGAGATGTGGAACGTGAAGCAGTCAGAAGGTAGACCAGAAGTGGGATAAAAACTGGGCTGTAAAAAGTTGAATAAAGAAAAGAAGGAAAAGTAACTAGAGGAATAATTCAGTTTAATCAGTAATTGAGAGTCTTTATTTAAATATAGTTTGGATTGACACAACAGATTAATTTTATAGAAAAATCAAAGAATAACTAATTTTGTTCATAGAAGCAGGTTATTCAGGGGATGAAGGGGAACAAGTTGAGGTCAGGAATGGACAAATAAAGATATATGAAATTACCATAGTGAAACCCATTATCCTGTGAAATAATTTTGATAAAGTAAGAAAACAAAATCTCTCATTTCTAGCACATCACATGTCATACAGAGAGAGAGAGAGAGAGAGAGAGAGAGAGAGAGAGAGAGAGAGAGAGAGAGAGAGAGAGCGAGCACCTTTGCTGCATTGGACTTTGCTCAGTCACAAACTTTCCATAGATGAAACAATCTAGCACTTTTTATATGCCCTGATGTTTTGGTTTTGAAATAAATGCTTGTTTCTTTTTTAAAGGCTCCCAAAGGTAAAAGACCCCACATTATTTTAAAAAGACATTAAAGATTGAATGATGGAAATGTTAAAGTCTATGTGACTTTAAAATGTGGGTGAGTAGTTTATTTTATTTTACATATTTTTTATTAATCATGCAAGTCATTTATATCTCAAATGATATACCCCTTCCCGGTTGCCTTCTACAACCACCCTATCTCATCTGTCCTCTCCCACATCCCTTTTGCCTATCTGAAGGTACTCCCACACCTACCTATCCACTCCTACCTTACCACTCCATTACTCCCACTATGCTGGGGCATCAAACCTTCACAGGTCCAAGGGCCTCCCCTCCCACTGATGTTAAACAAGGCCATCCTCTACTAGTGATAGGTATCTGAGCCATGGATCCCTCCCTGTTAACTCCTTGGTTTGTGGTCTACTACCTGGGTCTGGCCAGCCAATATTGTTTCATGGTGCTACAATCTCCCTCCACTCTAACAGCCCTTCTGTCAGCTCCCCCACCTTGGTCTCTGAGCTAAGTCTGATGATTGGCTGCAAGCATTCACTTCTGCATTTGCATAGGAGAATAATTTATATTGAGACATTAAAATGAGACCTTGAGAACAAAGATTTGAATGTACAACTTGAAGTGATCTTTTAGTGTGTCAGTGTTAACTAGGGCTGGAATCATGAATTTTTGCCAATTTGATACGAACCTAGTCATATCAGTAAAAACAGTATAGAAATTGACCAATTACTCCAAATATTAGAGACATGATTATGAGCCATTTTATTGATTATTGTTTGATGTGGAAGGGTCAAGATCATTGTGACTATTACCAACCATGGGAAAGTGGTCCTGTACTGGAAATTTAAGAAGACAAGCTTAGCAAGCCATTGAAAGCAAAATACTAAGCACACTTCCTCCATGTTTTCTGCAGTGCTCCTCAGGCCAGTTCGATTTCTGCCTTCCTGGTGTTAAGTCACAGTTGCTCACCATGCCCAAATGAAAGGAATGGAGCTTGTAAGAGAAGGTTGGAGGAACTCAGTTGGAGAGAGAGAGAGAGAGAGAGAGAGAGAGAGAGAGAGAGAGAGAGAGAGATAGATATTAACGGGGAGGAGCATAAGACTTCAATACACTTTTCAGTATTACCACTAGGGGTTATAAAATATAAACCTTGGAGAGAGGGTAGAGTTTTTCAATGTGAGTGTACATTATTAGGTCAGGATGAAATACTTGGAATGCTACATTTACATAAAGAATTCCAAGGGCTTGTTGGACCAGGTTCTTGCCAGGAGAGAGGAAGTTAAACCTATAATTTGGCCATCAATATGTGTGACTGCATCAGTAGTGGTAGAGATGGGTATCCTAAGGCTATATGCTCTGCGGCATGCAGGCCCATAACAAGGAGGGAGTAATCCTTAATTCTGAGGGTCTCAAGATGATAATTTCAGGTTTTAGACACATCTTGATCTCACTGTTGCTCCAAGCCTGGCCCTCGCCTTTACACTTACCTTACATATCTTCCTTTTTGTTTTATAAAGGGGAGATGTCATCATACTTATTACCATCTATGTTGGGAAGAGTTTGGTATTGAACAGTAACCCAACAGGCAGTAATTTTTATAAATCTACCTATCTGCTCTTTTATAAATTAGATGAGGCAGGCATGCAAGTTCGAGTATGGCTCCAACGGCCAGTTACAGGGTCAAGGAGCAGAAGAAGCCAAGCTACTAAAAGATTTCAGTGGCCCAGGAATAGAAGTGTTGGGCATTCAGGTTGACTAGAGATCTTCTCTAAGGCTTTTGAGCATTTGTATGTCTCCTTCCACTAGCCATAGAAGTAACATTTCTTGCCCAACACAATGCTAGACTTGGTTAGCAGTCATTAAGTCCAGGCCTTTCCAGTTTTGGAGAACAAGCCCTGCAAGGGAGGTGATCTGTCACTAGGAGAGACTCAGTACTGTCCAGGATGGAAGCCATGGCATGGTCAAGCTGTTTTTGAAGTTAGCAAAATGATATGTACGGATCAGGACTGCTACAGTGGTTCCTGTGGCACCCAGTGAGATGGAGAGAGTCAGTGTGATGACCAGAGTGATGAAATTCTCCTTTTTAACTCCATCCAGCTATACAGGGAGTTCTTCAGGGTCATAGAGATAAACCTTGGGAACAATCATTACAGGGGTCCAGAAAGCTTGAAAAGAGTGTTTAATGCAGGGACCTATAGTGTTGCTTCAGAAATGGGGAGGTGGGTTTGCATATTGCCTTGGTGTACCTGATATTAAAGGATCATGTAGGATGGAATCTTGAAGAGGGTGCTATATAGGGCAAAGGGGGATGTGTAAAGTCAAGAGTGGACATTTTTGTGATTTTCATGTGGGTAAAGGTCCATCCAGTTTATGATCAAAATGTTAATGGAAACAACTGTGGGAACTTCTGCAAATAGTGGCTGGGAAAGGGAAGTGTGAAGTATTGAGAGGAGTTGGGGCCATTAATTAGGGGAAGGAAAGTCAACTTTATATTGGAAGTTTTGTAGCCATGAAAATGTGGCTTCGACCTACTTATGAGTTTGATTTTCCTGTTGAAGTATGTTAATGTGGATAAAGAGCAATTTAAAGGTAGGGACAAACTGATGAAAGATTTGCTTCCAGGGAATTTAGCATAGTCATTAGAGTACAGTTTAACTATAATTCCCATTTGCCATCCTTCATCCCAGGGATCACTGATGGAAAGATGAAAATAAATTTAAAGGTTAACAACCACACCTGGTGCCAGCATGGCCGGTGGATTCATTTTGGTACACCCAACATCTGTAACACATGCATATAAAAGCATTGTGGAGGCAGTTACCTAGGTTGTGGTAAGGAAAGCAAAGGAAAGAGCTAGGGATGTTGGAGGTGTAAACAAGGATGCAAAGGAATCTCAATCCTGATACAGCATAACTCAAGTAAGCAGATGGGAGTTTCTATAATTTTTTTTCGTGCAGGTCCTAGTTTTTCCTAACAAAGTATCTCCAATGTTGAGTATTGGAAGGGTTAGGAAAAGGCTGGCCAGTAGCAGATTTAGAATAAAGAAAAACAAAATAGCCATAAGAATAGAGAAAAGGGAACCCTTTATAGGGTATTGTGTTATATCAAATTAAGGAGGGGAAAGGAATGTTTTGGTGGATGTGAAGTCAGGTATGGGGGAAGGGGGTGCTTCTGTGGGCCCTGAAGCATCCCTTCCCCATGAAGGACCAGCCACACCATGGACAGTGTAGTGTAGAATAAAGTTTTTCAGAGCATTAGAAGGAGAGTTACAAGGGTAGCAGAGACAGACAAAAGCAGAGAGTGACAAAGAGACATAGGTAGAAGGGGAGGGAGGGAGAGAGAGAGAGAGAGAGGGAGAGAGAGAGAGAGAGAGAGAGAGAGAGAGAGAGAGAGAGAGAAGAAGAAGAAGGAGGAGGAGGAGGAGGAGGAATAGAAGAGAGGTCAGCAATGAGTACATAGAGAGAGAAGGGGGAAAAGAATGGGGAGGTTGGGAGGGGTAAGGGGAAAGAACAGAAGCAAGAAGGCAAGAGCAGGAGAGAGAGGAGGGATAAACCAGCCCCTTTTATAGTGAGTCAAAAAAATGGCTGTTTCCAGGTAACTGTGGGGCAGAGCTTAGATAAAATACTAAAAGTTCTCCATTTTATCTTAATTAAAATGGAAAACAAGTTAGAGATCAATAACAGTGGAGCAGGAATAGGGTCATTGTGATATTTAGTTACTTCCTGCTGACTTTGGGTGTGACACCTAGGAAAATTGGCATGGGAATATTGGTCCAGATTTAGGAGAATAGGCTGTTTCCTGGTTGTCCAGTGTCTGTGGAACCATCTGTCCGTAAATCAGAAAGAATAAGTCCACTAGAAGCATCTAAGTCTGTGAGAGAAACATCTGGAGGTTGTATCTCCAGAGCTGTCCTGGATGCAGTAAGCACCTGGACTGACAAGATGCTGAAACATACATACATACATACATACATACATACATACATACATACATACATACACACACACACACACACACACACACACACACACACCTTTTTCTCCTGTGGATTAGATGACACATGAAATGAAAAATGACTCCAATTGTTTTAGGCAATATGAAGCATTTGAGTCTCCATTTTTTTCACAATGTAGACCAAACTTGGGCAGGGCAATGGTGGTGCTTTTCAGTGGTTTTAATATCACAAACCAGGCATTGTCTTGTAGCTGTGTTCATATCTTCAGAGACCTTGAGGGGTAAGCTATTAGTTTTTTGGAGATTCTGTCTGTAATAAACTTAAGTATATTAATAACTAGCAGTCTTCTGATAAGATTGGAGAGCCATATTTATTGGTCATATCTGAGTTAGACAATTTGTGTTTGCTAAATCACTTGTTGAGAGTTTATACAGAAAATATAGCACAGTGTAATTTAACTTTGACAGGTTGCATAGTATAGAAAAACATATTTTGCATTAGTAGAGAAACACTTGGCTTAGAGTTGGTGTGTAGATTTCACGGCTAGAAGTTGGGTTGGAGAACAAGAAGAACAGAGTGAGAGAGATGTTCCAGCAAAGACAGGTAAATGCTTGGGCATAGGGGACTTTTTTCAATTTACCAGACCACTGGCAGTATGTATAAAGATTATATAAAATAATTGGATCTAATGTGCCATTAAGTGGCCATTTAGAGCCATTGTCTAATGAGTAGTGAATCAAGAACTTATTGCACAGGCATGTTAGTTTTGATGCCCTCAAATCAGGTTCTAATTTCAGAGATTTGAGATTTTTAAAGGAGACTTTCCAGTGGAGACCCTGAAGGCCTGGTCGAAGATGACTAGGCATCCTTTTGAGGACTGGGTTGTTATTGAACTATCTTACTGGCATCTTGAGAAAACATTCAATAACAAATTACAAATGGACAACCAGGCTAAATGTTCAGGTCATCACCTGGACCATGTACGGGTTACCATGAGTACCAGACTCACCAGCAAGTGTCTCTACCTAGGTCTATGCTTTTTGTAACTGCTGCAAATCCCAAGTGGGTAGTGTTAAAAACTGGTTTAGTGAGGTAAGTCTCCCAAGGGTTGAAGTCCTTTCCTGTATATTTAAGTACATTAATAATTAGAAGTCTTCTGATAAGATTGGAGAGCTATACTGATTGGTCATATCTGAGTTAGACAATTTGTGTTTGTTAAATCACTTGTTTGAGACACTAAGAGGCTGCTCATGGCCATGAAATGTTGACTCCTTAGCCCATAAAGTTTGACCATTCGGGGGGGGGGCAGGACCATCTGCACCGACTGCAGGGAAAACCTTACCAATCCACTGATGCCTGTGTAAGAATTTTAGTGGTTTGATAGCAGGAAAAGTGTAACTGTGCATGCTAACTTCTGCCACATGGGTTAAGTCCCAAGTGCTGAACCTCATTCGGATGGGTCTGCCACATGCACAGTTCCTTGTCCTGCTGTTAGTATACTAAAATTCTCGCAAAAGCATCAATGAAATCATAAGGTATTTCCTCTAGAAGGCAAGGAGGACCACAGTCCTCCAGAAATTTCTGGATAACCTTTATGTGCTAAGGTGTTCCAAATTCCCCAATGCTGTTCCTCCCTGCTTTGTGCTTGAGGGTATGGTGGTGCTGTGGATTGATATCACAAGAGTTGTTTTAAAGTGCCAGCTTTGTGACAATGTAAAGATATTGTTTTCTGATTACTGTGAATTAGATCAGGAAATCTCAGTAAGTAGGGACAAGACAGCAAAGAGCAACCCATGGGTGAGAATTTTTATTAACTTCCCCTACCAGAATGCTGAAGATATTATTAATAACCAAAGAGATTTCTAGCAAAAGCCAGATCACCAGGTCATCATGTGATAGTCTGGGAACTATGCTCTGGGATGTGCTCTTAACTACAGAGAACAGTTCACCTAGGCCTGGGCTTTTTCAGCAATGAGAAAGAAACTGTCTTAAAGGAAAGAGGAAACCTCACCCAAGTGAAAATGTCCTAGAATGAGAGTCAGTGTCTCCATCTTCAAGGGCATCACTGGGTATCTCTGAGATCAAGATATCTACCCTGCGGCCATGGTGACCTTTACTCTGACTAGTGGCAGGAGGGTTCTTACCATTTCTCTTGTTTTTGAGCTAGTGAGTGTTGGTTCTTCATGGAGTAACAGGGGCAATGAGAACATGTGGAGTTTCTAAATCTGAGTCTAGGCACCAAAGGTTGTGTTTAGATAAAAACAAAGTGGAAAAAGGAATATGTTTTCGTTGATGTGTAGTCAGGTATGGGGGGAGGGGTAATTTCTTGAAGCCAGGCAGAGGTATCCCTTTCCCCTGAAGGACCAGTCATATGACAGACAGTACAGTATAGAATAGAATTTATTCAGGGCGTGGGAAGGGGAGTTAAGAAGGTAATAGAGACAAAGAAAGGCAGAGAGAGGGGGGAGGAAATGAGGGAGGGAGAGAAAGAGAGAGAGAGAGAGAGAGAGAGAGGAATAGAAAAGTAGAAGCTAGTCTCAAGCACTTGGAGCGAGAGAGCAGGGAAGGGAGTGTGAAAAGAGGGGGAAGGGGTGAGGGGACAGAGTAAGAGCAAGATGGCAATAGCAAGTGAGGGCACATGGCTTCATCAGAGGCACCACATCATGGATATCCTTCCAGGAGGTGTTCATGTTCCATCACAGTTCATATCTCCTCTGCCTATTCTATCCTTACTCTGTTATTGAGAGGCAGGGCATCTTCTTTGTTGGTGGAGTAGTGCCAAAAGTTTCTGACAAGGACCAAACTGGTTCTGTTGAAAGACACAAATAAAGCCACTTTTAATTGTAAGGAGGGCACCTGTTCCTTTCCAAGCTCTATTTGAGGTATCAAACCATGTTAATAGTATGGGAGGAGTTCCTCCTGTATGGCAGTGGAGGGAGATAAGAGGATGTATGGAGCTCTTGGAAATGTTAAATATATTTAGGATTGTCAGTGGTGTTGCTAATTGCATATTAGAGGGTACATGTTTGCTTTTTCTTTTCTTTCTTTTTTTTTTTTTAAAGTTGAACTTTTTTGGGTTTGATGCATTCTATCTATTGACCTTTGGCCCTGGGCATTTGGAGGAATACCTTTGTGGAGGGCAATTTCCCATTATATGGAGAAGGTTTTTAATTGTGACCTGATAAATGGAGAGTCATTGTCAGTTTCCATCTGTTGTGCATATTGAGATAAGGAAAATTTCTATTCCCAAGATTATGATGGACAAAACAGGCTATATTTTGTAAGGCCCTATTTTGAATCCTAGGGAAGATAGCTATGGTAATAATTAATCTTTAAGTTGGGAGGAGGAAGTGAAAGAATCTCCCCATACCAGGAGGCCATATTTGATATTGAGTCATTGTCTAAATATAGCTTCAATGCACTGACCACAGCCTAATGGCAGATAGTAGGGCTTTTAAGATGCAGATTTTCATTGGATATGAAATAAAGCCTTCATCATACAGAAATAAGTTTGTAATTTACTACACAAAATCATTTTCTTACCTCAAATTTATCTTTTACCAAACATAATATTTATTAATTATTTGAGAATTTCATACAACAAACTCAAATCACATTTGATTCCCATTCTTCCCAGGTTCACCCTCACACTCTTCTGCTTCCTCTAAAATAAACAAAACAAAAACAAACAAACAAACAAAAACCCTACGAAGTCAAATTTTTACTGCCTGTATATTCATTGGAGCACGGTCAAACACCTAGTGGTCATCACCTTAAAGAAAAATGAGTTCTGCCCTATCCCTGTAGGCAGCTGCCTCAAAGATGGCGCTGGTTTCCGCCTTCCACCCTCCCAATGGTGAGCGCTCCTTGTAGTAAACAAGTCCTTATTTGGCTATGCCTGCCTGGCCTGCTAGCTTCTGCTTAGTGACAGCCTATCTGCATGACCCACGTGGCTTGCTACGATTGGCCAACGCTAGCTATTTAAGTGTGGTGCGGGGGTTCCCCAGGGTCAGAAGATTGTATCAAGGTTCCTGAGTAAAACTGCTTGAAGAAGATCTTCGTTGGTCGTGTCTTCCTTGCTGGTCGAGGTTGGGTGCGACATATCCCCATTCTCCACGAGAAGCCATTAACTGTTAAAAGATACACATCAGCATATTTAATACAATTTTAAAATACTTTATCTAATAGCTTCCTGTCTGGACTGTTTCTTTAGCAGGGTTGGGGGGTGTAGAAGTTTTCTCAGAACCTTTCAATGTCTTCTCATTCTCGCTTAATGAGGTTGCAATCATCCATGTACCATGACAAAAGAGCATTTTGCCTAATCCATCTAGCAGCAACATTAATCTTGGATTTCCACATGGTTTCTGGTGTCAGCACAGATCATAGACAATCTCATATTTGGTCGCAATATATATCATTTATATTAGCATAACCTTTGCAGGCAGCAAAGACCAAGGATATCATCGTGGCCTCCTTCACCAGCATGGAAAACAGAAGTTCCTTGAGGGGACTCAATCCAGAAAATTAACCAATTTTCATGTGGGACATCCTGCAGTTATTCAAAATAAGGATGATCATGCAGATGAGCAGCTTATCCTACAGCAGAAGCTATAAGTTGCAGGTTGCTGCTCATCAGCCTGCCCTCTGCAACAGTCACCCTAGGTACCCTGGGCTGGAACATTGTGTTTCCATCTGACCATTGTCCCATGTCTCCTCTCTTCAGCAATGTAAGCATTGCAAGTGACAGTATCAGCAGAGGCTTCATCCTGAGGGCTGAGACTATGCATCAAGTGTGGGCAGCCAAGTGGTGGATAGAGCCTTACCTGTCACAACCAATGTGTCTCTAGTTCTATTTCTACCATTCTCATTCCATTCTTATTTCTAATGCCATGAAATGACTTTTTAAGTGTATCTTTTCATAGTATCTGCCTTTTCAAAAAGTTGCTCTGGAGATTGTGGGCCTTGAAGGCTCATCCTACCTATAGCAATATTGTCTTTGCTTGAAGCATCCATGGGTCTCTTAAGCTCCTGAGGGGAGTGAGGGGAGGTCAGCACAGCTCCAGGAGTGCTTGAAGACACTGAAATCTTCAATCTTACTTCATAAAACATATGCTGAAACCCCAATTTGAGGAAGATAGCTAGGAGGCTGATGTTAAGCTCTTTTAGAGGACTTACATTCCATTATAAGCCCTCATAAGACATCTCACAAACATCACGAATTTCATTTCCTGTGGTTCATATTCCATGTTCTGGCCTCTTTAAGTGCTGTGTGCATTTATGCAGATACATACTTACATACAGAAAAATATTCATAAATATGATAATATTTTTAAAATGTAAAAAAGAAAGTAAAAAGACCATTTGTCATTAATTTAGTTATAAGAATGGAATCTTCACTAACTGAGCCAATGATATTAAAGAATACATATGAAAATGATGACTTCTCTCTTGACCATATGAGGATAGTATACAGGATGGCATCTGAAAACCAGGGATAGTAGCATTATTAATTTAAACCCCTCCGGCTTCAGAAATAAATGTTTCTCGTTTTTGATCCTACATTTTAAAATTTCAAGACGACTGTGAAAATAAGATGTATTAAAACATAGTATGTTGCTATAACAAATATGACTTTAAAATAAAACCAGCTCTGCACAACTTGGAAAAGGTTTGAGGATCCTTGCAGAAAAAGCTGCTATTACTGTGAAAAGGTTTTTGAATGAAATTTTGAAGAGGGCTCAGATAAAAAGAAAACATATCTTTTTACTGTATATGTCATGTTAATAACTGATAGTGATATGTGGAGGGAAAATTGAAGGTAATTACCAAATGAATGATGCATAATTTAGAAAGAAAGAACATATATTCAACAACAGGGGGAAAATGACCAGTGTTATAAAGGAGCAAAATTATGGCTGGATGGTGTTAGTGTCATATTTTATAGATGGTAAAAGTTGATTATATTATTGAGGCTATTTTCCTTATTTATATAATTTAATTGAAATTCTCAGTATAAGCATATGTGTGTGGATATACATATGTATTTGTGTGTAGGTCAGGGAAATGCATCAAATTTCCTCCTCTATCCCTATCTGACTTTTCCTTCAAGGTGGAGGCTATGTTCTTCAACCAGAGGTAGCTTTCTCAATGAGACTGCTGGCAAGTAATGTGGATACTGAGGTCTGAAATCTGTTGATTATTTCATGCTCTTAAGTACAAACATTTCTCTCTAAGCAAAAGTAAGTGTATTTCTAAAAATGTGTGGAAACAGCAATATGGTTCTTCTTGACATCTTATAATAATAACACATGCTAAAAGAGAACTGAATTTTAACTGTAATTAATGAACAATAAGAATTCAGAATTTAAAGGTAAAATGTTCCCTTGCCTCCAGTAGTGTAAAATTTTACAACCTATATTCAAGAAAGAAAACTGAGAATAACCACACAATAAGAAAACTAGCTAGTTGTGAAGCAAGATGTTACCAGATAGGTCAACAGAAACCAGGGATAGAATTCTATCAACAGTAACACCAGCAGCTACATTTAATAAGATACAAATTATTTGGTAGAGCTATCATGATGGTTTTCATGAGTAGAGAAACTTACCATCTTTGTATGTTCAAGAATATGAATTTGATGGCCACATAATAGTAGGCAAGAAAGTAATCCTAAAAGTTTTTCTCTGAATTCCATATTCATGCTGTATCTCCATGTACATAAACTGTACTAAATACTTATGATTATATATGTAATGAAAAAATAGGAAAAATGTATTAAGCTTGAACATAGATGTTTTCCTCAAAGATGAAAGAATAAATTTAAAGAATAAATTTAAAAAATTGAAATTAAAATTTCACAGATCACCCCTAAAATCCCAGAGAGATTTTGTTGTTTTTTTTTCATTTTTTTTCCAAATTTACTTTAAAGAGTAGAAATTAAGTTCCTTGTTTTGAAGGTACAGCATCACCAACCCATTGCAATGAGCTTCAGAAAAAAAATGAGCAACACTATTTTTTGTTCAAGCCCTTCAGCTAGTCAACCTATAAAGTTTTGGGGTGATTCTGCCATAGTATTAAGCTAAAAGGTGACACCGTGTTCAATAAAAATTGATCTAAGAAAATTACCTTGAGAGTACAGTGAACATTTTTAGCGAATTTTTGGGCTTGATTGAACTTCTTAATTCTCTTTCTACATTTACATTTGTAATTAGGGCATGAAAAAGTCTATTCTATTTTCACTACTATGTTATCATGGGAAATAACTTTTTGCTGTCTTAAATTTATAATGTGTGAAAAATATTGCCATATGATTCATAATTTTAAAATATTATATTTATGGTTTTTCTTGTTTTATATTTTATTTTATATTAATTTAAGGGGAATGGATTTAAGAACATTGTTATCAAAATGAATTCCCAAAATACATATGTGGATATCTTAGCACCTGTCAGATATTGTGATGATACTGGCCTACAATATCAGACATTTTGTTAGGAGCCTGTGGATGGTTATTGATCATAAAGAAAGAATTAATGTCCTAGGCTTGCCTGGGCTACAAATAATTACTGTGTAACTCATATATAATCCAGGCATTTACATCATTATATACAAAACATTTTTAAGATAAAGGTAGACACAATTTTAGTCTGGAGAGGTAAGTTCCACCTGAAATCTAGCCCTTTGGTAGGAAGCTCTGGAGAAGTGATAGCTACTGAATGGAGGGTCACTTTTCTTTCAGGGCAATAGGTAATATCCCTGGTATTCTGACCATGCTATTATGGAAGAGCACATATCCCAGAATATCTAGGCAGTGCAATTGGACGATTGGACTTTATAGTAAAGAGAGAGAGAGAGAGAGAGAGAGAGAGAGAGAGAGAGAGAGAGAGACTATGCTATCACATATCATTAATATATACAGTATTACAAAACTCTTCAAATGACTTTTATTTATTCAGTATTTTGCAAACTATTAGATCCAGTTGAACAAGAGATTTAGCTATGTAAAAACTGAATAAACTATAATGGAGTCTATAATTTCTTTAACATTGAGAATTTTTCTTCCTTTGAAATTTAAAAGAAGTTCTGTCATGTAACAATTCTCCACATGTGCCACCATGTGATACATTGACATGTATATGCATATTGTTTAATATGAAAATTCTCAGTTTTTAGCATTTCTTATGATAAAATAATAAAATTTCATTCTTCCACTTTCTCAAAAACATGTGTTATAAGTATCTTTAACATGTATACTAAGGCTAGTGTTCATCTTTTAAAGAAATTTTTAGTATGTAACTATCAGCATTGATCTGAATTTGAAACCACTGGCCAAAGCAATGAATACCACATAGGAGAAAAATACAGTTACCTCAAAGATTTTTCATATAACTACAAGTTTGACTCTATGACTCTTACCTTTAATAAAATAAGTCTTCATAGAAATAATTTAAATAAAGGCAGATTCCCAAGTGAAAGCTGTATAGAATTGAATATAAAAAGAAACAATAAAAAAACAAGTTTTCCTGATAAAACATGCTAAGATCTTATTGAAATAGTGTATCTCCATAGTCTCTGTTTAATAAAATAAGGGTCGGGAAACATAATATATAATATTGTGTACTAGACTTATTTCTAGATAATAGTAATGCCCTAAAAATGGTTATCAGAATTCAAAATTTTGCTGATATAAATATGAATGATGCTTATATAGAGAGAGTCGTAAACAAAAATTTATCATAGGTACTAATTCTACATTAGAATCATTGTATATTGAATATTTCAATTACACTATTTTATTATAGTATATAATAATAAAGAAAAGTTTACACTATACAGGACAGTACTCAACAAAATTTTGAACTAACTTTCATTTTGTGTATGTTGGGGTAGGGGTTCTGTTTATGAATTCAGGTGCAAATGGAAGTCAAAATAGTGTTGGATACACATAACCTAGTGTAACGATGGTTTTGAACCCCCACCATGGGTGCTGACAAAAATACTCAGGTCTTCTGAAAGAATGACTGATATTTTTAACTACTTAAATAGTTATCCAGACCATAATTTTAATATTTTAACAATGGCATGGAGATATATTTCAATCAACTGCTGCTTAATGAACATAGTTGGATATACGGAGACTAAATTATAGGATTTATATTTACTTATAGAACAATTAAAATTCAGTTGTGTTTTAAAATCATTTGTCCAGCTATTTTTGTGTTTCTATTTGTGTGTTTTTGTGTTTTGTGTATACTATTGTTTCAATGTAATGATCTTGCCTTTGAATGGCTCTTAATTTTTTTTATTTCAATGGTTCTTCTTTATAATATTTATATTTAATTAATTTGTGTCTGTGCATTTTACATGATCAAGGGTGTACATACTTGCTACAGTGCTCCTCTGGATGTAAGAAGACAATTTAGGTGATCTGATGCTCTTTCTCTACTCAGTGGGTCCTGGGCATCAGATTTGAAAGGAAGCACATCTACTGGCTGAACAACTTTCTTACATGGTAAATACCAGGTAAAAAAGAATCAACAGAAATAGTTGCCATATATAATTTGTTTCTTAGCATGTCTCCATCTGCATGTATTAGACAATGCATAATAATAATTTTTATTTAAAATGAATCTATAAAATATGCCTTTTAGTAGAAATAGTATTAGTTATTCATGCTAAATATTCACTAATTCTAAATTATTACAAATACTCTTATAATGATTCTTACTGAGAATAACAGTGTTTAAATTTCCAAGACCACAAATTAAAAAATGGGTTAATGTTTTAAATTGAGACATCCATTTTCTAAAAAGTCTTCTTCAATATGATCAAAATATTGAAAATAACCCCTAATTATCTTATTCTTACTCTGAAAGATTATTCTTGAGTTGGAAAAAGGTTTGCTGTTTAAGACACTTGCTGTTCTTCTAAAAGACTATGGTACAATTTCAAGCAGCTCACAATTAACTGTAACTATAGATCCATTAAACTTGCTACCTTCTTCTGACTGTGCAATCATCCTGTGTGTGGTACAAATATATGCAAGCAGGTATGAGTACACACATGGAAACACATACACACTAACACACACACACACACACACACACACATAGAGAGAGAGAGAGGGAGAGAGAGACAGAGACAGAGAGACAGAGACAGAGAGACAGAGACAGAGAGAAACTGAGAGAGACAAAGACAAAGAGAGACAGAGACATAGAGACAGAGACAGAGAAAGAAATTTAAAAAAAACATACAAATGACCTTAAGACCTATTAATGACCAATGGCTGTGGAGAAAGGTAGAATCATATGCTCTGGGGATAAGCTCCCATATAGGTGGTTTAATCCCTAATGCCATATTACACATAAATAATTCTAAACTCAGGAAGTGTGTGTTTATTTGTTTATATGTGTGTGTGTGTGTGTGTGTGTGTTTACATTGCGTTTATGCTTTGAGTTTGAATGCCTTAATAATAAACTCATTGTTACCAATGCGGTAGTGTCATGTAGGTGTTGCACTAAGAACAAAAATCAAAGCACTTCCTCTTGGTGTCATTTGACCAAAATCAAGCTCAGATTTAAATTCTCTACTTCACTCTATGTGTCTTCCACCATTCTGCTTGTTGGATAAATCTAAATGTGTACCTCTCAAATTCTGTCTTGAAATTCTGTTCCTGTATGGCTGTATGTTTTAGTGTGTCTGTCCCTAAAAATCAGCTTTTCTATATCTTTTATTAGACAGTAGTGAAAATATCACAAGATGAAAATGAGCAATTTTTATAGAAATAATAAATGTGGATTTTATTTAGCAGATGGAATTTTCATCTCACAGACTTAGGTACACTGTTTCTAGTTCTTTCTGGACTCTGGCTGGTTAGTTCAACTCAACTGTTCTGGCTCAAAGTCCTTTCCAAACTGACTGATTCAATTTGGTGTTTTTCAGCTTTGGACTGAATTGCTGTTTGGCTTCAAAGAAACCCTGGCAATTTTTTTAAATATTTTTGCTCATTATTTTGTGGCTACAGTTGACTCTGCTGACCTCTACTGCACAGCATTGAACTGAACTGAACTGACTTCTACCCCATTTCCTAGACTCACCTGAACTGCACTCACTTAAATGATCTATGTTTCTCTGTCTCTTTCTCTGTCTCTCTGTCTCTCTGTCTCTCTGTCTCTCTGTCTCCCTCCCTCTCTCTCTCTCTCTCTTTCTCTCTCTCTCTCTCTCTCTCTCTCTCTCTCTCTCTCTCTCTCTCTCTCTCCCCTTTTTTTCTGTTCTCTTATGTTGCCTTTTTTTCCTGTCTGTTTTTGTGAGAGTTGTATGAATCCTATCTCCTACCCATTCTGTCAAATGTTTCTCTGATACCTAACATTGCCTGTCCCACAATTAGACAACATTTTCAAGCACAGATGCTTCCTTCTACAAACTATCATTACCTAAATTGTTGGGGATTAAAGGTGTATACTTAAGGACCTGTCTGATTTCCTGCCTGACGGATTAAAGATGTGTCTTCTAGTCAGTTTACATAGATATAGAAGGTCTTTAGATGTGCTCCCATTCCATACTGGCCATGTTGCTGGACTTAAAATTCTCTATAAAAATCTTTAACTGTTTTACAAAGTTTTAAGTCACTGACTATAGCTGAACCCAATAATCCCATATAATAACCAGTACTACAAATATTGTTTATCAGGCAATATCCATATTTTTCAATATTTATAGTAGAAATTCATTTTATAAAGTTACTTTCAACCTACATTTACTGTTTTAGAAAATAACTATCATAACAACTACAAATAATTCCCTTGGATCCATGTCATGAAAAATATATAATTTAAGAATATAGTTATGCATTACTTTAGACTATACAACCTGACTACATGAGAAATTCAAGGCAAGTGATGTTGGTTATACTGTATTCCTGAACTCAGGTTAAATGATGACACTGAATACCGTTTAGGTAGTCTTAAAAATGTAGGAGAAAATTTTGTCATAATATTGCATTCAGCCACCACCACCACCACCACCACCACCACCACCACCACCACCACCACCACCACCACAACAACAACAACAACAACAATAACAACAACAAAGTGATCATGGATCGGAAGTCAGCAAGGGAAAATAAGGAAAGGTGCTAGTGATTTAAATATAGTCCTTACATACAAACTTCTCAATGTAAAAAAAAAGAATGAAAAAACACTGTATTTTTTAATAGAGAGGTAGTTCTGTGTGGATTAAGTCTGGGGAGGAAATTTTTTTAATTTTTTTTGACAGCATCATTTTTTTTTGAATCTTGGTAAACATTTTATTTTATTTTTTCTCCATCTTTATTAAATTTGGTATTTCTTATTTACATTTCAATTGTTATTCCCTTTCCAGTTTCCAGACAAACATCCCCATAACCCTTCCCCCTCCCCTTCTAAATGGGTGTTCCCCTCCCCATCCTCCCCCCATTACCGCCCTCCCCCCAACAATCACATTCACTGGGGTTCCAGCCTTGGCAGGACCAAGGGCTTCCCCTTCCACTGGTGCTCTTACTATGCTATTCATTGCTACCTATGAGGTTGGAGCCCAGAGTCAGTCCATGTATAGTCTTTGGGTAGTGGCTTAGTCCCTGGAAGCACTGGTTGGTTGGCATTGTTGTTCATATGGGGTCTTAAGCCCTCATCAGAGAAAGGACTGGAAGAGCTTGGAGGTATTTTTAACATATGTTAAATAACAGTGAATTGATCTAATCAATACCACATTGGCTATTTAAAATAAACTCCAAGGAACTCCCATGTTCTTACATGCTCATAGAAAGAATCAAAATATTAAGACTATGGAGTAGAAAAAACATCAAACTAATCCATTAAATGTATGTTTTAGAATTTCTAATACCATTAGGTTCTTCTTTCTTAGTGTGACTAACAAACTATAGCATTGGTGTCTGCTTTAGTTGCTGTGAGCAGTAGTTACTGCTTCAGTTACTGTGTGCAGTAGTCTTTCAAGGAATTGAATATTATTTCTTGGATAAAGTCTCAATGTTAGTTTTGTGGCTTGAAACTGATGTGAATTTTACCATGGAATAAAATTCAGATTTCCATAAATATGGTTGCAGAGTTTAAAATGATCTATGATACTCAAGAGAAAACTATGTTCTTGTTCCCTACCAACTGCCAACATTGATTCTCACAGTGGTTTGGTTTGGTTGGCTATAAGACAGAGATGGTATGCTATTGACAATACATCATTTTAAAGATCTCCAGTAATTTTATCCATAAATTCCCAGCAGTTATTGATATAAAAAGCATTAGTAATTCTTATTCATGCAAATACTGTGTGGACAAATTGTGGTAACCTGGCTTAAAGCATGTATGGCTTGCTTTCATAACTGATGATATCAGTAGGGAAAATATACAATGGTTGAACCTCCTGAAATCTAAAATTTTCTTTTCATAATATTAAAATTTTAAAATTCATTTATTTTATGTGTCTAGATGTTTTGTCTGCCTAGATGTCTGTCCATAATGTGAGTGTCTTGTTCCTAAGGAGGTGAGAATATGAACATTAGGTAAGCTAGGACTGGAGTTATAGGCCATTGTGTGCTGCTCTATGGGTGTTGGGAAACATATATGAATTATATGGCTTAGAAGACAGTGCTCTTTACCACTGAGACATCTTTTGCAATTCAATTTCATTTTTCTAAAAGCCCTTGAATATAATTCTATTATTCAAAGTCTCTCTACTCATAGCTTCCTAAATATTACCTATCACTCAGTCACCTGAAATACTAATAAAATGCTCAATTATGGATACTTGCTTTATAAACTTTCCATTCTTGCATTCTCTCCATAAAACAAATGCTAAAAATTAAGAATTTTATAAATAAAATAATTTTCATTTATATTCTAGGTTTGTCAACAAATATCTAAATATGGATCATGCCAAAATTTTAATTATGAGACGAACCTCAGAGTAGATCCAGTCAGAGTAGTGAAGAGTAATGCAAAAGTAATTAGAAATAGTCAAAACCAGGTTAATTTTATAACAAGTTTCTCTAACAATATATTATCCAGGTTCTAGAAGAAATGAATAAATGTTTCCCAGGAGCCATACTCCCAATGCCCTAGTATTTTCCTACTAGATTGCATCTTTTAAATGGTCGAGAATCTCACTAATGCCACATAGAGGAAAATGTTGACACATAAAATATTATTGACAAAGTCACCTTTTAATACATAAAACTTTACGTGAAAAATTCAAACTGTCCACCATCTATACCATTTTAGAGTACATCTATTTGTAATATCATTAAGGAAATGTTGCTCTTTTGTGGTAAGTGACAAGCACACTTACACCAGTTTTTCTTTATGTGGCTCAGTGTGATGTGACATATATCTGTTAGCAGTTGGGCAGCAGGTACAATGATCATGACTTTAAGACCAATCTATGAGAAGACATTTCTTAAAACTAAAACAAAACCAGACATGAGAAAGCACATTAATTATATTTATCATTTTTCATGCCATATATATATATATAATATTCAATGTTGTAAGGCTTTATTGGCTCTATGTTCTAGTTTGACATCTGTTGCTATGATAACACGAACACACAGTAATCAGAAGCAGCATGTGGAGGAAAGGACCTATTTGGCTTACAAAGTATAGTTTTTCATAAAGGTAAACCGAATCGTAAACTGAAAGCAGAAATAAGGAGTTAAGATCTGAAACAGAGGTTATAGAGAAATGATATTAATTGACTTGATTTACCTTGTTTGTGTTCTTCAACTTTCTTATATATCCCAGGTCAACATTATCAGGAATTGCAGCATCCAAACTGTCTTTGTCCTCCTATATTAATTAACAATCAAGAAAAAGCTCTAGAGACTGGCCCACATAAAACTTCGGTTGATGTTTCTCTTTCCAGGTGTGTCATACTGACAGCCAAGTTTAGCCACTGTACATGACAAACTCATTTTTCAATTTTCATAAGTCATAGATAGAGGTCAAATGTTATCTAAAATATTCATGTATATTTCTTTTCTACTGTTTTGTAGAATAGAACTATCACTTTTACAAATGTAAATCAAATATCTGAATATAACTCTAACCATATAATGAATACTTTCTATTCATTTTCACTTCATTGTTTAAATCTATCGAACAGATGTAGACCAAAGATAACCAATATATTAGACAATTACCTAGAAATATAGAGAAATATAGTCATAAAATAGAACCAAAACAATTCTAATTATTCAATAATGTATTCTCAATTCTAAATCTTGAAATGAAATTGTCAAACTTCTTAAAATATAAAGTTTGTGCAGATATGGAAAAGAACTCTGCACAAATAAAAATATTATAGGAAAATACTAATCATCCTGATTTGATAAGTACATGGTATTTGTAAATGTTTACATAACACAATATTTATGATTAATGTCTACAGTCAGTATATATTCATTAAAATGTAGTAAATAGAGATACTCTTTTTTCATTTTTATTGGTTATTTTATTTATTTACATTTCTAATGTTATCCCCTTCCCAGTTTCCCCTTCACAAGCCCTCTTCCCCTTCCCATCCTCCGCATCTATGAGAGTGCTCCCCCAACTGTGCACCTACTTCTTCCTCAGCATTCTAGAATTCCCCTGTCCTGGGTTATCAAGCCTCCACATGACCAAGGGGTCTGCTCCCTGTGATGAGAGATAAAGCAATCCTCTGCTATATATCCAACTGGAGCCATTGATCCTGAGCCACCCGAGTACTCTTTGGTTGGATATTTAGTCCTGGGAGCTTTGAGAGGTCTGGGTTGTTTCCAGGTTCTGGCTACTATAGAAAAGGCGGCTATGAACATAGTGGAGCCTGTGTTCTTACTATATATTGGAGCATTTTGGGGTATATGCCCACGAGTTGTATAGTTGGGTCCTCATGTGGAATTATTTCTAATTTTCTGAGGAACCTCCAGACTCATTTTTAGAGTGGTTGTACCAGCTTACAATCCAACCAGCAATGGGGGAGGGTTCCTATTTCTCCAAGTCCTCTCCAGCATATGCTGTCACCTGAGTCTTTGATCTTAGCCATTCTTAATGCTGTGAGGTAGCATCTCAGGGTAGTTTTGATTTGTGTTTTTCTGATGACTAAGGATATTGAACATTTCTTTAGGTGCTTCGAGACCATTCGATATTCCTCAGTTGAGAAATCTCTGTTTAGCTTTATACACCCTTTTACTAGGGTTATTTGATTCTCTGGAGTCTAATTTCTTGAGATCTTTGTATATTTTGGATGTTATTCCTCTATTGAACATAGGGTTGACAAATATTTTTCACCCATCTGTGGATTGCATGTTTGTCCTATTCATATTGTCCTTCTGCTTACAGAAGCCTTTCTATTTGTGAGTTCCCATTTGTCAGTTCTTTATCTTAGAGCATAAGCCATTGACATTCTGTTCAGGAAATTTTCCCCTGTGCCAATGTGTCTGCGGTTCTTTCCCTCTTTCTCTTCTATTAGATTCATCTTATCTGGTTTTATGTAGAGGTCCATGATCCACCAAGTCTTCAGCATTGTATAAGGAGATAAGAATGGGTCAATTTGCATTTTTTACATGCTGACTGCCAGTTCAACCAGCAACATTTGTTGAAAATGCTCTTTTTTTGCACTGGATGGTTTTGGTTCCTTTGTCAAAGATCAAGTGAACAAAGGTGTGTGGGTTCATTTCTGTTTCTTCAATTATATTCCAGTGAACTTCTGGTCTGTCTTTGTACAACTACTATGTGGTTTTTATGACTACCCTTTTCTATAATACAGCTTGATGTCAGAGATGGTGATTCCTCCATGAGTTCTTTTATTGTTGAGAATAGTTTTTGATATTATGGAATTTTTGTTTTTCTAGATAAATTTGAGAATTGCTTTATTTTTTATCTCTGTGAAGAATTGAGTTGGAATTTGGATGGGAATTTCCTTGAATCTGTGGATTGCTTTTGGGAATATGTCTACTTTTGCTATCTTAATTGTGCCGATCTGTGAGTGTGGGAGATCTTTCCATCTTTTGAGATCTTGAATTTCTTTCTTCAGAGACTTGAAGATTTTGTCATAAAATCTTTCACTTGCTTGGCTAGCATGACACCAAGATATTTCACATAATTTATGACTATTTTAAAAGACAGTATTTCAGTAATTTCTTTCTTAGACAGTTTATCCTTTTGATAGAAGAAAACCATAGATTTGTTTGAGTTAATTATGTATCCAGCCACTTTGCTGAAGTAGTTTATCAGCTGTAGGCTTTCTCTTGTTGATTTTTTCTTTGGGTCTGTCATGTATCATATCATTTGCAAAGAGTTAAATGTTGACTTCCTCTTTTCCAATTTGTACCACTGTGATCTCATTTTGTTGCCTAATTTCTCTAGCTAGAAATTTAAGCACTATATTGAATAGAAAGGGAAGAATGAGCAGCTTTTTCTTGTCCCTGATTTTAGTGGGATTGCTTCAAGTTTCTCTCCATTTAGTTTGATGTTGGCTATTGGGTTGCTGTATATCGCTTTTTTATATTTATGTATGGACAATGAGTTTCTATTATCTTTAATTCTTTTAGCGTGAAGGGGTGTGTATTTTGTTAAAGAATTTTTCATAATCTAATGAGATTATCATGTGAGGTTTTTATTTGAGTTTCTTCATATAATGTATATTGTTGATGGAATTCCATATATTGAATGATCCCTGAATTGCTAGGATGAAGCCTACTTGATCATGTTGAATGATCATTCTGATGATTTCTTAGATTCTGTTTGCAAGAATTTTATTGAATATTTTTGCATTAATATACATGAGGACAATTGGTCTGAAGTTCTCTTTTTTTTCGGGTCTTTGTGAGTCTTAGATATTAGTGTGACTGTGGATTAATAGAATGTATTAGGTAGTGTACCTTCTCTTTCTATTTTATGAAATACTTTGAGACATATTGATATTAGGTCTTCTTGGCAGATCTGATTGAATTTTGAACTAAAATGATATGGTCCAGGATATTTTTGTATATGGAGAGTTTTAATGACTGCTTCTAATTCCTTAGGGGTTATGGGACTGTTTAGATGGTTTATATGCTCCTGATTTAACTTTGGTGCTTGGTCTCTGTCGAGAAAGCATTCATTTCATCTAGATTTTCCAATTCTGTTAATTATGGTTTTTTTAATTGTAGAATCAGATAATTTTTTGAATTCTTTTAGTTTCTGTTTTTATGTCTCAATTTTTCTTTCTGATTTTGTTAATTTGCATAGTATCTCTGTTCCTTTTTGTTCATATCAATAAGGGTTTATTTATCCTGTTGATTTTCTCAAAGAATCAGCTCCTGGTCTTTTTGATTCTTTGTGTAGTTCTCTTTGCTTCTAATTGGTTGATCTCAGCCCTGAGTTTGTTTATTTCCTGCCATATTCTCCTTTTGAGTTTGTTTCTTTTTGCTCTAGAGCTTTCAGTTTTGCTATTAAGCTGATAGTGTATGTTCTCTCCAATTTCCTTATGGAAACACTCAGAGATATGAGTTTTCCTCTTACCATTGCTTTCATTGTGTCCCATAAGTTTGGGTATGTTGTGCCTCCTTCATTATAAAAAGTTTTTAATTTATTTATTTCCTTTCTGACCAAGTTATTGTTGAGTAGAGCATTGTTCAGGTTTCATGTGTATGTGGTCTTCATTATTGTTTTTGTTGTTATGGAAGAACAGCCTTAGTCCATTGTGACGTGATAGTATATACTGGATTGTTTCACTCTTCTTGTATTGGTTGAGGCTTGCTGTATGTCTGTCCTATTATATGGTCAATTTTGGAGAAGGTACTATGAGATGCTGAGAAGAATGTATATTCCTTTTTTTCGGGGTGAAATGTTCTGTAGTGGCACAGACCAAACCAGTTGGATATAGGGGTTCCTGGGACAAGGGTCTTTGAAGCTACATAGGTAAGGACGAACAGACACAAACACAGAGGCAGTTTGAATGTGAGTATATTTTGTAGCTCTCAAGCAAAGATTATTATACATAATGAAACAGGAACTAAAATTCTTAGAAGATATGTTCCGTGAAGCAATCACAGATAAGATAAATAACTTCATTGTCATTTGCCCCAATTAAGAACAAAATCATCCAGTGCTAGTGTCATAGCTCCAAGAACAGGTGAATAAAATTTTATGGTCAGTTATTTTTTAACATCTAGCACCAAATTATTATGAATCTTCAAGGTGTCAGTTTAAACTATTGTAATTCTTTTTTATTTAATGCTTCTTTACCATACACCAAAGCCTACCTTTGATGACACACATATAGCCATATGAAATTTTATTGTTTGGAATTATTCAGTAAGTTTCATAATGATTATGTATAAAGGGCTGGTTTTCCCAGAGATAAGGTCATGGTTAGTGGCCCCATCTTGAGGAATGGTTTCTTATCCATTTTTCTTGATTAAAATCTTAGCCTAGTCCATCAGCAACATCTCATAAATATAGAAATGAAATAGAAGAAAATAAAACTGATAAATTGCCATGTGAACGACAGCTCAAAATTTTGTTCTGGACAAGAATTCTACATCTGGTTCCAGGAGACCTTCTTCCTTTGAACTTTTGCCTTAGTCTCTAGAATTTGACACACAGATTCTACTGGGGTTGGTATGGCACTGTAGGTATCTGTTACATCTATTTGGTCTATAACTACTGCTAGTTTTATAGTGTTTCTCTTTAGGTTCTGTTTCTTTGTTATATCCATCATTCAAATTGGATGTGAAAGTCTCCTACTCTTATTGTGTGAGGTTCAATGTATGATTGGATCTTCAGTAATGTTACTTTTACAAGTGTGGGTGCTCTTGTATTTGGGGCATATATGTTCAAAATTGAGAGTTCTTCTTGGTGCATTTTTCTAAAGATGAATATGGAGTGTCCTTTGCCATCTCTTTTGATAACTTTTGGTTGAAAGTCTATTTTATTGGATCCTAGAATTGCTACTCCAGCTTGCTTCCTGGCACCATTTGCTTGGAATATTTTTTCTAGCCTTTTATTTTGAGGTAGTGTTGGTCTTGGTCACCAAGATGTTTTTCCTGTATGTAGCAATATCCTGTGTCCTATTTATATTTCCAGGCTGTTAGTCTATGTCTTTTTCTTGGGGAATTGAGTCTACTAATGTTAAGTGATCGTAAGAAAAAGTGATTGTTGCTTCATGTTATTTTTATTGTTTGAGATGGAATTATATTTGTGTATCTTGTTTTGAGGTTGTTGAAGGTGATTGTTTTCTTGCTTTTTCTAGTGTGTCGTTTCCTTTATTTGGTTGGAGGTTTCCTTATATTATCATCAGTAGGGCTGGATTATTGGAAAGATATTGTTTATTTGGTTTTGTTATGGAACATCTAGGTTTCTCCCTCTATGGTAATCGAGAGTTTTGCTGTATATAGTAACCTAGGCTGGCATTTGTATTCCCTAGGGTTTGTATGGCATCTGTCCAAGATCTTCTGTCTTTTT
Source organism: Rattus norvegicus (assembly GCF_021556685.1). Lineage (NCBI taxonomy): Eukaryota > Metazoa > Chordata > Mammalia > Rodentia > Muridae > Rattus > Rattus norvegicus. The sequence goes on from NC_141554.1 coordinate 91,434,338, forward strand.
AGAATCTCTGTTGAGAAGTCTGGTGTAATTCTGATGTGTCTCCATTTATATGTTACTTGACCTTTTCCCATTTCTGCTTTCAATATTCTTTCATTGTTCTGTTCAATTAATGTTTTAATTATTATGGGACAGGTTGAATTTCTTTTCAGGTTCCATCTGTTTAGTGTTCTGTAGGCTTCTTTTATGTTTATGGGAATCTCTTACTTTAGGTTAGGGGACTTTTCTTATATAATTTTGTTGAAAATAGTAGCTGTCCCTTTGATTTGTGAATCTTTACTCTCTGCTATACCTATTATACTTTGGTTTGGCCTTTTCATTGTTTTCTGGGTTTCTCAAATGTTTTGAGTTAGGAGCTCTTCATTTTTGTCTTTTCTTTGACTGTTGACCTCTGAGGTTATCTCTTCTATATCTTATATTCTGTTCGTGATGCTTGCATTTGTGACTCTTGATATCTTTCCTAGATTTTCCTTTGTGTTTTCTTTAATTTTTTATTCATATTTTTAGATCCTGGATATTTTTCTTCCATCCCTTCACCCATTTGTGTTGCCCTGTATTTCTTTAAGAGATTTATTTGTTTTGGCTTTAAGGGTTTCTACTTGCTCACCTTTGTTTTCCTGTATTTTTTAAAATGAGTTATTTATTTTCTTAAAGTCCTCTGTCATGTTCGTGAGATGGGATTTTAGATTTGAATCTTGCTTTTCAGGTGTGTTATTGTATCTAGTGCTTGGTGTGGTGAGAGTACTGGGTTCTGCTGTTGTCCAGCAGCATTCATTTTTATTTATTTTCTTATGCTTGCAAATCTACCTACGATCCTGTGATTCTGTGATCCTATGATCCTGAGATCCTGGGTATGTCCAAGCTCCTGGAAGTCAGGATGTTGGGTGTTGTAGGAGTGGGTAGGGAGCCAGGGCCTTAGATCAGTTCTGGGCACAGGTACAACCCAAAGGAACCCATGACTCTGGTTTTTGTGCTTCCTTGGTTCTTCTGGGGGTTCTCAGTTAAACTAGGTGTTGGAAAAGATGTTGTGACCTCAACTGTGATCTTGAATGTTTCAGATCTCCCGTGATCCTGGAAGTGTCTTATCTCCTGGGATTCAAACATCCTCTCTTATCCTATGATTCTATGATCCATGGTGTGTCACAGCATCTGTGATCCTGGGCATTTCAGAGCAGATTGGGGTTGAGCTTCCTCTGGATTTGCAGGAGTGGGTACAAAGTCAATTCTTCAGGTCTGCTCTAGGCACAGATTCATACTGGAAAGAACCCATGCCTGTGGTTGCCCAGAGGTTCCTGCACTCCTGGATTCTGGGGGCAGAAGTTATTCATAATGTTGGGGCATATGTTGTGGCCTCACCTGTGATCCTGGACATACCTGGGTGTCAAGCACCTGGGAGTCAAGCTTTCTCTGGTCATTGTAGAAAATATATATTCTTGATTTTTATAATTATAGTTTATCTATGAGCAGGAAAAATGGATACATGATTGTTTAATGGAATTGGAAGTATTCCAGAATTAATAAGGCTTGGTCTTCAGGAATATTTACTACAATTAAGGCCCATGTTGTTTCCCAAATGCAAAGGAAAAAAAGAAATGAAAATTTGACTGATTTCTGGAAATTTTTAAAAGTTATATAACAAAAGGGAATGTTTATTACGCTCATCAAATATAAAAATTCTTGTTGAAACCTCAAAGCTCCACACATGGAATGAAAGTTTTTTGTTTTTTGTTTTTAAATAGTAACAGACATAACTAAACTAATTTTTTTTCTGGGCAAGATATGATGCTTTATTCCATTCCCCAAAATAACACATTTTCCAGGAAGCTGTGTAAGTCTACAAACCACCATTTTTAACTTAGCGTCTGTATTAGGTACTTTCCTGATCGCTGGAATAAAGAAGATACTCAAAAGAAGCAACTTAATGGAGAAAGGATTTTTGACTCTTGGTTAAAGCTAGAAAAGTGAGGCAGGAGAGAGTAGTGGACATTTGCTCATGTCTCAGCAGATTGGGGGACAGAAAGCAGGAAGTATGGTTAAGATATGACACCCATGACCCACTCCCAGTGATTCCAGTGACAACCACTTTCCAGAAGTTCCACACTGTCTCCAAAACAGTGTCACCATCTGGGGATAAAGTGTTCAAACACAATCCTGTGGGGAGCATTTTATATTCAATCACAGCAACTCCAGTAAAATTTTTACATCATCAAGTCAAGGAGGATTAAAAGCATCGTAGGTGTGCTGATTACAGTTCAGACTTAAGTACTATTTGGCTGCAAACACATAAATGTCTCCTATAATTTCACACATCTGCATACATAAAAGACAAGCTACTCTTTTCTATTTGCTTCAGGATCCATCTCGACCCAATGATCAAGGCAACTACCATCAATGATTCAGAGTTCTTACAAGAGAAAAAAACCCAACCGTGACCTTTATTCTAGACTCTCCTTTACCAGACAACACCTTTCTACCATTAAACTTGAGGTTCCTCCCATGAATTTTGATTTATCAGTAATGAAGAGATACTTGTAACCTGAAAATTCTGAGGAGATCCACAGAAAAATCTCTACAGCCTGTACCTCTCCAAAAAGTCTAAAATTGCTGATGTGTAATTGTTGAACAAGTACCACGCCTTAGGAAAATTGATGCATGCTTTCATTTTACCAAGAACAGGAGACACTTAGCACACCAGCTCCTAATCGGTCTGCTCTGGATCCTTAGCACCTGACTCAAACGTGTATGTCAAAAGGATAGTAGTTCACAATCAGCAAAATTGCAAGTATTAAATCCCTAAGTGCCAAGTGTTTTATAATCATGCTGTCTTGGCAAACTGAATCTCACTGCATCAAAGATGTATTTTTCATAGGCCGGCCCGAAATGGTGGAAATGTTATGATAAGACGTTATGTGAGGGAGAAGTAGCTATACCCTGCACATTCGTCAGGTTCATGAACTGTAGAAATTGGCAAATAGCTCATGGCTTGTAATAATAACAGCTTAATGTCTTGCAATGTCATTCAAGGAAAATGTATTTAAAGCAACAATACGTGTGGGTTTTGGGTTGCCTGATATCAAGCTCCTTCCAAGTCAAATGTACTTGGTATTATTATTATTTTTTTTATTAACTTGAGTATTTCTTATATACATTTCGAGTGTTATTCCCATTCCCGGTTTCCGGGCAAACATCCCCCTCCCCCCTCCCCTTCCTTATGGGTGTTCCCCTCCCAACCCTCCCCCCATTGCCGCCCTCTCCCCATAGACTAGTTCACTGGGGGTTCAGTCTTAGCAGGACCCAGGGCTTCCCCTTCCACTGGTGCTCTTACTAGGATATTCATTGCTACCTATGGGGTCAGAGTCCAGGGTCAGTCCATGTATAGTATTTAGGTAGTGGCTTAGTCCCTGGAAGCTCTGGTTGCTTGGCATTGTTGTACTTTTGGGGTCTCGAGCCCCTTCAAGCTCTTCCAGTTCTTTCTCTGATTCCTTCAATAGGGGACCTATTCTCAGTTCAGTGGTTTGCTGCTGGCATTCGCCTCTATATTTGCTGTATTCTGGCTGTGTCTCTCAGGAGCGATCTACATCCGGCTCCTGTCGGTCTGCACTTCTTTGCTTCATCCATCTTGTCTAATTGGGTGGCTGTATATGTATGGGCCACATGTGGGGCAGGCTCTGAATGGGTGTTCCTTCAGTCTCTGTTTTAATCTTTGCCTCTCCCTTCCCTGCCAAGGGTATTCTTTTTCCTCATTTAAAGAAGGAGTGAAGCATTCACATTTTGATCATCCGTCTTGAGTTTCGTTTGTTCTAGGGATCTAGGGTAATTCAAGCATTTGGGCTAATAGCCACTTATCAATGAGTGCATACCATGTATGTCTTTCTGTGATTGGGTTAGCTCACTCAGGATGATATTTTCCAGTTCCAACCATTTGCCTACGAATTTCATAAACTCGTTGTTTTTGATAGCTGAGTAATATTCCATTGTGTAGATGTACCACATTTTCTGTATCCATTCCTCTGTTGAAGGGCATCTGAGTTCTTTCCATTTTCTGGCTATTATATATAAGGCTGCGATGAACATAGTGGAGCACGTGTCTCTTTTATATGTTGAGGCATCTTTTGGGTATATGCCCAAGAGAGGTATAGCTGGATCCTCAGGCAGTTCAATGTCCAATTTTCTGAGGAACCTCCACACTGATTTCCAGAATGGTTTTACCAGTCTGCAATCCCACCAACAATGGAGGAGTGTTCCTCTTTCTCCACATCCTCGCCAGCATCTGCTGTCACCTGAGTTTTTGATCTTAGCCAATCGCACTGGTGTGAGGTGAAATCTCAGGGTTGTTTTGATTTGCATTTCCCTTATGACTAAAGATGTTGAACATTTCTTTAGGTGTTTCTCAGCCATTCGGCATTCCTCAGCTGTGAATTCTTTGTTTAGCTCTGAACCCCATTTTTTAATAGGGTTATTTGTTTCCCTGCGGTCTAACTTCTTGAGTTCTTTGTATATTTTGGATATAAGGCCTCTATCTGTTGTAGGATTGGTAAAGATCTTTTCCCAATCTGCTGGTTGCCGTTTTGTCCTAACCACAGTGTCCTTTGCCTTACAGAAGCTTTGCAGTTTTATGAGATCCCATTTGTCGATTCTTGATCTTTGAGCATAAGCCATTGGTGTTTTGTTCAGGAAATTTTTTCCAGTGCCCATGTGTTCCAGATGCTTCCCTAGTTTTTCTTCTATTAGTTTGAGTGTGTCTGGTTTGATGTGGAGGTCCTTGATCCACTTGGACTTAAGCTTTGTACAGGGTGATAAGAATGGATCGATCTGCATTCTTCTACATGTTGCCCTCCAGTTGAACCAGCACCATTTGCTGAAAATGCTCTTTTTTCCATTGGATGGTTTTGGCTCCTTTGTCAAAAATCAAGTGACCATAGATGTGTGGGTTCATTTCTGGGTCTTCAATTCTATTCCATTGGTCTATCTGTCTGTCTCTGTACCAATACCATGCAGTTTTTATCACTATTGCTCTGTAATACTGCTTGAGTTCAGGGATAGTGATTCCCCCTGAAGTCCTTTTATTGTTGAGGATAGCTTTAGCTATCCTGGGTTTTTTGTTATTCCAGATGAATTTGCAAATTGTTCTGTCTAACTCTTTGAAGAATTGGATTGGTATTTTGATGGGGATTGCATTGAATCTGTAGATTGCTTTTGGTAAAATGGCCATTTTTACTATATTAATCCTGCCAATCCATGAGCATGGGAGATCTTTCCATCTTCTGAGGTCTTCTTCAATTTCTTTCCTCAGTGTCTTGAAGTTCTTATTGTACAGATCTTTTACTTGCTTGGTTAAAGTCACACCGAGTTACTTTATATTATTTGGGTCTATTATGAAGGGTGTCGTTTCCCTAATTTCTATCTCGGCTTGTTTCTCTTTTGTATAGAGGAAGGCAACTGATTTATTTGAGTTAATTTTATACCCAGCCACTTTGCTGAAGTTGTTTATCAGCTTTAGTAGTTCTCTGGTGGAACTTTTGTGGTCACTTAAATATACTTACATGTCATCTGCAAATAGTGATATTTTGACCTCATCTTTTCCGTTCTGTATCCCCTTGATCTCCTTTTGTTGTCTGATTGCTCTGGCTAGAACTTCAAGAACTATATTGAATAAGTAGGGAGAGAGTGGGCAGCCTTGTCTAGTCCCTGATTTTAGTGGGATTGCTTCAAGTTTCTCTCCATTTAGTTTAATGTTAGCAACTGGTTTGCTGTATATGGCTTTTACTATGTTTAGGTATGGGCCTTGAATTCTAATTCTTTCCAGGACTTTTATCATGAAGGGGTGTTGAATTTTGTCAAATGCTTTCTCAGCATCTAATGAAATGATCATGTGGTTCTGTTCTTTCAGTTTTTTTATATAATGGATCACGTTGATGGTTTTCCGTATATTAAACCATCCCTGCGTGCCTGGGATGAAGCCTACTTGATCATGGTGGATGATGGTTTTGATGTGCTCTTGAATTCGGTTTGCCAGAATTTGTCGATATTCATAAGGGAAATTGGTCTGAAGTTCTCTTTCTTTGTTCGGTCTTTGTGTGGTTTAGGTATAAGAGCAATTGTGGCTTCGTAGAAGGAATTCGGTAGGGCTCCATCTGTTTCAATTTTGTGGAATAGTTTGGATAATATTGGTATGAGGTCTTCTATGAAGGTTTGATAGAATTCTGCACTAAACCCGTCTGGACCTGGGCTCTTTTTGGTTTGGAGACCTTTACTGACTGCTTCTATTTCCTTAGGAGTTATGGGGTTGTTTAACTGGTTTATCTGTTCCTGATTTAACTTCGATACCTGGTATCTGTCTAGGAAATTGTCCATTTCCTGAAGATTTTCGAATTTTGTTGAATATAAGTTTTTATAGTAAGATCTGATGATTTTTTTGAATTTCCTCTGAATCTGTAGTTATGTCTCCCTTTTCATTTCTGATTTTGTTAATTTGTACACACTCTCTGTGTCCTCTCGTTAGTCTGGCTAAGGGTTTATCTATCTTGTTGATTTTCTCAAAGAACCAACTTTTGGTTCTGTTGATTCTTTCTATGGTCCTTTTTGTTTCTACTTGGTTGATTTCAGCTCTGAGTTTGATTATTTCCTGCCTTCTACTCCTCCTGGGTGTATTTGCTTCTTTTTGTTCTAGAGCTTTTAGGTGTGCTGTCAAGCTGTTGACATATGCTCTTTCCTGTTTCTTTCTGCAGGCACTCAGCGCTATGAGTTTTCCTCTTAGCACAGCTTTCATTGTGTCCCATAAGTTTGAGTATGTTGTTTCTTCATTTTCATTAAATTCTAAAAAGTTTTTAATTTCTTTCTTTATTTCTTCCTTGACCAGGTTATCATTGAGTAGAGCATTGTTCAATTTCCACGTATATGTGGGCATTCTTCCCTTATTGTTATTGAAGACCAGTTTTAGGCCGTGGTGGTCCGATAGCACGCATGGGATTATTTCTATCTTTCTGTACCTGTTGAGGCCCGTTTTTTGACCAATTATATGGTCAATTTTGGAGAAAGTACCATGAGGACCTGAGAAGAAGGTATATCCTTTTGCTTTAGGATAGAATGTTCTATAAATATCCGTTAAGTCCATTTGGCTCATGACTTCTCTTAGTCTGTCTACATCACTGTTTAATTTCTGTTTCCATGATCTGTCCATTGATGAGAGTGGGGTGTTGAAATCTCCCACTATTATTGTGTGAGGTGCAATGTGTGTTTTGAGCTTTAGTAAGGTTTCTTTTACGTATGTCGGTGCCCTTGTATTTGGGCCATAGATATTTAGGATTGAGAGTTCATCTTGGTGGATTTTTCCTTTGATGAATATGAAGTGTCCTTCCTTATCTTTTTTGATGACTTTTAGTAGGAAATTGTTTTTATTTGATATTAGAATGGCTACTCCAGCTTGCTTCTTCTGACCATTTGCTTGGAAAGTTGTTTTCAAGCCTTTCACTCTGAGATAGTGTCTGTCTTTGTCTCTGAGGTGTGTTTCCTGTAGGCAGCAGAATGCAGGGTCCTCGTTGCGTATCCAGTTTGTTAATCTATGTCTTTTTATTGGGGAGTTGAGGCCATTGATATTGAGAGATATTAAGGAATAGTGATTATTGTTTCCCTTTATATACATATTTGGATGTGAGGTTATGTTTGTGGGCTTTCATTCTCTTTGTTTTGTTGCCAAGACGATTAGTTTCTTGCTTCTTCTAGGGTATAGCTTGCCTCCTTATGTTGGGCTTTACCATTTATTATCCTTTGTAGTGCTGGATTTGTAGAAAGATATTGTGTAAATTTGGTTTTGTCATGGAATATCTTGGATTCTCCATCAATGTTAATTGAGAGTTTTGCTGGATACAGTAACCTGGGCTGGCATTCGTGTTCCCTTAGGGTCTGTATGACATCAGTCCAGGATCTTCTGGCCTTCATAGTTTCTGGCGAGAAGTCTGGTGTGATTCTGATAGGTCTCCCTTTATATGTTACTTGACCTTTTTCCCTTACTGCTTTTAATATTCTTTCTTTATTTTGTGCGTTTGGTGTTTTGACAATTATGTGACGGGAGGTGTTTCTTTTCTGGTCCAATCTATTTGGAGTTCGGTAGGCTTCTTGTATGTCTATGGGTATCTCTTTTTTTAGGTTAGGGAAGTTTTCTTCTATGATTTTGTTGAAGATATTTACTGGTCCTTTGAGCTGGGAGTCTTCACTCTCTTCTATACATATTATCCTTAGGTTTGATCTTCTCATTGAGTCCTGGATTTCCTGTATGTTTTGGACCAGTTGCTTTTTCCGCTTTACATTATCTTTGACAGTTGAGTCAATGATTTCTATGGAATCTTCTGCTCCTGAGATTCTCTCTTCCATCTCTTGTATTCTGTTGGCGAAGCTTGTATCTACAGCTCCTTGTCTCCTCTTTTGGTTTTCTATATGCAGGATTGTTTCCATGTGTTCTTTCTTGATTGCTTCTATTTCCATTTTTAATCCCTTCAACTGTTTGATTGTGTTTTCCTGGAATTCTTTCAGGGATTTTTGCGATTCCTCTCTGTAGGCTTTTACTTGTTTATTAATGTTTTCCTGTGCTTCCCTAAGTGTGTTCATGTCTTTCTTGAAGTCCTCCAGCATCATGATCAAATATGATTTTGAAACTAGATCTTGCTTTTCTGGTGTGTTTGGATATTCCATGTTTGTTTTGGTGGGAGAATTGGGCTCCGATGATGGCATGTAGTCTTGGTTTCTGTTGCTTGGGTTCCTGCGCTTGCCTCTCGCCATCAGATTATCTCTAGTGTTACTTTGTTCTGCTATTTCTGACAGTGGCTAGACTGTCCTATAAGCCTGTGTGTCAGGAGTGCTGTAGACCTGTTTTCCTCTCTTTCAGTCAGTTATGGGGACAGTGTTCTGCTTTCGGGCGTGTAGTTTTTCCTCTCTACAGGTCTTCAGCTGTTCCTGTGGGCCTGTGTCTTGAGTTCACCAGGCAGCTTTCTTGCAGCAGAAAATTTGGTCTTACCTGTGGTCCCGAGGCTCAGGTTTGCTCGTGGGGTGCTGCCCAGGGGCTCTCTGCAGCGGCAGCAACCAGGAAGACCTGTGCCGCCCCCTCCAGGAGCTTCAGTGCACCAGGGTTCCAGATGGTCTTTGGCTTTTTCCTCTGGCGTCCGAGATGTGTGTGCAGGGAGCAGTCTCTTCTGGTTTCCCAGGCTTGTCTGCCTCTCTGAAGGTTTAGCTCTCCCTCCCACGGGATTTGGGTGCAGAGAACTGTTTATCCGGTCTGTTTCCTTCAGGGTCCGGAGGTGTCTCTGGCAGGGGTCCTGCCGCTCCCCCACGGGAGCCCAGAGGCCTTATACAGTTTCCTCTTGGGCCAGGGATGTGGGCAGGGGTGAGCAGTGTTGGTGGTCTCTTCCGCTCTGCAGCCTCAGGAGTGCCCACCTGACCAGGCAGTTGGGTCTCTCTCTCACCTGGTCTGGGAGCAGAGAGCTGCTGCGGGCTGGGATCCCCGGGTGTGGGACTTCCGGTAAACACAGAACGTGCCCGGTCCTAGAGAAATTCTGCTTCCGTGTGTCCCAAGCTCACCAGGCAGCTTTCTTGCAGCAGAAAATTTGGTCTTACCTGTGGTCCCGAGGCTCAGGTTCGCTCGTGGGGTGCTGCCCTGGCGCTCTCTGCAGCAGCAGCAACTAGGAAGACCTGTGCCGCCCCCTCAGGGAGCTTCAGTGCACCAGGGTTCCAGATGGTCTTTAGCTTTTTCCTCTGGCGTCCGAGATGTGTGTGCAGGGAGCAGTCTCTTCTGGTTTCCCAGGCTTGTCCGCCTCTCTGAAGGTTTAGCTCTCCCTCCCATGGGATTTGGGTGCAGAGAACTGTTTATACGGTCTGTTTCCTTCAGGGTCCGGCGGTGTCTCTGGCAGGGGTCCTGCTGCTCATGGGCCCTCCCCCACGGGAGCCCAGAGGCCTTATACAGTTTCCTCTTGGGCCAGGGATGTGGGCAGGGGTGAGCAGTGTTGGTGGTCTCTTCCGCTCTGCAGCCTCAGGAGTGCCCACCTGACCAGGCGGTTGGTTCTCTCTCTCACCGGGTCTGGGAGCAGAGAGCTGCTGCTAAACTAATTTTAGCATCATTTCTAACCCTGAAAATATTTGTGGAATGTTTGCACCTGTAATTTGCCTATAAAGGAAGTAAATTCAGTATAGAGAAATTTAGGCTATGCAGAATCACATTCTTTTACAGTAACTTCAATATAACTATAATATTAGATCAAGTAAAAAAAAATCTCTATGAAATTCAAGTGCTGGTATTACCAGAGATCATGTGCCTAGATAAGCATAGCAATTTTTCACAAATATAGTATGTATTTATTAAGTATTTTTATTTATCTAAATTTTCATACATTTATAAAATACATATTTATGAAATCAATTTATCAAGTCCATTTACCAGTACTTCCTTTAAACTCCTTCTAACAGTTTCCATCTCATTTTCTTCTAAGTTTCACGTTTGTAAAGTTTGTTCTTAATACCCTTTTGAGTCCTATTACTAATTCTCATACGCATAAGTTTATTCTAGTTCCATCACTGGGACATGAGCAATATATGAGAAGTCATATTAACAAAAAAAGGGAAACCCTCTCCCTAAGCAACCATCAACTGTCAGTAACTTCTCTACGAGGTGGGTACTTTGGGAACTCTTCAGCCATTCTTGAATTCTAACTGGAAAATAAGTGTAGATGGTACTAGTTTATAAGTGTGACAGCCATTTCATGTATGGAAGTCAGCATTTATAAACTGTAATACCATCAGTTGGCACTCTTTTATTTTTCCCCTACTGAGCATTCAGTGTTAATTATATTTGAAACTTTTTTAGTTTAAGTGTATCAGAAATTTTAAGCAAGCACAGAAAAACACGCATGATATAAACTCATTGATAAGTGGATTTTAGCCCAGATGCTCGAATTACCCTAGATGCACAGAACACATGAAACTCAAGAAGGATGACCAAAATGTGGATGCTTCATTCTTTCGTTAAAATGGGAACAAGAATACCCTTGGGAAGGGATAGGGAGGCAAAGTTAAGAACAGAGGCTGAAGGAATGCCCATTCAGAGACTGCCCAACATGTGGCCCATACATACACATCCACCAAAATAGATAAGATGGATGAAACAAAGAAGTGCAGGCTGACAGGAACCGGATGTATGTCTCTCTTGAGAGACACAGCCAGAGTATGGCAAATACATAGGCGAATGCCAGCAGCAAACCACTGAACTGAGAACGGGACCACCATTAAAGGAATTAAAAAAAGGAATGAAAGAGCTTGAAGGGGCTTGAGACCCCATATGAACAACAGTGACAACCAACCAGAGCTTCCGGGGATGAAGCCACTACCCAAACTCTATACATGGACTGACCCTGGGCTCCAACTGCATAGGTAGCAATGAATAGCCTAGTAAGGGCAGCAATGGAGGGGGAAGCCCTTGGTCCTGCCAAGACTGAACCCCCAGTGAATGTGATTGTTGGGGGGAGGACGGCAATGGGGGGAGGATTGGGAGGGGAACGCACATATAGAAATGGAGGGGGAGGCTGCCGCTGCAGAGAGCCCCTGGGCAGCACCCCACGAGCGAACCTTAGCCTCGGGACCACAGGTAAGACCAAATTTTCTGCTGCAAGAAAGCTGCCTGGTGAGCTTGGGACACACGGAAGCAGAATTTCTCTAGGACCGGGCACATTCTGTGTTTACCGGAAGTCCCACACCCGCGGATCCCGGCCCGCAGCAGCTCTCTGCTCCCAGACCCGGTGAGAGAGAGACCCAACTGCCTGGTCAGGTGGGCACTCCTGAGGCTGCAGAGCGGAAGAGACCACCAACACTGCTCACCCCTGCCCACATACCTAGCCCAAGAGGAAACTGTATAAGGCCTCTGGGCTCCCGTAGGGGAGGGCCCAGGAGCGGCAGGACCCCTGCCTGAGACACCACCAGAACCTGAAAGAAACAGACCAGATAAATAGTTCTCTGCACCCAAATCCCGTGGGAGGGAGAGCTAAACCTTCAGAGAGGCAGACAAGCCTGGGAAACCAGAAGAGACTGCTCCCTGCACACACATCTCGGACGCCAAAGGAAAAAGCCAAAGACCATCTGGAACCCTGGTGCACTGAAGCTCCCGGAAGGGGCGGCACAGGTCTTCCTGGTTGCTGCCGCTGCAGAGAGCCCGTGGGCAGCACCCCACGAGCAAACTTGAGCATCGGGACCACAGGTAAGACCAAATTTTCTGCTGCAAGAAAGCTGCCTGGTGAACTCAAGACACAGGCCCACAGGAACAGCTGAAGACCTGTAGAGAGGAAAAACTACACGCCCGAAAGCAGAACACTCTTTCCCCATAACTGACTGAAAGAGAGGAAAAGAGGTCTACAGCACTACTGACACACAGGCTTATAGAACAGTCTAGCCACTGTCAGAAATAGCAGAACAAAGTAACACTAGAGATAATCTGATGGCGAGAGGCAAGCGCAGGAACCCAAGCAACAGAAACAAAGACTTCATGGCACCATCGGAGCCCAATTCTCCCATCAAAACAAACATGGAATATCCAAACACACCAGAAAAGCAAGATCTAGTTCCAAAATCATTTTTGATCATGATGCTGGAGGACTTCAAGAAAGACATGAAGAACTCCCTTAGAGAACAAGTAGAAGCCTACAGAGAGGAATCGCAAAAATGCCTGAAATAATTGCAAAAATCCCTGAAAGAATTCCAGGAAAACATAAATAAACAAGTAGAAGCCCATAGAGAGGAGACACAAAAATCCCTGAAAGAATTCCAGGAAAACACAATCAAACAGTTGAAGGAATTAAAAATGGAAATAGAAGCAATCAAGAAAGAACACATGGAAACAACCATGGATATAGAAAACCAAAAGAAGAGACAAGGAGCTGTAGATACAAGCTTCACCAACAGAATACAAGAGCTGGAAGAGAGAATCTCAGGAGCAGAAGATTCCATAGAAATCATTGACTCAACTGTCAAAGATAATGTAAAGCGGAAAAAGCTACTGGTCCAAAACATACAGGAAATCCAGGACTCAATGAGAAGATCAAACCTAAGGATAATCGGTATAGAAGAGAGTGAAGACTCCCAGCTCAAAGGACCAGTAAATATCTTCAACAAAATCATAGAAGAAAACTTCCCTAACCTAAAAAAAGAGATACCCATAGACATACAAGAAGCCTACCGAACTCCAAATAGATTGGACCAGAAAAGAAACACCTCCCGTCACATAATTGTCAAAACACCAAACGCACAAAATAAAGAAAGAATATTAAAAGCAGTAGGGGAAAAAGGTCAAGTAACATATAAAGGGAGACCTATCAGAATCATACCAGACTTCTCGCCAGAAACTATGAAGGCCAGAAGATCCTGGACTGATGTCATACAGACCCTAAGAGAACACAAATGCCAGCCCAGGTTACGGTATCCAGCAAAACTCTCAATTAACATTGATGGAGAAACCAAGATATTCCATGACAAAACCAAATTTACACAATATCTTTCTACAAATCCAGCACTACAAAGGATAATAAATGGTAAAGCCCAACATAAGGAGGCAAGCTATACCCTAGAATAAGCAAGAAACTAATCGTCTTGGCAACAAAACAAAGAGAATGAAAGCACACAAACATAACCTCACATCCAAATATGAATATAAAGGGAAACAATAATCACTATTCCTTAATATCTCTCAATATCAATGGCCTCAACTCCCCAATAAAAAGACATAGATTAACAAACAGGATACGCAACGAGGACCCTGCATTCTGCTGCCTACAGGAAACACACCTCAGAGACAAAGACAGACACTACCTCAGAGTGAAAGGCTGGAAAACAACTTTCCAAGCCAATGGTCAGAAGAGGCAAGCTGGAGTAGCCAATCTAATATCAAATAAAATCAATTTCCAACTAAAAGTCATCAAAAAAGATAAGGAAGGACACTTCATATTCATCAAAGGAAAAATCCACCAAGATGAACTCTCAATCCTAAATATCTATGGCCCAAATACAAGGGCACCTACATACGTAAAAGAAACCTTACTAAAGCTGAAAACACACATTGCACCTCACACAATAATAGTGGGAGATTTCAACACCCCACTCTCATCAATGGACAGATCATGGAAACAGAAATTAAACAGTGATGTCGACAGACTAAGAGAAGTCATGAGCCAAATGGACTTAACGGATATTTATAGAACATTCTATCCTAAAGCAAAAGGATATACCTTCTTCTCAGGTCCTCATGGTACTTTTTCCAAAATTGACCATATAATTGGTCAAAAAACGGGCCTCAACAGGTACAGAAAGATAGAAATAATCCCATGCGTGCTATCGGACCACCACGGCCTAAAACTGGTCTTCAATAACAATAAGAGAAGAATGCCCACATATACGTGTAATTTGAACAATGCTCTACTCAATGATAACCTGGTCAAGGAAGAAATAAAGAAAGAAATTAAAAACTTTTTAGAATTTAATGAAAATGAAGGTACAACATACCCAAACTTATGGGACACAATGAAAGCTGTGCTAAGAGGAAAACTCATAGCGCTGAGTGCCTGCAGAAAGAAACAGGAAAGAGCATATGTCAGCAGCTTGACAGCACACCTAAAGCTCTAGAACAAAAAGAAACAAATACACCCAGGAGGAGTAGAAGGCAGGAAATAATCAAACTCAGAGCTGAAATCAACCAAGTAGAAACAAAAAGGACCATAGAAAGAATCAACAGAACCAAAAGTTGGTTCTTTGAGAAAATCAACAAGATAGATAAACCCTTAGCCAGACTAACGAGAGGACACAGAGAGTGCGTCCAAATTAACAAAATCAGAAATGAAAAGGGAGACATAACTACAGATTCAGAGGAAATTCAAAAAATCATCAGATCTTACTATAAAAACCTATATTCAACAAAACTTGAAAATCTTCAGGAAATGGACAATTTCCTAGACAGATACCAGGTATCGAAGTTAAATCAGGAACAGATAAACCAGTTAAAGAACCCCATAACTCCTAAGGAAATAGAAGCAGTCATTAAAGGTCTCCCAACAAAAAAAGAGCCCAGGTCCAGACGGGTTTAGTGCAGAATTCTATCAAACCTTCATAGAAGACCTCATACCAATATTATCCAAACTATTCCACAAAATTGAAACAGATGGAGCCCTACCGAATTCCTTCTACGAAGCCACAATTGCTCTTATACCTAAACCACACAAAGACCGTACAAAGAAAGAGAACTTCAGACCAATTTCCCTTATGAATATCGACAAATTCTGGCAAACCGAATTCAAGAGCACATCAAAACCATCATCCACCATGATCAAGTAGGCTTCATCCCAGGCATGCAGGGATGGTTTAATATACGGAAAACCATCAACGTGATCCATTATATAAACAAACTGAAAGAACAGAACCACATGATCATTTCATTAGATGCTGAGAAAGCATTTGACAAAATTCAACACCCCTTTATGATAAAAGTCCTGGAAAGAATAGGAATTCAAGGCCCATACCTAAACATAGTAAAAGCCATATACAACAAACCAGTTGCTAACATTAAACTAAATGGAGAGAAACTTGAAGCAATCCCAGTAAAATCAGGGACTAGACAAGGCTGCCCACTCTCTCCCTACTTATTCAATATAGTTCTTGAAGTTCTAGCCAGAGCAATCAGACAACAAAAGGAGATCAAGGGGATACAGATCGGAAAAGAAGAGGTCAAAATATCACTATTTGCAGATGACATGTTAGTATATTTAAGTGATCCCAAAAGTTCCATCAGAGAACTACTAAAGCTGATAAACAACTTCAGCAAAGTGGCTGGGTATAAAATTAACTCAAATAAATCAGTTGCCTTCCTCTATAAAAAAGAGAAACAAGCCGAGAAAGAAATTAGGGAAATGACACCCTTCATAATAGACCCAAATAATATAAAGTACCTCGGTGTGACTTTAACCAAGCAAGTAAAAGATCTGTACAATAAGAACTTCAAGACACTGAGGAAAGAAATTGAAGAAGACCTCAGAAGATGGAAAGATCTCCCACGCTCATGGATTGGCAGGATTAAAATAGTAAAAATGGCCATTTTACCAAAAGGAATCTACAGATTCAATGCAATCCCCAACAAAATACCAATCCAATTCTTCAAAGAGTTATACAGAACAATTTGCAAATGCATCTGGAATAACAAAAAACCCAGGATAGCTAAAGCTAACCTCAACAATAAAAGGACTTCAGGGGGAATCACTATCCCTGAACTCAAGCAGTATTACAAAGCAATAGTGATAAAAACTGCATGGTATTGGTACAGAGACAGACAGATAGACCAATGGAATAGAATTGAAGACCCAGAAATGAACCCACACACCTATGGTCACTTGATTTTTGACAAAGGAGCCAAAACCATCCAATGGAAAAAAGATAGCATTTTCAGCAAATGGTGCTGGTTCAACTGGAGGGCAACATGTAGAGGAATGCAGATCGATCCATGCTTATCACCCTGTACAAAGCTTAAGTCCAAGTGGATCAAGGACCTCCACATCAAACCAGACACACTCAAACTAATAGAAGAAAAACTAGGGAAGCATCTGGAACACATAGGCACTGGAAAAAATTTCCTGAACAAAACACCAATGGCTTATGCTCTAAGATCAAGAATCGACAAATGCGATCTCATAAAACTGCAAAGCTTCTGTAAGGCAAAGGAAACTGTGGTTTGGACAAAACGGCAACCAACAGATTGGGAAAAGATCTTTACCAATCCTACAACAGATAGAGGCCTTATATCCAAAATATACAAAGAACTCAAGAAGTTAGACCGCAGGGAAACAAATAACCCTATTAAAAAATGGGGTTCGGCGCTAAACAAAGAATTCACAGCTGAGGAATGCCAAATGGCTGAGAAACACCTAAAGAAATGTTCAACATCTTTAGTCATAAGGGAAATGCAAATCAAAACAACCCTGAGATTTCACCTCAAACCATTGAGATTGGCTAAGATCAAAAACTCAGGTGACAGCAGATGCTGGTGAGGATGTGGAGAAAGAGGAACACTTCTCCATTCTTGGTGGGATTGCAGACTGGTAAAAGCATTCTGGAAATCAGTCTGGAGATTCCTCAGAAAATTGGACATTGAACTGCCTGAGGATCCAGCTATACCTCTCTTGGGCATATACCCAAAATATGCCTCAACATATAAAAGAGACACGTGCTCCACTATGTTCATCGCAGCCTTATTCATAATAGCCAGAAACTGGAAAGAACCCAGATGCCCTCCAACAGAGGAATGGATACAGAAAATGTGGTACATCTACACAATGGAATATTACTCAGCTACCAAAAACAACGAGTTTATGAAATTCATAGGCAAATTGTTCGAACTGGAAAATATCATCCTGAGTGAGCTAACCCAATCACAGAAAGACATACATGGTATGCACTCATTGATAAGTGGCTATTAGCCCAAATGCTTGAATTACCCTAGATCCCTAGAACAAATGAAACTCAAGACGGATGATCAAAATGTGAATGCTTCACTCCTTCTTTAAATGAGGAAAAAGAATACCCTTGGCAGGGAAGGGCGAGGCAAAGATTAAAACAGAGACTGAAGGAACACCCATTCAGAGCCTGCCCCACATGTGGCCCATACATATACAGCCACCCAATTAGACAAGATGGATGAAGCAAAGAAGTTCAGACCGACAGGAGCCGGATGTAGATCGCTCCTGAGAGACACAGCCAGAATACAGCAAATACAGAGGCGAATTCCAGCAGCAAACCACTGAACTGAGAATAGGTCCCCTGTTGAAGGAATCAGAGAAAGAACTGGAAGAGCTTGAAGGGGCTCGAGACCCCATAAGTACAACAATGCCAAGCAACCAGAGCTTCCAGGGACTTAGCCACTACCTAAAGACTATACATGGACTGACCCTGGACTCTGACCCCATAGGTAGCAATGAATATCCTAGTAAGAGCACAAGTGGAAGGGGAAGCCCTGGGTCCTGCTAAGACTGAACCCCCAATGAACTAGTCTATGGGGGGAGGGCGGCAATGGAGGGAGGGTTGGGAGGGGAACACCCATAAGGAAGGGGAGGGGGGAGGGGGATGTTTGCCCGGAAACCGGGAAAGGGAATAACACTCGAAATGTATATAAGAAATACTCAAGTTAATAAAAAAAAAAAAAAGAAATGGAGGTGGAGGGGTTAGGGGGATATTGATGTAGAAACCAGGAAAGGGAATAACATTTGAAACATAAATAAGAAATAACCAATTTAATAAAGATGGAAAAAAAAGAAGCAACAGTAGTGGAAAATAGATTACTCATGGCTGTTTTTCCCAAAGTTTATCAAATGATATGGTCAATATTTTAGTCAGGGTTTTATTCATCTGAAAACTTGACTACAACTACAGATCTGTTTTTATAGTGGCTCATTTGTTTGACTTGATGCTGTTTCATATTTCCATAGGAATTCATTACCACATACACCTCTTCTTAAGATCACTCCAGTGCTACCCATGTAGGGTAGGGTTTTCTGTTTCAAAGTTCTGCTAAAAAAAAAAAAGCTGATAAATTTTTTCTCATAGGGATACCCGGTAGCTTGCTTGTACATAATTATGGACACACTCAAGCTGATAACTGAGATTAGACATCACATGGAGTAAGACAAAACCAGATCAAGATGGTGTTGCTTAGATTATGAGAAAAAAGAATGCATAGAATAGAGAATAAAGATGGGACAAACAAATAGCTACAGAGAGAGCAAATACTACATCTCAAGATAGGGATCCTTGAATATTAAATGGTAGATATGTACATATTAAAATTCAAGTTTATTAAAATACTTTCTAGTAAGTATTAGAAATTCATATTTCAGCATTCATATGAGTAATGATTATGAAAATTTTTGGTAGCCAGTGTGGAAACTCCATGGATGTTTGTTTGTTTTAAAATTTATTTTGTGTATATGGGTGTTTTGTCTTTCTGTATGTCTATGCAGCACTTGTATGCATGGTAACTGTGAAGTCCACAAGGTAGGAATTGGGTGCTATGGAAATAAGAGTTATGGAAAGTTGCAAGATAACATGTGGGTACTGGTATTTGTACACAGATTCTCTAAAGGGTCATCAGGGTTGTTAACAAGTCAGGCATATTTCTTTAGCTTATAACATTCATGTTTTAAATAATATTAAGTTAACTCAAAAGATTTGCTGTACAGTCATTAGTATTAACTCAAACTTTTTAGGATAAAAAGAAAATAATTTTTAATTTAAATTCAGATAACACAACTACTATGTAAAACAATGATTATAGATAGTTATGTCTATGAAAGTATCTTATTGCATATCCCTATGGCATATCTCTTCTACCTGATGAAGATGAAGTATCTATATATACAATCATAAAACTTTCTGAGGGCCACAAACCAATGTAATAAACCTAATAAAGACTACCATTTGATTTGAAAGTTGCAGATTACAGAGTGCTGTCACTGATAATTTATTGCACATCAGTACTCATTGTAATCACAGTATATAACTAAAAGATATGTAAGACTTCGTGAAGCAAAACATTTAGAGTAAACAAAATTCAAGGACGTACACAGAAACAAAAATAGTGAAGTTTTAGTATTTACTTTCTGTATATATGGCAAAAATGTAAAAGAGAAATAAAAAATAAATTTTTCCAGCAGAGGTAAATTCAATTCATATCCTGCTTCATCAATATAATGTACCCAGCTTTTAAGAAAAAAAATATAACATGTTATTATTTAGGATTTTATTTTTATTTATATTTATGACAGTTTAACTTACATGCATGTATTATTGCACCATATGCACGCAGTGATCAGAATGCGAGAGGAGAGAAACAACCTACCTGAAACTGCAGTTACAGAAAATTATGAGGTCCCACATGAGATATGGGAAGCAAACTAAGAGTCCCTATAAGAGTCAGAAGTGATCTTAAACAGTGAACCCAGAAAAATATCAATCAAAAGAGATATAACATCTGAAAAACACTCCTGTATAGCAGAAATAATGTAATGGATAAAACAAAAAGTACCTGTTCTGTAGGGAACAAGGCTAAGAATTAAAGTGGAAACATCATAAATTGTATAAGCAAGGAGGAATGAAAGTATAGCTTAAAGTGAATACACTATACAATTGTAAATAAGAAAAATAATATTAAACATGGAATGCAAGAAGTTTGGCTTCTATTCTGATACACAAAGAACTTGAAATTGTCACAAGACAAACCTGAGAAAGTAAATTAAATGTAAATGTATTTAAAACATATCAGAGCACTGATAATACTTAATAATAGTAGGAGAGTGGCCTGTTTTTCAGTGTATGTAAAAGAACCAATTCCAACTCACAGTTTAGTAAGAGCATATCAGGCTGAAATCAGTAAGTAATGGAACACTTTAGAAATTGTCAGAGGTTAGATGTGGACAAATTTGACAGCTCGAAAATCATAAGGTCTCAGTCACAGGACCGCTTACATTCCTTTATAAGTTTTAGCACCAGAACCTTTAACAGCTTTCATAGTGAAGATCTGAGAAAAACCCATTCATGCTTCAGGCAGGTTGAAAAGGAAAGTAATCATTTTGAAATATACCCAGAACATTATGCTCTCCATAACAAAGTCCTTCCCTGGGGGAAAAGTACTTTACCACAGACATACATGGCTTAGAGGAAGGGAAAGTAGAAGACCAAAATCTGCTCTAACATTTCAGACTCACAAGAGGGTAGAAGTAAAGGCTAAAAAGATTTTCTTGAGCATAAAGTAGAAAATGAGGTCAATGAGAGAGGGAGAAAGAGAGATTGATTTAATCAAAAGATTACATATTGCTTGCCTTCTGTAATGCCTTACCAGTGTATCAACAGAACTCAGATGAAACAGTCAATTGTGACGGAAAAAAAAAAACTTCAAAATGAATACTCTAGTTTATGAGTGTCTTCAGAAGCACAAAGACACCAGGGAGACAAAAGCAAGGACAATGTAGAAAATTGAAGGCTGACACACCTACAGCTGTGGCATATATTAAATCCACTACAGAATGGTGGAATAGAGCTTCACAAGGCTTTTCCTCCCCATAGAAACATCAATTTGAACAACTATTCTTGCATAAAAATGCCATCACAACACCTAGGGGAACTAGGTGAGAGATTTTAGTACCTGTATGCAACACAAATATAAGAAAGGACACATTGAAAAGGACATAAAGGATCATTTTATCTTACCTGTCAGTCCTTTTCTTATTCCAAAGAGCACAACTCAGAGATAAATACTGTGCTTTGGAAAGAGGGAAAATGAGCAATAGAGTGGGTCATAAATACCACCTCTGGGTTTCTTCATGTAAATCCCAGTATAAGAAATGCTTGCATAGCCTGAAAATCAGAATGATGTTCAGACTGTGTCCTCTTACTACCATTGCATCATGCCAAATTCCTCTATTTTTGGCAATATTGTTATACAGAGTATGAGTCTGCATAATTTTTACCCATACCAGATTGGTCTGGATATCAAGCAACATGTTATTACGCATGGGAATAGTAAACAAAATGAAAGCAGGACACATATAAACAAAATCAGCACAGCTTCTTTATAGGTACTTAAGCCTGCAAACAGAAGCTAGTCACTACCAATAACAGGGATATTGGACTGCTAAACAAAGGGAGTGCAAGATAATATTGCTTTCCTAAGGATAAATAGTATACTATTTTCTATTAATTATGAACATAATTAAAAATATAACTAACAATTTTCTTGCTCATAAATGTTGGAGGCTTATGTCAGATTATCGATTGATCTTGCACTAGGCATTAATTTGATTGTTTGATATGTGTGCATATGAATCTTGGTAAATTCGCTCCTTTAATGTGAACACAAATGAGAACAATAAACTAAGAAGATGAAAATGCCAAAAATTTTGTCAATTTTGTAATTCATGAATCATTTGTAGACTCCATTGAATTTTCATGGCATTAGTAAATATTCTAGCCAGTTCTCAACCTAGTACACAGAGATGTTTCCCATAAAGGAGCAGTAAACTAGTAATACATTTCTCATATGTGTAACTTTCAGAATTGGCAGGCCTCTGTGTATGTGCATGCTAGTGTAAATTTTATTTATTATTTATTATTTTTTCTTATGGGATTTTGTGGTCAAAATTTGTGAGGTAGTCAAATTTGAGATTTTTATGTTATTAGAACATGATATATTATAAAATTTTCAATGCTAATCATAAACAAGTATAATGAATTTAGTTGTCAAGCCTCATTGAATGAATCTGCATTCAGATTCAGAATGAAATATAGAAAATACTTAGAAACTACCAACTAAAATTTTAAAATAAACATGTTCCTGTATTGTATAACCCCTACATAATAAAAATAAAATAAAAACAGTAAAGTAATAAAGATACAGGAAGAAAACTGTCAGAATAAAAATTATAGTATCAGTAGTATTTGGGTAGCTTATAATTGCCCATATCTCCAGCTTAGGCAACTTAGGCAATGTCCTCTGGCATTCTCAGCCAGACACATGCAGGGAATAAACACTGACATGGAAGTGTGTGTGTGTGTGTGTGTGTGTGTGTGTGTGTGTGTGTGTACACACACACACACACACACACACACATATAGGATACAATAATTTTTCATTCTTCAAAGACAGTAGATAACAAAGACTACAGTGACCACAGATAGCAACATGTCATAGGAACACACTGTGAACATTTGTGGCTATTTTACTTATGTCGTTCTGATAACTTCTACAATCCTCTCACTGGATTTTTCAGCTATACCGTTGGTTTTCATTAGCAGATTGCAAAGTGAGAAAGATCCACATCTAGAATAAATGTCCATCTCAATAAAAGACTCTGCTTCCCATTGTGGTAATGACCAAATGCAACCAATCTGTCACCATAAAGTAGATTTTTTCAAGGAAAAATTCCATATTGGGCAAACAATAATGTTCTATGTTACTGGATCTTGGTAGCTGTATCAGCGTCACTGAGTCTATTTGATAATGCTTAATATATACAGAGTTTGCATTACTATGGACATTTTATTCAGGAGCACACGGAGCGATAAAGATATTGGGGAAAGATACTCACTTATATCAATGTAACCACTTAGTTATCATTAGTCCCATATTAAACACATACTTCAGAGAAATTTCACAGAAGATTGAATTTCCTTATCATTATACTCTTTTCTGTATACTTAGGCATATTTTTCTTCACTAATTTCTTTCCAAACTATTTCACTATTATTTTATTACCGAAGCCCAAAACACTTAGCTAAAAATTTAGCCACTGCTAATATATGAGAATAAAGAGAACACATCTAATAATTTTTGTTTCTAAGCAAATTGAACAGCCAAGTTTACTGTTAAACATTGTGGTAACTGAGAGCATTTATTTTCACCACTGATATTTTAGGGACATTTCAGAAAGGTCTTCGGTGATTGAGCTATCTATAATTTTGTTATATCTGTGTATCCTACACAATCACCTGTAAATGAGGATTCTTTCGCACTTCCTTCTGATCATAGCAAATGCCTTATATGACACGGATGCAGATTAATAAAGTAAATGTACTACAAGAGTAATGGGGGTCATGAGCATTGGTGCACACCTTTATGTAATCTTCTTATTATACTCTAGGGCCTCCTCAGTTCTGATCATATATATATATATATGTATATATATATATATATATATATATATATATATATATATATTTCCTTTTATTGACAAATGCTACTGTACATGCCCAAATTTATGACTTCTTGTACCAGATAGACTTATTTAATGGGACATAACTCTCCCTTCTTTCAAAGAGTTCTGGGTTTGTAATTGGTTCAAGTATGACAATGTTTCACAGTTCATGGTTTTCTACTATTTTAATTATTTGAGTTAAAAATATAATTTGATCTGCATCCTGCCTATATAGATCAAGTAGGAAATTAGGAGGCTTTCTATAAGTTCCACTTCTAGAAGCATCATAATTAAATAACCATCACTATATATAAATATTAGTTAAATAATTCTTACTGTTGTATTAACAATCCAACCATTTTACAACTATGTCAATAATGTTTTTAATAATTGGTGTCGCTTTTGGCCTGCCACAATCTCAGAATTCTATTATAATCCATTACCTTTAGTGTACACATTTCACTGAGTACTTGCTCTCAAATTTCTATCTTATCACATAAAGAGATTGCAGAAATCCTTAGAATATTGAGGGTCCTTCAAGCAAATTTATTTTATATGACATGATGAAAAATAGACATTTAAAATTTCTGTAGTACAGACAAGAAAATACTCTGTTCTACTACAAAACCATTTAATATCTGTCACATTACATACTTCATTCCCTTTATTTTAATTCAGGCTAGCTGTAGAATGTTTAATTTATTCAATGAGAACTATATTTATTCTGTCTGTCAATAAACATATAAGTTGTTAGTCATTTACTTATAAAACTAAATATCTGGTTTCTTCTTAAAAATTTATACTGCAAGTGCAAGGCCCTGGGTTTGGGCCCCAGCTCCGAAAAAAAAAAAGAAAGAAAAAGAATTTATACTGATAAGTATAACCTAGCCCAATTTTTAATTATTTTTCTCATTATAGCACTATGCTAATGTGTATTATTACATATTATACTTTAACCTCTATATGGACTGCAGTATCATAAATTGTAAAACCTTATCCTTTAAATTTTATGTACAATGCCATCTCCTATATCTTACTATATACCTCATCATACTGTGTATTTTATGAAAAGTAACTCTGGTTTCATCTATAGAAGCATATGAGATGATATTGTTGTATTTTGTGGACAAAACTAAAACAGCTATCTCTATTGAAAAAAAAAAACAAGCCTTCTGGCTATATAGAATTGATGTTTCTAGGTGGAGATGGATAAATGTCTTCACAATGGGTGTTTTAAATTTTCCAGTTAAAAATTGAACCTGTAGGGGAAGATGGCTCCACAGTTCTTTCAGTTATTACACTCTTCTTGAGTTTGGCTCCAAGCATCCACATTGGTCTGATAACAACATCTTTTAATTCTATTTCCAGACTTATCCAATGCTTCTGGTCTCAGTAAAGACAGGCTTACACATATACTTACCTAACCCCCACACACAATTAAAAATAAAATATTGAAAAATACATATTTAAAAACAAGAAGTCAGAACCGAGTCAGTATCTAGTCATTAACTTCATAAATTTCTTTTTACAAATCTCCCTTACAATTTGCATTAGTTTATATCCTCTTCATTAGTGATTTTATTTTACAAGAAGACACTTAAAAGCCAGAACTGTAGTTTACATTTTAATTGAGCCAGATGTGTCGTAGTATGTAAGTTTGATTTTTTTCAGGAATTCCCATCTGATTCTACACAGGAATGGGGTATTCTTCAAGAAACATAAAGATTTGACATTATTTATACAGTCTTGAGGTAGGACTTTGAATTTAGTAAATCATATGTTCTTTACCTGATTTTCTTAAACAAAATTAGAAATATGCAACCAATATCATTATATGTGTTAGTTAGAGAAAAACATTTATTCAACCTAGACCTTGACTTTTCTCAATTATTGATTAAATCAAGGCAAAAGTGTTATTTTTATTATCTATTGCCCACTCCCAACATTTGTTTTTAGTATTACTTTAGTACTAGAAAGGGAGTCATAAGTTTGTATAAATATCATCAAATTTTATATGCACTTTCAATTACTCAATGGCCAATTCAGAAAGCTGAAAGTTATTTCTAGAACCACTCAATAACTGTTATATTATTGCTTAGACTCTTCTTCAAAACAATTGATTCAAGGTATATGTTCAAGGACATATATATATATATATATGTTTTCAAATATACACTCCAAAGACTTATTTTTATCATTATAAAGGAGGTAAAGTCTCAAGATATATAATTTATCTGTGTAGAGACCCAAGAGAATTAATGGTTTAGTTGTTCACTAAATGTTTAGCCCTTAAAGTGAGAAAAGAAAATAATTGAAGTCTCATCCAAAATTAAGATTGATCCAATGTTTCTTACAGTTTACAAACATAAGAGAAAAGTCAGTGCCTTAGGGTAAAAGCAATTAGGAATTTAAGAATTATTTTTTTGAGGGGGGAGCCTGATATATACAAAACATACAGATTAACACATTAGCAATATTAACACCATCAAAAACTATGTACAGAAAAATACCAAAAAATGACAATTTGACCAAAAATCTCAGTGGTCAGCAACTCAATTATGGTGTTCTATTTAACTAACCATCAGAAATGTGTTATAAGATAAAAGTCAGTTACTAGGTGGGTGGAACAGGACTGAAGCCCTTAAGGCTAGCAGAAAGAATGGAAACAGTTAACCTTGGGCAATAGAACATAGTAGGGAGACCCTCTAGAATGTACCAGAGACCGGGGAGGTAAGAGACTCTCAAAACTCAGAGGGAAGGACCCTAAATGAAATGCTCTACAGTGGGGAGAGGGAACTTGTAGAGCCCACCTCCAGTAGAAAGACAGGGCATCAAGTGGGGGATGGGATTGCTAGCTCAGAGCAAAGCTCTGCCTCATAATTTTTCTTCTGAAAGAAATGGAGGGATGGAAATGGAGAGAATGTCCAGTTGCAGGCCCAACTTGAGATCCAACTCAATGGTAGGCCCCAAGGCCTGACACCATTACTGAAGCTATGGGGCAATCACAAAAAGGAACTGATCATGACTTCCCTCCTAAAGACCCAAAAAGCAGCTGAAAATGTCAAATGCAGATATGTGCAACCAATCAATGAACAGAAGCTGCTGACACATGTAGTTGAATTAGGGAAAGGCTGGAAGAAGCTGAGGAGTAGGGTGATCCTGTAAGAGAACCAGCAGTATCAAATAACCTGGACCCCAAGACCTCTCAGATACTGAGTCACAAACCAGGCAGTATACATCAACTGATATGAGGCCCCTAAGAATTAAACAGCAGAAGATTGCCAGGTTTGGATTTAATCAGAGAAGATGCACCTAATCCTGGAGAGACATGTGGTCCCAGGGTGTAAGGAGGTCTGGAGGGGTAGGGGTGGAGAGGTAGGCACATTGTTGTGGAGACAGGGCTTGGTGTGATGGGGAAGAGGACGAAGTATGGGATGTAGAACAGTCAGAGGGTGGACAGGGAGGGGGATAAAGTCTCTGCTTTAATATTTAGATTAAATAAAAAATAAAATAAAATATATACAAAAAGATTTAAGTGAAAAAATCACAGCTGTTTTAATGACTGGTAAACTCAAAAAAATGGTGTACAAAAGTTTTCATAAGCAAAAATACAGCTGAGTTTTATGACTCATGCTCATTTTAGAATAATTTTTAAACAAAAGAAGTACAAAATCTCATGTGTCATTCTTTAATTTAAATTTAACCAACATTAACATCTACATATATGAGTAAAATAGTGTATGTCTTTATATTTATATTCATATATGTACATGTAAATTTGTGCATATTTGTATATCTTCATATGTATTTATTTATATATCTGTTTTATTTATCATTGGACATGGTTTCTTTCAGATATAAGAAATAGAAAGCAATATAAAAAGATAAAAATAAAGTAGGAAGAAAATTTTATTTTGCAATAAACGTGGATCAGAGTTCTAGTCTTGAGAAATGAAACTATTTTAAAAAGAGAAGACACTGCACCACTAAATAGACTCATAAGGACTTATTTCAGAGACACATTATTGACAAATATGTTAGATGTGATCTGAAAAGAGTAGAATTAACATAACACGATTCATAAATGACAAGACAATATTTTCTATTTCTTCAGATGAATTAATTTCTCTTTTCCAATTATAGGCATATTATATAGATATGAAAACTCATACTGCAAAATACATTTGTAAAAGCATATTGTAAATAACTGATTCTCTTGTGCAGTTGTCAGCAATATCCACAAAACATGATCAATATATTATTCATATGTATATAGTATTCATCCTGAAAATTGCTTCTTAGATAGGATCACATTGTATTTTACATGCGTACATATCTCAAAACAGATATAATCTAAACACTTACCTACAAATTCAACTGTAAATAGAAGTTGATTAAGTTCTGCTGTGGAAAAAAATCTACAAAACCATCGACATATTTATACAAAGTACTATAGGAAATAATATTTTCTATTCCCTTATTTTCATAAAATAGCATATTACAACCCTGATTGATATACTGTTATAGGCTTAATTTTTGTTTTTCCTTTTTACCCCTATTTTTTTCATTTTCTCTTATATTCACATGTTTTCTTCTGTTTATAGTTAATCCTGATGATTAAGTGAATCTTAATTAGTGTCTTCATTACAATTTACTACTTTAATAAAACACCTGGAACATGGAAATTTTAGAAGAACGAGGTTATTTGGACACATAGTCCCAGAAGGAAGAGTTCATCATGGCAGGTATATTTTGCATCAGGTAGCTATAATTATATTAATATGCTCTTAAACTGTAAGGATGAAACAGAGAGTGAACTGGGCATTTGAAACCTCCAATGAACGTTTCCTCCAGCAAGGTCTCTTAAACCTATGCAGACAGCATTACAAACTGAGACCAAGTATTCAAATGTTAGAGCCTTAGGGGGACATTCTCATTACAAATCACCATACTTTGTAAAGCACATTTTTAAATTGTTTTTTTTTAACTCTCATCCTGTTAATACTACTATTATACAAGTGGATATGTTATGACAGGTCATAGGCCTTAGGGGAAAATTTACTATTATTCTATTAATAGTATTAAACTGACTTCTAATTAATTATTGTTACACATAAACACTAATGTATCTCCAAATCCATAGAAGTTTATTTGCAGCAAATGATGGCTACAGCAGACTTGCAACTCACCAGAGGGTAGACAATATGAGATGGTGGAAATCTCAGCTCTAAACTAAACATATATGCTACAGATCTTCCTTCTAAGGCTCAACATCTTATTGCAGAAAATGTGCAAGAATAGTGTAAGTGGAAAAAGTGGTGGATAACGACAAGAAACAGTGTATTCTGAACATGATAGGGAATCTGCATACACTGATATAGATTGGTTGTGAAAGCATCTGAAGGATTTGTGTAGCCTCAAGTCAGAAAAATACCAGCAGGGAGAACTAAGTTGAACAAAGAGTCTCACCCTTGGCAGAGGATTTATTGGCTATTATTGGTTATTAAAAGAGTAAAGATAAGATTTTGTTAATTATGTAGCCCCTAATATTTCACCATGTTACAGTTAAAGTTTGCAGATCCAAGAATATTTGTGGGGCAGATATTGGTCTTGATAGGGATAAGGGATTAAAAATAAGGTTTTAGGGAAAGGAGTATTGTTGGAGGGACAGGTGTGAATGTGGTCAAAGCATATTGTATGAAACTCTCATTGATCTACAAAATAAATTAATATATGTTTTATATAAAAGTATCTTTATGGTTATTTTCCTCTAAAGAGTAGTTACTGTTATATTATTTTAGTGATATTCCTAATTGATCACTAGAAACAAACTTAAAGAAAAATGATTTAATTTTTCTTCTATATTTAAAAAAAGGTCAAAGCTAGTTGACTTAAATTATGTAGTGCAATTTATTTTGTCTAGTATAATCAAAGGTCATTTAACATGTAATTGTTATAAACTTAATAATATGTATTATCTTTGTTTTATATTAGAAGTTAAGAAGTTTACTATTCTATACATATTTATGTCTTATAATAGAAGTCAATAAGTATTATCTCTATTTCTAATGCTCAAATGTTACTTGTGCCTGGTAAACTCTTATTGTTTCGTGAGAAAAAATCATCTCATACATGTAACCTTCCTAAAAGAAGATAAATCTGCTGATGAGGAATATTCTGTCACATTTATATGTACTACTAATATTTTGGCAGTTTTTGTCACTCATAACTTCCTTAAAACATAGTATTTGGCAATTTTACTCACATTTACAATTTTCTTTCTGGTCTTTTATAATATGGATTTATTTTAATAGGAATCCTAACATACAAATTTGAACAGAAATTGTTTAGCAGATAATCTTCTAAAACACTTATTTCCTTAGTTACTTTTTTGTTACTGTGATAACCTGCTATCCCTAAGGCAGCATATGGAAGACAGGGTTTATTTTGGCTATAGTTCAAGATGTATAATTCTACATTTGGAGAGCAATGCCATTACAACAAAAGCCAGAGAGAGTGAAAGGAGCAGAAATCAGAGAACTCACTTCTTATACAGTAAGGTCTAAACAGAGAGAGAGAGAGAACAAACTAGAAATAAAGCAAGAAAAGACACTTCTTTCAGCAAGGCTACATCACCTAAACTGATCCAAACTGCTAGCAAATAGGGACCATGAATCCAAATTCCAGTGACTATGGGGTATACTCATTTATACACTCATTCCTGCTAAGGGTATAATGAAAGAAAAACATCTTCAAATTATTAGTCAGAAATTCAATCAACGTTAACATAATGGACACTGCAGTGTTTTCCCACCAGAGTAGAAAAGGGTTTTCTGGGTTTTATCCTTTTAGTATAGTTTTCAAATGTTGATGAGTTTTACAATACACTGTGTTCAGCACTTCTAATTTGTATAAACACGACCCTAGCAAATGAGAAAGTCTTCAGGCAATTGAAAATATAGTAAATATATAATACAAAGGTCATGTTTTAGTAACCTTTGACAGATTATTGACAGGAGACAAGCTAAAACACAAACTCAAAAGTACATATAGACAGATGGATCTATAATAAAAAACCCTCAGTAAGTTTATGTGTAGGATACACAGTTGCAGAAATCATTATTGCAGGCCACCTGTGGGGGGAAAATTGTTAACAACAAAATCTTTTCTCCTACTTGTGATTATATTAGAGTTTTCCTGGAGCTTCTGACCTGTTAGTGAGGGAACAGGGTACTCTCACAACTGCTGCATCATATGTTTTTCAGAGGCCAAACAATAAACCTAAACCCCAGGAAGTATTTGTCAGTAGTCATTTATATCTCAACATTCCCTTACTTTCAACAAAAGAATGTATCTACTGTTTATAAAGAGCTCCAAGAACACTGAATTGGATTTTTTTCTGGGTCAAATACACGAAGCATAACTTACAGCACAAAATGCTATCTAGCAGTATATGCTTTATTTTATTAGCCTCTAATTTTCTTTTGTATCTATCTCTATATTCACATAGTATTTATTTTTTGGGAGGAAGGAACTTAAATATTTTAGTAAGAATCAACAATGTGGGGGTTGGGGATTTAGCTCAGTGGTAGAGCACTTGCCTAGGAAGCGCAAGGCCCTGGGTTCGGTCCCCAGCTCCGGAAAAAAAAGAAAAAGAAAAAAAAAAAGAATCAACAATGTGTTTTAACCCGACATCAAAAGTTATTGCCTCATTAGTCTCCAATAATTTTAAATAAATAGTTTAATTAGGAAGCCCCACTTTTGTTCCTTGAAAAATCAGGTCTTCTCATTTGATATTTGATTTTTTAAAATCAAATTCTCTCCATGTTTTTGTATGGTTTCAGTAGTTGCCGGTGGCATCTCTAGTTGCTCTGATGATCCACTTGTGACTCCTGTGATATTCTACCACCTCGTTGTGCCCAATCTACTTGTCCTCTTGAAAAGTGATTTCTTCTCCTTTGGGCAAATTTCACTAAGTCAGTGAGTCTTATTTTCTGCAATGGGTAGATTTATAGCACACTAGCAAAACTTTATTATCTAAATAAATATGGCAAAGTGAGTCTAAAATTTTTCATTTTAAAAAGAATGATCACGGAATAATCTGAATATTAGACTTTCACAGAGATACTGCCAGTGTTTACACTTTTATTATTAGAAATTTCTTGGCAGTGTATAGAGCCTTGGTGTTCGGCATGCAGTGAAGAAAAAGACTGTCTGGGTTTTAAGCACTCTAAGTGAATCAGAAACTTTGAGTCCTCAGCCTTTCCTGTTTTGATTTTTCTGTATTTCATAGAAGGATGGATGATAATAATATGAACAAGGGATTTGATCCTCTGAATTTATCAATAAATTAAGAACTCACTATTACCTCAATTTGATAATTTTTTCTTATCTTTCTTATTGTACAATGCTAGAATTATTATATGATTCCAGTATTGGCTTAAATTTGACTCCTTTTAAGGTATAATATGTAATGAAAACATTAATATTCACGTGAAACTATTCAAATATCTATTAATCCACTTGCATTAGCTATCATAACATGAAAAATGATGATTTACTTAGGTGTCAAATATTTTTGCTTGCCTTGCTTAGTGCCTTGTCGCTCTTAATTAAAGATGTAACACAAATTCTAGTTGCTTTCCACTCCTATGTAACTGACACAAATTAAGTAATTTCAATTTCAAACGCTAAGATTCTCAAATTACTTTGAAACTCTCATGATTTTTCTCTTGGATCTCAATTTAGTTTTTCACATTTCCAATAAATTTTTAGCCTCATATTTGGCAAAAATGGAATACTTATAAAATATTCAAAGTTGTTTATACTTATTTAAAAGGAAAATCAGAAATCTTGTTATGACCTGTAAGATAAATGAAGGCATGCCTTCCCCAATTTTCTATCCCTTTACTATTCTTACTATTTTTTGAAAACATCATGGATTTTACCAGGCACTATCCCATTTAATTTACAAATGTTCACGTTCAGGAATTTGAATCGACACTTTTGTTTCTCTGAGCCTTCTTCCCCTAGTAGATTGTATTAATTCTATGTGCTCTAAGATGTTATTTCCAGTTTGGAGTTAAACCTAGTCACATGTTGAACTTGCTGACATACAAATATTCAGCTAGGAGTAAATATAGTGTTAATTTTGTGTCTTTTAACTTAATTCACTCATTGTAGAGGATTTTTAATCCAGCAACAAAGCTGCTATGGCAAAGGATGACATCCAATGACGTTCTACGTCTGCATTATCTCAGTGGAATAGAGAGAAGAGTTAATCTCAGGGCTCAGGAGACAGAGTCATTCATGTCTTTGAGTTCTGTTCAGTCAGTCAGTCAGTTACTAAGTCATTGGAGTACAAATCATTCAGTTTAGCACTTAAAGAATGAGAGTCAGTGCAGTCGGGTACAGGCAGTGAAATTGAATTCAGATCCATTCAGTTTACTCAGTCATTATAGGAGGTAGTGAAGTAGAGTGCAGTTCCATTCACTTTATGCAGCAGAGGCAGTTAAAGTAAGAGTAAGAAGGAGTCAGAATATTAGGAAAAAATTGACAGAGTTTCTTTGAGGCCAAGCAAACCAATTTTACGAGATGAGAGAAAATAAATTGAATAAATCAGCTTGGAAAAGAATCTGAAGCAATGCTGTTGAGTTGAGCCAGCCAGTAAAAGTTCAGAAAGAGCTAGAAATGTCAGTTTATTGATCAATAAGCCTTCAAGACAACAATCCTATCAGGTGAATAAAATGTACTTGACAATCCCTATCCTATAGTAATTAAAACTCTGTAGTATGCATAGAAGTATATACAATTTTAACATAATTTAACAAAATCCATTCAGGTATTTACCCTAAATAATGTTTAAAAACATGTTATACATTAGATTCATTGTTTTTTTAAAATGGTTTCTTAGTTTCATATCTAACCTTTTAATCTCTGTAGACTTGGTAACTGTATTTGGATTCAACAACAATATAAACCACTGTGACATTCTGGAAACAATTTTCTTGATTACATTATTGAAATCAGAAGACCCATCCTCAATGTGGTTGGAGCCTTCTAGTGGTAGCTCAGCTAAAAGAACATAGAAAATGGAAACATCCCACACCCGCGGATCCCGGCCCGCAGCAGCTCTCTGCTCCCAGACCTCATGAGAGAGAGAGACCCAACCGCCTGGTCAAATGGGCACTCCTGAGGCTGCAGAGCAGAAGAGACCACCAACACTGCTCACCCCTGCCCACATCCCTGGCCCAAGAGGAAACTGTATAAGGCCTCTGGGCTCCTGTGGGGGAAGGCCCAGGAGCAGGAGGACACCTGCCAGAGACACCACCAGACCCTGAAGGAAACAGACCGGATAAACAGTTCTCTGCACCCAAATCCCGTGGGAGGGAGAGCTAAACCTTCAGAGAGGCAGACAAGCCTGGGAAACCAGAAGAGACTGCTCCCTACACACACATCTCGGACGCCAGAGGAAAAAGCCAAAGACCATCTGGAACCCTGGTGCACTGAAGCTCCCGGAAGGGGCGGCACAGGTCTTCCTGGTTGCTGCCGCTGCAGAGAGCCACTGGGCAGCACCCCACGAGCGAACCTGAGCCTCGGGACCACAGGTAAGACCAAATTTTCTGCTGCAAGAAAGCTGCCTGGTGAACTCAAGACACAGGCCCACAGGAACAGCTGAAGACCTGTAGAGAGGAAAAACTACACGCCCGAAAGCAGAACACTGTCCCCATAACTGACTGAAAGAGAGGAAAACAGGTCTACAGCACTCCTGACACACAGGCTTATAGGACAGTCTAGCCACTGTCAGAAATAGCAGAACAAAGTAACACTAGAGATAATCTGATGGCGAGAGGCAAGCGCAGGAACCCAAGCAACAGAAACCAAGACTACATGCCATCATCGGAGCCCAATTCTCCCACCAAAACAAACATGGAATATCCAAACAAACCAGAAAAGCAAGATCTAGTTTCAAAATCATATTTGATCATGATGCTGGAGGACTTCAAGAAAGACATGAACACACTTAGGGAAGCACAGGAAAACATTAATAAACAAGTAAAAGCCTACAGAGAGGAATCGCAAAAATCCCTGAAAGAATTCCAGGAAAACACAATCAAACAGTTGAAGGAATTAAAAATGGAAAAATAAGCAATCAAGAAAAAACACATGGAAACAACCATGGGTATAGAAAACCAAAAGAAGAGACAAGGAGCTGTAGATACAAGCTTCACCAACAGAATACAAGAGATGGAAGAGAGAATCTCAGGAGCAGAAGATTCCATAGAAATCATTGACTCAACTGTCAAAATAATGTAAAGCGGAAAAAGCTACTGGTCCAAAACATACAGGAAATCCAGGACTCAATGAGAAGATCAAACCTAAGGATAATAGGTATAGAAGAGAGTGAAGACTACCAGCTCAAAGGACCAGTAAATATCTTCAACAAAATCATAGAAGAAAACTTCGCTAACCTAAAAAAAGAGATACCCATAGACATACAAGAAGCCTACAGAACTCCAAATAGATTGGACCAGAAAAGAAACACCTCCCGTCACATAATTGTCAAAACACCAAACGCACAAAATAAAGAAAGAATATTAAAAGCAGTAAGGGAAAAAGGTCAAGTAACATATAAAGGGAGACCTATCAGAATCACACCAGACTTCTCGCCAGAAACTATGAAGGCCAGAAGATCCTGGACTGATGTCATACAGACCCTAAGAGAACACAAATGCCAGCCCAGGTTACAGTATCCAGCAAAACTCTCAATTAACATTGATGGAGAAACCAAGATATTCCATGACA
The DNA here is from genome assembly GCF_021556685.1 of Rattus norvegicus. NCBI lineage: Eukaryota > Metazoa > Chordata > Mammalia > Rodentia > Muridae > Rattus > Rattus norvegicus. The sequence continues at coordinate 91,469,887 of NC_141554.1, forward strand.
AAACCAAATTTACACAATATCTTTCTACAAATCCAGCACTACAAAGGATAATAAATGGTAAAGCCCAACATAAGGAGGCAAGCTATACCCTAGAAGAAGCAAGAAACTAATCGTCTTGGCAACAAAACAAAGAGAATGAAAGCACACAAACATAACCTCACATCCAAATATGAATATAAAGGGAAACAATAATCACTATTCCTTAATATCTGTCAATATCAATGGCCTCAACTCCCCAATAAAAAGACATAGATTAACAAACTGGATACGCAACGAGGACCCAGCATTCTGCTGCCTACAGGAAACACACCTCAGAGACAAAGACAGACACTACCTCAGAGTGAAAGGCTGGGAAACAACTTTCCAAGCAAATGGTCAGAAGAAGCAAGCTGGAGTAGCCATTCTAATATCAAATAAAATCAATTTCCAACTAAAAGTCATCAAAAAAGATAAGGAAGGACACTTCATATTCATCAAAGGAAAAATCAACCAAGATGAACTCTCAATCCTAAATATCTATGCCCCAAATACAAGGGCACCTACATACATAAAAGAAACCTTACTAAAGCTCAAAACACACATTGCACCTCACACAATAATAGTGGGAGATTTCAACACCCTACTCTCATCAATGGACAGATCATGGAAACAGAAATTAAACAGTGATGTCGACAGACTAAGAGAAGTCATGAGCCAAATGGACTTAATGGATATTTGTAGAACATTCTATCCTCAAGCAAAAGGATATACCTTCTTCTCAGCTCCTCATGGTACTTTCTCCCAAATTGACCATATAATTGGTCAAAAAACGGGCCTCAACAGGTACAGAAAGATAGAAATAATCCCATGCGTGCTATCGAACCACCACGGCCTAAAACTGGTCTTCAATAACAATAAGGGAAGAATGCCCACATATATGTGGAAATTGAACAATGCTCTACTCAATGATAACCTGGTCAAGGAAGAAATTAAGAAAGAAATTAAAAACTTTTTAGAATTTAATGAAAATGAAGGTACAACATACCCAAACTTATGGGACACAATGAAAGCTGTGCTAAGAGGAAAACTCAGCGCTGAGTGCCTGCAGAAAGAAACAGGAAAGAGCATATGTCAGTAGCTTGACAGCATACCTAAAAGCTCTAGAACAAAAAGAAGCAAATACACCCAGGAGGAGTAGAAGGCAGGAAATAATCAAACTCAGAGCTGAAATCAACCAAGTAGAAACAAAAAGGACCATAGAAAGAATCAACAGAACCAAAAGTTGGTTCTTTGAGAAAATCAACAAGATAGATAAACTCTTAGCCAGACTAACGAGAGGACACAGAGAGTGCGTCCAAATTAACAAAATCAGAAATGAAAAGGGAGACATAACTACAGATTCAGAGGAAATTCAAAAAATCATCAGATCTTACTAAAACCTATATTCAACAAAACTTGAAAATCTTCAGGAAATGGACAATTTCCTAGACAGATACCAGGTATCGAAGTTAAATCAGGAACAGATAAACCAGTTAAACAACCCCATAACTCCTAAGGAAATAGAAGCAGTCATTAAAGGTCTCCAAACCAAAAAGAGCCCAGGTCCAGACGGGTTTAGTGCAGAATTCTATCAAACCTTCATAGAAGACCTCATACCAATATTATCCAAAATATTCCACAAAATTGAAACAGATGGAGCCCTACCGAATTCCTTCTACGAAGCCACAATTACTCTTATACCTAAACCACACAAAGACCCAACAAAGAAAGAGAACTTCAGACCAATTTCCCTTATGAATATCGACAAATTCTGGCAAACTGAATTCAAGAGCACATCAAAACAATCATCCACATTGATCAAGTAGGCTTCATCCCAGGCATGCAGGGATGGTTTAATATACGGAAAACCATCAACGTGATCCATCATATAAACAAACTGAAAGAACAGAACCACATGATCATTTCATTAGATGCTGAGAAAGCATTTGACAAAATTCAACACCCCTTCATGATAAAAGTCCTGGAAAGAATAGGAATTCAAGGCCCATACCTAAACATAGTAAAAGCCATATACAGCAAACCAGTTGCTAACATTAAACTAAATGGAGAGAAACTTGAAGCAATCCCACTAAAATCAGGGACTAGACAAGGCTGCCCACTCTCTCCCTACTTATTCAATATAGTTCTTGAAGTTCTAGCCAGAGCAATCAGACAACAAAAGGAGGTCAAGGGGATACAGATCAGAAAAGAAGAAGTCAAAATATCACTATTTGCAGACGACATGATACTATATTTAAGTGATCCCAAAAGTTCCACCAGAGAACTACTAAAGCTGATAAACAACTTCAGCAAAGTGGCTGGGTATAAAATTAACTCAAATAAATCAGTTGCCTTCCTCTATACAAAAGAGAAACAAGCCGAGAAAGAAATTAGGGAAACGACACCCTTCATAATAGACCCAAATAATATAAAGTACCTCGGTGTAACTTTAACTGAGCAAGTAAAAGATCTGTACAATAAGATCTTCAAGACACTGAGGAAAGAAATTGAAGAAGACCTCAGAAGATGGAAAGATCTCCCATGCTCATGGATTGGCAGGATTAATATAGTAAAAATGGCCATTTTGCCAAAAGCAATCTACAGATTCAATGCAATCCCCATCAAAATACCAATCCAATTCTTCAAAGAGTTAGACAGAACAATTTGCAAATTCATCTGGAATAACAAAAAACCCAGGATAGCTAAAGCTATCCTCAACAATAAAAGGACTTCAGGGGGATTCACTATCCCTGAACTCAAGCAGTATTACAGAGCAATAGTGATAAAAACTGCATGGTATTGGTACAGAGACAGACAGATAGACCAATGGAATAGAATTGAAGACCCAGAAATGAACCCACACACCTATGGTCACTTGATTTTTGACAAAGGAGCCAAAACCATCCAATGGAAAAAAGATAGCATTTTCAGCAAATGGTGCTGGTTCAACTGGAGTGCAACATGTAGAAGAATGCAGATGGATCCATCCTTATCACCCTGTACAAAGCTTAAGTCCAAGTGGATCAAGGACCTCCACATCAAACCAGACACACTCAAACTAATAGAAGAAAAACTAGGGAAGCATCTGGAACACATGGGCACTGGAAAAAATTTCCTGAACAAAACACCAATGGCTTAAGCTCTAAGATCAAGAATCGACAAATGGGATCTCATAAAACTGCAAAGCTTCTGTAAGGCAAAGGACACTGTGGTTAGGACAAAACGGCAACCAGCAGATTGGGAAAAGATCTTTACCAATCCTACAACAGATAGAGCCCTTATATCCAAAATATACAAAGAACTCAAGAAGTTAGACCGCAGGGAAACAAATATCCCTATTAAAAAATGGGGTTCAGAGCTAAACAAAGAATTCACAGCTGAGGAATGCCGAATGGCTGAGAAACACCTAAAGAAATGTTCAACATCTTTAGTCATAAGGGAAATGCAAATCAAAACAACCCTGAGATTTCACCTCACACCAGTGAAAATGGCTAAGATTAAAAACTCAGGTGACAGCAGATGCTGGCGAGGATGTGGAGAAAGAGGAACACTCCTCCATTGTTGGTGGGATTGCAGACTGGTAAAACCATTCTGGAAATCAGTCTGGAGGTTCCTCAGAAAATTGGACATTGAACTGCCTGAGGATCCAGCTATACCTCTCTTGGGCATATACCCAAAAGATGCCTCAACATATAAAAGAGACACATGCTCCACTATGTTCATCGCACCCTTATTTATTATAGCCAGAATCTGGAAAGAACCCAGATGCCCTTCAACAGAGGAATGGATACAGAAAATGTGGTACATCTACACAATGGAATATTACTCAGTTATCAAAAACAACGAGTTTATGAAATTCGTAGGCAAATGGTTGGAACTGGAAAATATCATCCTGAGTGAGCTAACCCAATCACAGAAAAACATACATGGTATGCACTCATTGATAAGTGGCTATTAGCCCAAATGCTTGAATTACCCTAGATCCCTAGAACAAATGGAATTCAAGATGGATGATCAAAATGTGAATGCTTCACTCCTTCTTTAAATGAGGAAAAAGAATACCCTTGGCAGGGAAGGGAGAGGCAAAGATTAAAACAGAGACTGAAGGAACACCCATTCAGAGCCTGCTCCACATGTGGCCCATACATATACAGCCACCCAATTAGACAAGGTGGATGAAGCAAAGAAGTGCAGACCGACAGGAGCCGGATGAATATCGCTCCTGAGAGACACAGCCAGATTACAGCAAATACAGAGGCGAATGCCAGCAGCAAACCACTGAACTGAGAATAGGTCCCCCGTTGAAGGAATCAGAGAAAGAACTGGAAGAGCTTGAAGGTGCTCGAGACCCCAAAAGTACAACAATGTCAAGCAACCAGAGCTTCCAGGGACTAAGCCACTACCTAAAGACTATACATGGACTGACCCTGGACTCTGACCCCATAGGTAGCAATGAATATCCTAGTAAGAGCACCAGTGGAAGGGGAAGCCCTGGGTCCTGCTAAGACTGAACCCCCAGTGAACTAGACTATGGGGGGAGGGCGGCAATGGGGGGAGGGTTGGGAGGGGAACACCCATAAGGAAGGGGAGGGGGAGGGGGATGTTTGTCTGGAAACGGGAAAGGGAATAACACTTGAAATGTATATAAGAAATACTCAAGTTAATAAAAAAAAAGAAAATGGAAACATTATTTATTGCTGCTTGTAGCTGAGAAATTCATTCATATTGCTTTGCTATCCCTTCATCAGTATTAAAATGAACTACTTTGGCCTTCAAATGTTGCTCTTTAGAAATTCTATATGTCTTTACTTCCTCATTGATACTGCTGAGTCATCCGCCCTCATGTGTGCATTGAGTATCTGATTCTTGGCTTTTCCAATTTCTCTCTCTCTCTCTCTCTCTCTCTCTCTCTCTCTCTCTCTCTCTCTCTCTCTCTCTCTCTCACACACACACACACACACACACCACACACACACACACACACACACACACATCCCACACTCATCTTACTCATCTATCAGTTCTGACCAATTAGAGTACACTGATAAGGACCCCTGTGCACAGGGACCTAGGAGCAGTAGGAGCAAGGCCATTCTGGTTGCTGCCCTCACAGAGAGCTGAGCTAGCCCAGAGGATCGACATCATGCCCAAGACCAGGGGTTAAGATAAAATTTACTGCTCAAAATGACCTGCTTTTAGGACTCAGGACACCCAAAGGCAGAATTTTTTTCTGGGACCGGGCACTTCCAGTTTCTAGCTGGTGCCTGAACCTTGCTGATCCCTGCCCACATCTCCCTGCTCCCAAACCCCATGGGAGAGAAAGCTGATCACTCAGAAGTGTGGTCAATCCTGAGACTACAGGGCAGGAGAGAGTACCGCTTCTGCCCACCTTTGCCCACATCTCTAGTTTCCAAGAGGAAACTGCATAGTGCCTCTGGACATAGGAATATAGGAGCAGTCAATCTGCAGGAGCCCTGTGCTTCAGACTGCACTTGAATCGGAACAGAACTGATCAAACAGCTCCCTACACCCAAAACGTGTGGGGTAGAGAGCTAGACCTTCAGAGTGGCAAACACTCCTGGGAAACCAGAGGAGACTACTCCCTACCCACATTCCTGACTCTAGAGGAAAATGCTTAGCACCATCTGTGGCCCCTGCACATATGGACGTAGGAGCAGTAGGGACAGAGCCCTTCTGGCTCCTGCCCATAGGTTGAGCTGGAAGCCAGTGGACAGGAATGACTACACACCTAAGAGCAGAATACTCTGTTACCATAGCTGACTGAAAGAAAACAGGAAACCAGGTTGACAGCAGTCATGACAGACAGGCCTAAGGGACAGTCAAGCCACTGTCAAAAACAGCAAGACAAGCTAACACCAGAGACAACCTGATGAATAGAGGCAAGGACATGAACGAAAGCAACAGAAACCAAGACTATTTGGCATCATCAGAGCCCAATCCTCTCACCAAAGCAAACACTGGATATCCAAACACAACTCTGTCCACTCTCTCCCTACTTAGTCAATAAAGTTCTTGAAGTCCTAGCCAGAGCAATCAGACAACAAAAGGAGACCAAAGGGAAACAGATTGAAAAGGAAGAAGTCAAAATATCAATATTTGTAGATGATATGATAGTATATTGAAGTGATCACAAAAGTTCCACCAGAGAACTACTAAACCTGATAAACACCTTCAGCAAATTGATTGCGTAAAAAATTAACTCAAATAAAACAGTAGCCTTCCTCTACAGAAAAGAGAAACAAGTTGAGAAAGAAATTAGGGAAATGACACCCTTCATAATAGTTCCAAATAATACAAAATAACTCGGTGTGACTTTAACCAAGCAAGTGAAAGATCTGTATGATAAGAACGTCAAGCCTCTGAAGAAAGAAATTGAAGATCTCCTAAGATGAAAAGATCTCCCATGCTCATGGATTGGCAGGATTAATATAGTAAAAATTGCCATTTTACCAAAAGTGATCTACAGATTCAATGCAATCCCCATCAAAATACCAATCCATTTCTTCAAAGAGTTACACAGAACAATTTGCAAATTCAGCTGGAATAACAAAAAACCCAGGATAGCTAAAACTATCCTCAACAATAAAAGGACTTCAGGGGGGAATAACTATCCCTGAACTCAAGCAGTATTACAGAGCAATAGTGATAAAAACTGCATGGCATTGGTACAGAGACAGACAGATAGACCAATGGAACAGAATTGAAGACCCAGAAATGAACCCACATACCTATGGTCACTTGATTTTTGACAAAGGAGCCAAAACCATCCAATGGAAAAAAGATAGCATTTTCAGCAAATTGTGCTCGTTCAACTGAAGCTCAGCAGGTAAAGAATGCAGATGGATCCATGCTTATACCCCTGTACAAAGCTTAAGTCCAAATGGATCAAGGACCTCCACACGAATCAGATAAGTCACTCAAACTAATAGAAGAAAAAGTGGGGAAGAACCTTGAGCACATGGGCACTGGAGAAAATTTCACTGAAAAAAAAAAAAAACACCAATGGCTTATACTCTAAGATCAAGAATTGACAAATGGGATCTCATAAAACTGCAAAGATTCTGTAAGGCAAAGGACACTGTCGTTAGAACAAAAGGGCAACCAACAGATTGGGAAAAGATCTTTACCAATCCAAAATATGCAAAGAACTCATGAAGTTAGACAGCAGGGAGACAGATAACCCTATTAAAAAATGGATTTCAGAGCTGAACAAAGAATTCACAGCTGAGGAATGCTGAATGGCTGAGAAACACCTAAAGAAATGTTCAAAGTCTTTAGTCATTAGGGAAATGTAAATCAAAACAACCCTGAGATTTCACCTCACACCAGTGAGAATGGCTAAGATAAAAAACTCAGGTGACAGCAGATGCTGACGAGGATGTGGAGAAAGAGGAACACTCCTCCATTGTTGGTGGAATTGCAGACTGGTACAACCATTCTGGAAATCAGTCTGGAGGTTCCTCAGAAAATTGGACATTGAACTACCTGAGGACCCAGCTATACCTCTCTTGGGGATATAATCAAAAGACGCCACAACATATAACAAAGACACATGCTCCACTATGTTCATAGCAGCCTTATTTATAGTAGCCAGAAGCTAGAAAGAACCCAGATGCCTTTCAACAGAAGAATGGATATAGAAAATGTGGTACATTTACACAATGGAATATTACTCAGCTATCAAAAACAATGACATTATGAAATTCATAGGCAAATGGATGGAACTGGAAAATATCATTCTGAGTGAGGTAACCCAATCACAGAAAAACACACAAGGTATGCCCCCATTGATTGAGTTTGAAAGGGTTTGAGACCCCATATGAACAACAATGCCAACCAACCAGTGCTTCTATGAACTAAGCCACTACCCTAAACTATACATGGACTGACCCTGGGGTCCAACCTCATAGGTAGCAATGAATAGCCTAGTAATAATAGAGAATGTTAGGGGGGATTAGGGGGATGTTGGCCCGGAAACTGGGAAAGGGAATAACAATCAAATATAAATAAGAAACTCCCAAGTTAATAAAGATTAAAAAAAAAAAGGAAATATCATTCTGAGTGAGGTAACCCAATCACAGAAATACACACTTGGTATGCACTCATTGATAAGTGGATATTAGCCCACAAGGTCAAATTACCCAAGATGCACAGACCACATGAAACTCAAGAAGGATGACCAAAATGTGGATGCCTCACTCCTTCCTTAAAAGGGGAACAAGAATACTCATAAGAAGGGATAGGTAGGCCAAATTTAGAACAGAGAATGAAGGAATGGCCATTCAGAACCTGTCACACATGTGGCCCATACATATATAGCCACCAAACTAGATAAGATTGATCAAGCTAAGAAGTGCAGGGTGACAGGAACTGCAAGTAGATCTCTCTTAAGAGACACAGCCAGAATATTGCAAGTACATAGTAGAATGCCAGCAGTAAACCACTGAACTGAGAACGGGATCCCTGTTGAAGGAATCTGAGAGGGGACTGAGGGAGCTGAAGGGGATTGAGACCCCAAATGAAAAACTATGCTAACCAACCAGAGCTTCCAGGGACTAAGCCACTATCCAAAGATTATACATGGACTGACCCTGGACTCCAACTGCATAGGTAGCAATGAATAACCTACTAAGGGCACCAGTGGAAGGGGAAGCCCTTGATCTTGCCAAAGCTGGACCCCAGTGAATAGGATCCTTAAGGGGAAGGCGGTAATGAGGGGAGGATGGGGAGGGGAATACCCATAGAGAAGGGGAGGGGGAGAGGATAGGAGGATATTTGCCTGGAAACCGGGAAATGGAATAACATTTGACATGTAAATAAGAAATACCCAATTTAATAAGGATGGAAGAAATAATAAGACAAAAATATGAAACTGTAGTGAGAATGAAAGAGAGTCTAAAACAGAATATCATGATGGAAATGGCACGTTTTGGAGAACAAATTTTCACTCACCTCCCCTCCCCCTGAAAAAAAAAAAAGAGAACACTGATAAATTCATCTCTATCAGACAAGTATTTTTTGCATGTTAAATATATTCTAAAGTTTGACTTGATATGAAATGAATGAGTTTTGTAGGTGAAGTTGAAATTATGGCTGGTTAGTGAGAGACCATTTCTTTTGAATTCAGAATCTATTTTACAGAACCTTACCTAAGGTTGAACTCCAATTAACTTCGGAACCAATGTCTATCACCAGTGTCCAGCCTGTCCCCAACAAAACCTATGTCTAGAGCCATTTTTTAGGCTACTCCCCAACAAATCTGCTCTTTCAGTTTACAAGCCTGCCCCTCACACTTCACATAATTGCAACCAACTATCAAGAAGAAAACAGAAGTTATGTTTATGGTTTGGCTCTAAATTCCAACCAATTATATTAAGGCCATAATGGCACCCCCAATCAGATATGAATCAGCTAGATACCCCTTCCTTGTCTATTTAAATACTTGCCTAATAGTGGGTTTGGGGCTTCCTGTTTTCATGTATCAGAGAGGGCAATGTGGCCTAACCTCAAGCTCAAATACAGAGATCCTAATATGATTGAATTGGATTTGCATCCTTGATGGTCTTTTGGTGTTCATGAACATTTCCTTGCACAGCATTAGAAATTTTATTTTTAAATAAAAATCAAGAGAAAACCAGTATATATTTTATGAGTATATATGTACATATATAATCACATACTTTTAGCCACACTTTCTTACTTATATGGGAAAATATATCTGTGCAGTTGTACTACATAAGAAGTAGAAACAATGATTATGTATCTTCTCTCTTGGTTAATATATGCCACCTGTTTTACTCAATTTCTTCTAAGCCATATGAGAAAATCAATATGGATAATTGAATCCAAAATGTAAATAACATAGAAAGTATATGTGGAAACAATGTAGAAATAATTTTTCATTGACTGAAAATAGTAAAAGTCCATATCTCATTTAAAATCATAAATTCTCAAATATGGGTTATTCAAGTGGGAAAATATCATTCAAACTTTCTTTCCATTGTTATACATGTGGCAAGGCTATTCAGTTGCCTTCATTCATCTCAGCATATTTAAATAATTTTCATTTAATAGTCTACAAAGTTCATATTTTAGTATGACTAGCTTGTGAATTTGAATTTCATGCTAAGTACCCAAACTAATTTCAAATTAATGAGATAATAGTTGACTTCAACAGTGATTTCAGCTATCTTTCATTTGAATGAATTATTTTGCATTTTAAACTGCAGAATTTGGGGGAAAGGCAACTCAAATCATCAGATGAGGTCTTCATGTGATGTGTTCATTTGTTTGTTTGTTGTTTATTTTTAGCTTTACCTTGGTAATGAAATGACTCTTGGCCTTATTTCACATATACAGTACTAAAATTTGTCTAAAATTCAACAAAAACAGTTTTATGTAAAAATTTTGTAGTACTTGGATTTCTATTATGACATCATGTATTGTTCAGTTTCTTTAATAAAGTTTATTTCAGTTCATCTAAAGTGACTCAAGAATGAGATTTAGAACACCATAAAGAGAAAATTGGAGAATATGAACTTTCTCCATTCTACAAATTAAAAGTTATGATTTTGCCTCATAATTTTAGAAGCAAAAATCTCAGTTGTTAAATCTAAATGTGTACTTCTTCCAACAGTGCCTGTCCCTATATTTACTTTGCAAGCAATTTTACATGTCCTTAAATCATACAGTTGTGCCATCACCAGAAGGGAATAAGGCCTATGGCAACTAACCCAGGGCAGCTGCCCAAGATAATCACACTTGAAGACAAATGATATTATGGCAACTGTTCATAGCATTCTTGTGCTATAATTAAAGATGGCCAGTGTAGAGCTGAATTTTAATTATGCTTAGGAAATCAGAAGATTTCATGCTTTTAGAGTACCCTCATACTCCAAAACAGAGGATATAAAGCAGCCATCTTAAGCCATGATCATAACATACAGCTAGTTGGTAATATTTTGACCCTTCTTTCTATTTTGAAATTGTGGTGGTGTTCAAGTTTTATAACTACTATTTCTAAATTGACATACAGTTGGCACAGCATTTGTATCTTTTGAGAACAGCAATCTTGAAAAGTTATATGATAAGTGTCAAATTGAAACTAAGAGATAAATAAATATTCTTTAAATTACATAGGGAGTTACAAGGTAAAAACTCTTATCTGAAATGTTTGGAACAAAAATTGTTTTGGATTTGAGATATTATTGAATATATATCATGAGATACAGTGGAGATAGGACACAAGTTTCTGACAATGTTCTTTAATGTTTTTATATGTGGTATATGTGGTCTGAAGGTAAACAACTTACATGATATTTAAATATACTTGAGCTATGACTATAATTATAAAATAAAGTCAGTTGTCAAATGACTACTTGTGATATCATGTTAGGGGAAAACATGTTTTAGACTTCAGCAGTATTTGGCAGTGAAGAATTTTGATTTAGAGATACTGTACCTAAAATTAGGGGTATTAACCATGATAGTTCTGAGTGTCTGCAAAAAGAAACAGGAGAGAGCACATATCAGCAGCTTGACCACACACCTAAAAGCTCTGGAACAAAGAGAACCAAATACAACCAAGAGGAGTACAAGGCTGGAAATAATCAAACTCAGGGATGAAATCAACCAAGTAGAATCAAAAAGGACTATACAAAGAATCAACAGAACTGAAAACTGGTTCTTTGAGAAAATCAAAAAGATAAATAAACCCTTAGGCATACTAAGCAGAGTACACAGAGAGTGTGTCCAAATTAACAAAATCAGAAATGAAAAGGGAGACATAAGAACAGAATCAGAGCAAATTCAAAAAATCATCAGATCCTACTACAAAAGCCTATATTCAACAAAACTTGAAAATCTGGAGGAAATGGACAATTTCCTAGACAGATACCAGGTAACAAAGTTAAATCAGGAACAGATAAACCATTTAAACAACACCATAACTCCTAAAAAGAAATAGAAGCAGTCATTAAAAGTCTCCCAAACAAAAAGAGCCCAGGTCCAGATGGGTTCAGTGCAGAATTCTATCAGACCTTCATAGAAGACCTCATACCAATACTCTCCAAATTATTCCACAAAATTCAAACAAATGGAGTGCTACCAAATTCCTTATGTGAAGGCACTTACTCTTATACCTAAACTACATAAAGACACAACAAAGAAAGAAAACTTCAAACCAATTTCCCTTATGAATATCGACAAAAAATACTCAAGAAAATTCTTGCAAACTGAATCTAAGAACACATCAAAACGATCATCCATCATGATAAAGTATGCTTCATCCCAGGTATGCAGGAATGTTTTAATGTATGGAAAACCATCAAAGTAATCCATTATATAAACAAACTGAAAGCTAAAAACCACATGATCATTTCATTACATGCTGAGAAAGCATTTGAAAAACTCAACACCCCTTCAGGATAAAAGTCCCGGAAATATCAGGAATTCAAGGCCATACCTAAACATAGTAAAATCCATATACAGCAAACCAGTAGCTAACATTAAACTAAATTAAAGAGAAACTTGAAGCAATCCAACTAAAATCAGGGACTAGACAAGCCTGCCCACTCTCTCCCTACTTATTCAATATAGTTCCTGAAGTTCTAGCCATAACATTCAGACAACAAAAGGAGATCAAAAGGATACAGATAAGAAAGGAAGAAGTTAAAATATTACTATATGCAAATGATATGATAGTCATGATAGTACATTTAAGTGATCCCAAAGTTCCACCAGAGAACTACTAAACCTGAAAAACACCTTCAGCAAAGTGGCTGGGTATAAAATTAACTCAAATTAATCAGTAGCCTTCCTCTACACAGAAGAGAAACAAGCTGAGAAAGAAATTAGGGAAATGACACTATTCATAATAGTCCCAAACAATATAAAATACCTCAGTATGACTTGAACCAAGCAAGGGAACCATCTATATGATAAGCACTTCAAGTCCCTGAAGAAAGAAATTGAAGGTCTCAGAAAATGGAAAGATCTCCCATGCTCATTGATCGGCAGGGTTAATATAGTAAAAATGGCCATTTTACCAAAAGCAATCTACAGATTCAATACAATCACCATCAATATTCCAATCCAATTCTTCATAGACAGGAAAATTTGCAAATTCATCTGGAATAACCAAAATCCTCAGACAGCTAAAACTGTCCTCAACAATAGGACTTCTGGGTGAATCAGTATCCCTGAACTCAAGCAGTATTATGGAGCAATACTAATAAAAACTGTATTCCATTGGTTCAGAGACAGACAGATAGACCAATGGAGTAGAATTGAAGACCCAGAATTGAACCCACACACCTATGGTCACTTGATTTTTGACAAAGGAGCCATAACCATCCAATGGAAAAAATATAGCATTTTCAGGAAATGGTGCTTGTTCAACTGGATGTCAGCATGTAGAAGAATGCAGATAGATCCATTCTTATCACCCTGTACAAAGCTTAAGTCCGAGTTGATCAAGGACTTCCACATAAAACCAGATACACTCAAGCTAAAAGAAGAAAAAGTGGGGAAGAATCTTAAACACATGGACACTGGAGAAAATTTCCTGAACAAAACGCTAATGCCTTATGTTCTAAGATCAAGAACTGACAAATGGGATCTTATAAAACTACAAAGTTTCTGTAAGGCAAAGGACACTGTTGTTATGACAAAACAGCAACCAATAGACTGGGAAAAATATTTACCAATCCTACTACAACTGATAGAGGGCTTATATCCAAAATATACAAAGAACTCATGAACTTAGACTGTAGGGAGGCAAATTACCCTATTAAAAATGGGGTTCAGAGCTAAACAAAGAATTCACAGCTGAGGAATGCTGAATGGCAGAGAAGCACTTAAAGAAATGCTCAACATCTTTAGTCATAAGGGAAATGCATATAAAAGCAACCCTGTGATTCTACCTCACACCAGTCAGAATGGCTAAGGTCAAAAACTCTGGTGACAAAAATGCTGGCGAGGTTGTAGAGAAAGAGGAACACTCCTCGATTTTTGGTGGGTTTGCAGACTGGTCCAACCATTCTGGAAATCAGTCTGGACATTCCTCAGCAAATTGGTCATTGCAATCCCTGAGGATCCAGCTATAAATCTCTTGGGCATATACCCAAAAGATGCTCCAAAATATAACAAAGACACATGCTCCACTATGTTCATAGCAGCCTTATTTATAATAGCCAGAAGCTGGAAAGAACCCAGATGCCCTTCAACAGAGGAATGGATACAGAAAATGTGGTACATCTACACAATGGAATACTATTCAGCTATCAAAAAAGTGACTTTCTCAAGTTTATAGACAAATGGATGGATCTAGAAAATATTGTCCTGAGTGGCATAACTCTATCACAGAAAAACACACATGGTATGCACTCATTGATTAGTGGATATTACCCCAAATGCTGGAATTACTCAAGACACACAGACCACATGAAACTCAAGGATGACGAAAATGTGGATGCTTCACTCCTTCTTTAAAAGGGGAACAAGAATACCCTTAGGAGGGGATGGGGAGGCAAAGTTTAGAACAGAGACTGAGCAAATGCTCATTCTGAGCCTGACCCACATGTGGCCCATACATATACAGCCGCCAAACCTTATAACATGGATGAAGAAAAGAAGTGCAGGCTGACAGGAACCAGATGTGAACCTCTGCTGAGAGACACAGCCAGAATATGGCAAATACATATGTGAATGCCAGCATCAAGCAGCTGAACTGAAAACGGGATCCCCATTGAAGGAATCTGAGAGGGGACTGAGGGAGCTGAACGGGCTTGAGACCCCAAATGAAAAACAATGTCAACCAACCAGATTTTCCAGGAAACAAGCCTCTACCCAAAGTTTATGCATGGACTGAAACTGGGCTCCAACTGCATAGGTAGCAATGAATAGTCTAGTAAGGGCTCCAGTGGAAGGGAAATCACTTGGTCCTGCCAAGACTGGAGCCCAGTGAATGGGTTTCTTTGATATAGGGCGGTAATGGGGGGAGGATGGGGAGGGGAACACCCATATAAAAGGGAAGGGGGAGGGGCTAGGGGGATGTTGGCCTGGAAACCAGGAAAGGCAATAACATTTGAAATGTAAATAAGAAATACCCAATTTAATAAAGATGGCAAAAAAAGAAAGATTTTTGTAAATTTTGTTTTGTCATGCAATATCTTGATTTTCTCTATCTATGTTAATTGAGATTTTTGCTGGAAACAGTAATTTGTGCTGACATTTGTGTTCTATTAAGGTCTGTATGACATCTTTTCCAGAATCTTCTGGCTTTTATAGTCTGTGGTGAGAAGTCTGGTGTAATTCTTTCAGGTCTGCCTTTTTATTTCACTTGACCTTTTTCCCTTACTGCTTTTAATATTCTTCCTTTGTTTTGTACATTTAGTGTTTTAACTATTATGCGATGGGAGGAATTTCTCTTCTGGTCCTTCTTTAAGACATTTCTTGTGTTTCTTCTTTAAGGGCTTTTCCTTGTTTAATTCTCTTGTCCTATCTTTCTTTACAGGAAATTTTTATGTCCTTCTTAAAGTTCTCTATAATCACCATGAGATGAGATTTTCATTCCATATCTTGCTCTTCTAGTGTGATTGGTTATCTAGTATTAGCTTTGGTGGGAGAAATGGGCTCTGATGATTCTAAATTGCCTTGGTTTCTCTTGCTTAGATTCCCATGTTTGCCTCTCTCCATCATGTTGTCTCTGGTGTTAGCTTGTCTTGCTGTCTCTGACAGTGGCTTGACCCTCCTAAGCCTGTGTGTCAGCCTCCTGTAGACCTGTTTTCTTACAGCCAGATCTGGGTAGAGATGTGGGACAATTTCAGCTCCAGGTTCAAGCAGAGACTGTTAGTGTCCAGTTCCCGACTGCTCCTGGTTTCATGTATCATGAGGCTTCCAGGTGTATTGCTCTGAGCAGCAGTGTTGGTCATAGCCATTTTCTCAGGTGTGTCAGAGCTCCTGGCGACTGGCTTTCAGCTCTGGGTACAGGCAGAAACTCCAAAAGTCTTGACCCTCACTGCTCCTAGATGTTTGTGCACTCGGAAGATTCCTCCTGGGCCAGGAATTTAAGCAGAAGAGATGGCCTCCCCTGAGCTTTCAGGAATGTCTGCACTTCTGTGTGTCCAGCTTTCTCCCCAATGGGACTTGGGTACACCGATCTGTGGGACTGGTTAATCTCTCAGTGCAGGCAGATACTAGAAATGTCCTATCCCAATACTGCTCCTCTGTTTGTGTGTCCAGAGACCACCAGGCAGGTCACTCGGAACAGAAGAGTTGGTCTTAACCCTGCTCTCGGGAGTGTCAGTGCTCCTGATCACTGGCTTTCAGCTCTGGGCACAGACAAAATTGGAAAGGTTCAGCCCATCACTACTCCTAGATTCCTATGCCCAGATGGCACTACCAGGGTTCCTCTTGGTCCTGGAATATGAGCAGAATTGGCTGTCTCTCCTGAGATCTGACGAATTTCTCCACTTCTGAGAGTCCATCTCTCTCCCCAACAGGATTTGCATACCAGCTAAGATCTTAAGAATATCCCAACTTGGACAATGGCACAAGAAATAATTTTCCTGCATGAAATAAGTGTGTGTGACAACCGTATGGAGAACAAAACTGAACTTGATATCCTTTATCTTGATTTTTAGCATGCATGTAGTCATCATTTTTATATAAAATTTTCATGATAAATATGTAAGAGGAAGTTGCATTCAACCTTATTTTACAGATAAAACAACATAATTAAAAATCCGTACCTCTCTCATGATTATTGATTTAACGTGTTACTTTCTTGTAACTTGTTGCAACTTTGTTGTAACTTGTTGTTACTTTCTTGAGTATAATTTCCCTTGGTCATTTCCCTTGGTCATTCCCTTGGTCATTGAATAGATCTGAATCATTATTTTAGATTTCTTTTGTTTGTTTTTTCTGTGACATAAAATAATTCACCGAGCCCTATATATCTTCATTTTCCTTTCAAAAATTTAAGACAATTTTCACAGAATTTTGTAAGTACTTATGAGTGTTGGTATATAACATTTAAACACTACCAACACACAATTATGTATACTTTTTACATTCTTATAAAACGGTCAGAGGCAAGATTCATTACCTTGTATGTGATGAATTCATTTTCTAGCCTGGCACCAAAATGAATTTTTCTCAATCTAGTCATAATTTACATATACTCAGAAATATTTGACCACATATAGCAATAAATTATATTACAGTTGAAAGAGTTAGTGATGCTGGCAAACTATTTTTTAATAACAAAGTCATATACTTAGATACCATGTTTGGAATACTGTGTAAGATGCAAATTGTGTAAGAAAAAGGGTCATAGTATGACACTAAATATAAAAGTATATGTGGAGTTTATTATAGACTTTCTAATCCTAAATCTATGAATTGTACCTCAATATTTAGTTGAAAACATGAACCGTAGTAATATGTAAAACTATCAAATTTCTATGCATTTGTATGTAAGCACTATTTGGATCCTCTTCTTTGAAATGTAAAGTAGGGGCAAAAGTGGTTGTGCTTACCACTGAAATACAACCACTTCCTTCTTAAAATAAGTCTGAAGTTCCATTTCAATGTCGAACTCTGTTGTTTCAAGAGGGAATTCTAAAATATTTTTCTTCTTTCCCCTGATATATGCATGCATTGAGGGATAACAATTTGAGATTGGACAACCGAACACTGTGCATATCCTGGAAGAAAACTGTTTCTGTAACTGTCAGCAGTCCTTAAATACCTGTAGCTCTTCATCTTAGTGTAGGCCCATGTGCAATTTGCTATCTCCACTGATACATGTTTGGTATAATCTGCATTTTTCACAAAACATTGGGAAATGTTACAAATTTATATATATATATATATATATATATATATATATATATATATATATATATAATTTCCCCATTCTTTCTTATTCCTTTTAACATTTTAAGTAGTGTCAATTCATTGAATCAGGGGCTTGTCTCTATTGGATTATCAATTTATTAGGTAGCTGTACAAGTATGGATATATGGTTTTATATATATATATATATATATATTAATTTCTAAATTTGAGTTAACCATAATATCTAGTGCATGATTTTTCTGCAGAAACTAAATGGTATATCACAGCTTAATTAGTGTACCCAGTACATCTCAATAAATATAATGTATTCTTAAGATCACTGTTCTCTTGCAAAAGGGATTTTTTTGATTACAACTTTTTCTGAGTTTGGATTATTAAATGAAGTGTCACAAAAACCAGTAAATTAATAATAAAGTTACTGAACAAAAATATGCCATTGCGTATATTGTTTAACTGAAGATACATAGTGGCAGCAAAAGAAGCAAAAAAATAAACTGGCTTTCTTACTTTTGCCTGTTTGATTCTAAAATTTATTCTGGAAACCTTTGGCATTCACACGCCATACATAAAAGTTTTCTTTAGAATTTATGGCAAGTTTCTATTGGAAGATATGTAAGTTTCCCATGTTTCTATGTTTACTATGAAGAGATTAGTAGTTCCACTTAATATTAGGGCGTTCTTTTTATTTTAAGGTAGCCAATAAGGGGATATTGAATTTTCATTTTTTATCCTAATATAGAGATGGTATTCATAATTTTCTCAAGTGCACCCTTAGTTGACTTTACTATTAAATTAGTAACAAACACCAAAGTGCTAGCTTTAAAAACAATGATGCTATAAGAGTTAGTTCATTTTCTGAAAACAGGAATAGCTATAAGGGAAATATCATATTTCTTATTTATATCTGTGCTACAAGAAAATATTGTCAAGTTTAAATTTATTTTGTGTAGCTTCAAATAGGATTTGTAGTTTGAGATGGTTATATATCTAATATTTAAAGTAACCACACAACCTTCATTTAATCTGCATTTTAAAAAGTGCAAGGTGAGAAATATATGAGAATGAAAACAATATTCTACTCCCTGGTCAAAATGTCGTATGAAACAGAGTTATAGCAGCTCAACACTTAATAGAAGTAAAACTAGTCCTTCCATTGTATGATCATAGAGGAGCAGAAACACAGTGTTTAGAACAATAGCTCTTGAAAATGAATATCTGACATACATAAAGTCTGTGATTAAACACCATATTGTCATATAACAATTATTACTATTAAAAGATTTTCTCAAATCTGAGTTTTTGACAAATGCTAATTTAAACAAGTTTAGTGGGCCATGGAGACTGCTTATTCAGTAAAGTACTAGCTATGATTGCATGAGGAATTGCTTGGATCTTCAGCTACTAGGGAAAAAATTGGATATAGTAGCACATTTCTTAAATCCTAGTGAAAGAGGAAGCTGAGAACAGAGGATAACTGTGCTTGATTGATCAGCTACCTGGCCTTGACAGATCAGTGAGTTCCAGGTTCAGGAAGAGATCCTACCTCATAATGAGATAAGCAAATGGAAGAAAATCGCCAGCATCAACTTGTGATTCTCAAAGAACCAACTGAGTCCTTTCTTCCAAACAAAATATATGATGACATTGATGTTTTTTCTCATCTAGGAGTATGTTTTGTACAGTCAGAAATGTCATGACATGAACTTTATGGCTTTGAGTAAAAAAAAATAATAACAAAACAAACAAACCAAAAAACTAAGACAACGTTTTAGAATAATATATTTTTATTCTTTTTTTCGTCCCTCACCCACAACAAAGGACATTGTGATATGAAAAGCCAATACAGCCAGAAATTCTAGTAGAATCTTTAGTCCATGTGTTTTATTTTTTAAACTCTATTATTTTCAGTGAAATCCTGATCTTTAATGATTAGGAATATAAGATACACATTCTCCTCATCTTTTAGGAAAAACTTTAAGACAAGTATACAAAATTTTGAAGAGTATAGAATAGCTCAGAAAGCAGGCATATCATTCTAATTCAGTATCTGGACCAGCAAAAAGGCATTTGGCTGTATCATGCTTAAATATTTCCATCTCTCAATATTTTGTTTGGTCTGTTTATTATGACACCTAGGCTCTTTTTGAGACAATGTCCTGAATGGCTGTTTAGTGCCATTGCTTTTTTTCTCTAGGCTGTCTCTCTCCAGAATATCCCCAAACTCAAGGGATAACCCAGCATCAAGGTTTTTTTCCAAAACTGAGAACTTGAAGTATTTGTCTTTTGTCTTTATCAAGGGAAGGATGATCAATCCAGGAAAGTGATTTTGTTGGGCAAAGACTTCATTTTGATGTTCTTTTCTTAAGGCTGCGTAATAAGTTAAATCCATCTTCTATAGACTTGTTCTGTGTTGCCAGGCTGCTGGTTAGTGTGCTTCTCCTATTCATGTTTAAAATCTTGAACAAGGTGAGTCTAGAGTGATCCCTTCCATTAAGGGACAACCTTTAGAGCAGTTCAATCTGAACATGCATGCTCACTTTGAGAATCACTAAAGTCATGACATATAGAAAAGGCAGGTTATAGAGTTGCCATGCCAGCCTCAAGTACAGAAGTATTACGCAGGTAAGGAGGGCTCCCAAACCACCATGGGTACAGGTGGCAGGAGTGAATGACTGATCATCCAATCCTAATAGAGCTGTTAACATGCGGACATTGACACTCCCATTGCTCATAGGAACTCTGCTTTGTCTTTGGTCTTCTTCCCGGCCACTGGTATCAGCACCATGCAGTGCTGCTAAGAAGAGCCAAAGCTCTGTGTGGGTAGTCCATGTGCTCCTGAAACTATAGTAACAGATGAATACAGTGACCTCACAAATCCTACCTACACATGTGCAGTATAGTGGTACAGACTGCTTGACTTCTACCACCTTCAGCTACCTGATAGTATTCAGTTGCTGTGCAAGTTTTCACTGTTGAACAAAGTAGTTTTTTGTACCCTTTCATTATATGACTGATGATAAATCTCCTTCATTTTCTAAGCAATGAAAGTGGCCTCTATTCTGTTGTATCTTTGTGAGGAACCAGAGGGGTAACTGCTTTCAGTCTCAGATGTAGCTGTGGGTACTAAGAAGGCTTAGAGAACTTAAAAAAACAGTGTGTCATAGGTCTCACAGACATGTCTATATGTTTTTATGGAAAAGCTAATTTTAGTGTTCTCTTGTTTGGATACAGCTGTAGTTTAGAAAAACCAGTGACCCTGCTTTCTCTGAAGAAGAAAAGGGATAATTCACATTTTATTATTTGTTAAATTACCTAGTGTTTGATTTCTTTTTACTGGTTGTTTCCATTTACTTATTTTAATTTTACATAGTATGAGTTTCAGAGCAAAGTAAAGCAAATGAACAAGCGATGTCACAATATAAAATACCCATCTCTGCTATTATGTCAGAGGTAATTTTCTTACCTTAAGGCACAAAAGCAGCATAGAGGAGATCCCCTAGACATATACAGAGTCATAGGCCAGTTAGGCCAGTAAAGGATGCTATAGCAGAAAAGGGAAAACTACAAAGAGATTGTGGAATTTCCAGGAGTTCTCTAATTTACTTGTTCCATTCCTCTTCAGCCTCAAGTGGGGAAGATTTCATCAGGAATAGTAGCATAGGCATACTCTTCTGTCAACTCACTTTCATCTATGCTTAGACCTCATGAGATTATGTGGTAGATGTGGTTGGAATGTGTTTGAGACTCTTCAAGTGAGAAACCAGTGTAGGGCAGAGCAGTTTCAAACATCAACACCAAGAAGACTTTGATAGCTCTGTCATTATTGTCTGTTTCAGCCTTTTGTATCTGGCTCTTCTCAATTGGATGTTCAATATTGCTTTCTACGTGCTTTCTGGCCATTATGTAGCCTAATGTAGACTTGTGTCTAAGTTTGTAAGCATTTATGGTACAGTCCATGTTGGCTGTCCAGCAATAGATGCTTGTAACAATGCAGAAGGTTGTAGACATATGCCTATATGATATTTTTACCTTCTCAACACTCTCTTTCAAGATCATTATGACTTTGCAGAGATTATCAAAATTTGCCTCCTTCTGCTCCATTTTCTTTCTTCCTTGTGCTCTTGTAGCTTCAGGCCCTCTTTAGTCACAAAGATAAGGCATTTTTCATCAAATTATTTAAGTTGTTGCATGCCTTATTCTTCAAGAAGCTCACTAATATACACTGCCTGAATGTTCCATTTCTACACATTCTCTAAAAGAAGCAGAGTTGGCCATATGCTCTGTGCTCTCACTTTGACTTCTGTGGCTCATTCATACAAGACACATACTCTGACAGGGAGCCTGCCTCACATGTGGCCCATACATATACAGCCACCCAATTAGACAAGATGGATGAAGCAAAGAAGTGCAGACCGACAGGAGACGGATGTAGATCGCTCCTGAGAGACACAGCCAGAATACAGCAAATACAGAGGCGAATGCCAGCAGCAAACCACTGAACTGAGAATAGGTCCCCCGTTGAAGGAATCAGAGAAAGAACTGGAAGAGCTTGAAGGGGCTCGAGACCCCATATGTACAACAATGCCAAGAAACCAGAGCTTCCAGGGACTAAGCCACTACCTAAAGACTATACATGGACTGACCCTGGACTCTGACCCCATAGGTAGCAATGAATATCCTAGTAAGAGCACCAGTGGAAGGGGAAGCCCTGGGTCCTGCTAAGACTGAACCCCCAGTGAACTAGACTGTGGGGGGGAGGGCAGCAATGGGGGGAGAGTTGGGAGGGGAATACCCATAAGGAAGGGGAGGGGGGAGAGTGATGTTTGCCCGGAAACAGGGAAAGGGAATAACACTCGAAATGTATATAAGAAATACTCAAGTTAATAAAAAAAAATCATGACACCGCCGGACCCTGAAGGAAACAGACCGGATAAACAGTTCTCTGCACCCAAATCCCGTGGGAGGGAGAGCTAAACCTTCAGAGAGGCAGACAAGCCTGGGAAACCAGAAGAGACTGCTCCCTGCACACACATCTCGGACGCCAGAGGAAAAAGCCAAAGACCATCTGGAACCCTGGTGCACTGAAGCTCCCGGAAGGGGCGGCACAGGTCTTCCTGGTTGCTGCTGCTGCAGAGAGCCCCTGGGCAGCACCCCACGAGCGAACCTGAGCCTCGGGACCACAGGTAAGACCAAATTCTCTGCTGCAAGAAAGCTGCCTGGTGAGCTTGGGACACAGGGAAGCAGAATTTCTCTAGGACCAGGCACGTTCTGTGTTTACCGGAAGTCACACACCCGAGGATCCCGGCCCTCAGCAGCTCTCTGCTCCCAGACCCGGTGAGAGAGAGATCCAACCGCCTGGTCAGGTGGGCACTCCTGAGGCTGCAGAGCGGAAGAGACCACCAAACTGCTCACCCCTGCCCACATCCCTGGCTCAAGAGGAAACTGTATAAGGCCTCTGGGCTCCTGTGGGGGAGGGCCCAGGAGCAGCAGGACACCTGCCAGAGACACCACCTGACCCTGAAGGAAACAGACCGGATAAACAGTTCTCTGCACCCAAATCCAGTGGGAGGGAGAGCTAAACCTTCAGAGAGGCAGACAAGCCTGGGAAACCAGAAGAGACTGCTCCCTACACACACATCTCGGACTCCAGAGGAAAAAGCCAAAGACCATCTGGAACCCTGGTGCACAGAAGCTCCCGGAAGGGGCGGCACAGGTCTTCCTGGTTGCTGCCGCTGCAGAGAGCCACTGGGCAGCACCCCACGAGCGAACCTGAGCCTCGGGACCACAGGTAAGACCAAATTTTCTGCTGCAAGAAAGCTGCCTGGTGAACTCAAGACACAGGCCCACAGGAACAGCTGAAGACCTGTAGAGAGGAAAAACTACACGCCCGAAAGCAGAACACTGTCCCCATAACTGACTGAAAGAGAGGAAAACAGGTCTACAGCACTCCTGACACACAGGCTTATAGGACAGTCTAGCCACTGTCAGAAGTAGCAGAACAAAGTAACACTAGAGATAATCTGATGGCGAGAGGCAAGCGCAGGAACCCAAGCAACAGAAACCAAGACTACATGCCATCATCGGAGCCCAATTCTCCCACCAAAACAAACATGGAATATCCAAACAAACCAGAAAAGCAAGATCTAGTTTCAAAATCATATTTGATCATGATGCTGGAGGACTTCAAGAAAGACATGAACACACTTAGGGAAGCACAGGAAAACATTAATAAACAAGTAAAAGCCTACAGAGAGGAATCGCAAAAATCCCTGAAAGAATTCCAGGAAAACACAATCAAACAGTTGAAGGAATTAAAAATGGAAATAGAAGCAATCAAGAAAAAACACATGGAAACAACCATGGGTATAGAAAACCAAAAGAAGAGACAAGGAGCTGTAGATACAAGCTTCACCAACAGAATACAAGAGATGGAAGAGAGAATCTCAGGAGCAGAAGATTCCATAGAAATCATTGACTCAACTGTCAAAGATAATGTAAAGCGGAAAAAGCTACTGGTCCAAAACATACAGGAAATCCAGGACTCAATGAGAAGATCAAACCTAAGGATAATAGGTATAGAAGAGAGTGAAGACTACCAGCTCAAAGGACAAGTAAATATCTTCAACAAAATCATAGAAGAAAACTTCCCTAACCTAAAAAAAGAGATACCCATAGACATACAAGAAGCCTACAGAACTCCAAACAGATTGGACCAGAAAAGAAACACCTCCCGTCACATAATTGTCAAAACACCAAACGCACAAAATAAAGAAAGAATATTAAAAGCAGTAAGGGAAAAAGGTCAAGTAACATATAAAGGGAGACCTATCAGAATCACACCAGACTTCTCGCCAGAAACTATGAAGGCCAGAAGATCCTGGACTGATGTTATACAGACCCTAAGAGAACACAAATGCCAGCCCAGGTTACTGTATCCAGCAAAACTCTCAATTAACATTGATGGAGAAACCAAGATATTCCATGACAAAACCAAATTTACACAATATCTTTCTACAAATCCAGCACTACAAAGGATAATAAATGGTAAAGCCCAACATAAGGAGGCAAGCTATACCCTAGAAGAAGCAAGAAACTAATCGTCTTGGCAACAAAACAAAGAGAATGAAAGCACACAAACATAACCTCACATCCAAATATGAATATAAAGGGAAACAATAATCACTATTCCTTAATATCTCTCAATATCAATGGCCTCAACTCCCCAATAAAAAGACATAGATTAACAAACTGGATACACAACGAGGACCCTGCATTCTGCTGCCTACAGGAAACACACCTCAGAGACAAAGACAGACACTACCTCAGAGTGAAAGGCTGGAAAACAACTTTCCAAGCAAATGGTCAGAAGAAGCAAGCTGGAGTAGCCATTCTAATATCAAATAAAATCAATTTCCAACTAAAAGTCATCAAAAAAGATAAGGAAGGACACTTCATATTCATCAAAGGAAAAATCAACCAAGATGAACTCTCAATCCTAAATATCTATGCCCCAAATACAAGGGCACCTACATACGTAAAAGAAACCTTACTAAAGCTCAAAACACACATTGCACCTCACACAATAATAGTGGGAGATTTCAACACCCCACTCTCATCAATGGACAGATCATGGAAACAGAAATTAAACAGTGATGTAGACAGACTAAGAGAAGTCATGAGCGAAATGGACTTAACGGATATTTATAGAACATTCTATCCTAAAGCAAAAGGATATACCTTCTTCTCAGCTCCTCATGGTACTTTCTCCAAAATTGACCATATAATTGGTCAAAAAACGGGCCTCAACAGGTACAGAAAGATAGAAATAATCCCATGCGTGCTATCGGACCACCACGGCCTAAAACTGGTCTTCAATAAAAATCAAGGAAGAATGCCCACATATACTTGGAAATTGAACAATGCTCTACTCAATGATAACCTGGTCAAGGAAGAAATAAAGAAAGAAATTAAAAACTTTTTAGAATTTAATGAAAATGAAGATACTACATACTCAAACATATGGGACACAATGAAAGCTGTGCTAAGAGGAAAACTCATAGCGCTGAGTGCCTGCAGAAAGAAACAGGAAAGAGCATATGTCAGCAGCTTGACAGCACACCTAAAAGCTCTAGAACAAAAAGAAGCAAATACACCCAGGAGGAGGAGAAGGCAGGAAATAATCAAACTCAGAGCTGAAATCAACCAAGTAGAAACAAAAAGGACCATAGAAAGAATCAACAGAACCAAAAGTTGGTTCTTTGAGAAAATCAACAAGATAGATAAACCCTTAGCCAGACTAACGAGAGGACACAGAGAGTGTGTCCAAATTAACAAAATCAGAAATGAAAACGGAGACATAACTACAGATTCAGAGGAAATTCAAAAAATCATCAGATCTTACTATAAAAACCTATATTCAACAAAATTTGAAAATCTTCAGGAAATGGACAATTTCCTAGACAGATACCAGGTATCGAGGTTAAATCAGGAACAGATAAACCAGTTAAACAACCCCATAACTCCTAAGGAAATAGAAGCAGTCATTAAAGGTCTCCCAACCAAAAAGAGCCCAGGTCCAGACGGGTTTAGTGCAGAATTCTATCAAACCTTCATAGAAGACCTCATACCAATATTATCCAAACTATTCCACAAAATTGAAACAGATGGAGCCCTACCGAATTCCTTCTACGAAGCCACAATTACTCTTATACCTAAAGCACACAAAGACACAACAAAGAAAGAGAATTTCAGACCAATTTCCCTTGTGAATATCGACGCAAAAATACTCAATAAAATTCTGGCAAACCGAATTCAAGAGCACATCAAAACAATCATCCACCATGATCAAGTAGGCTTCATCCCAGGCATGCAGGGATGGTTTAATATACGGAAAACTGTCAACGTGATCCATCATATAAACAAACTGAAAGAACAGAACCACATGATCATTTCATTAGATGCTGAGAAAGCATTTGACAAAATTCAACACCCCTTCATGATAAAAGTCCTGGAAAGAATAGGAATTCAAGGCCCATACCTAAACATAGTAAAAGCCATATACAGCAAACCAGTTGCTAACATTAAACTAAATGGAGAGAAACTTGAAGCAATCCCACTAAAATCAGGGACTAGACAAGGCTGCCCACTCTCTCCCTACTTATTCAATATAGTTCTTGAAGTTCTAGCCAGAGCAATCAGACAACAAAAGGAGATCAAAGGGATACAGATCGGAAATGAAGAGGTCAAAATATCACTATTTGCAGATGACATGATAGTATATTTAAGTGATCCCAAAAGTTCCACCAGAGAACTACTAAAGCTGATAAACAACTTCAGCAAAGTGGCTGGGTATAAAATTAACTCAAATAAATCAGTTGCCTTCCTCTATACAAAAGAGAAACAAGCCGAGAAAGAAATTAGGGAAACGACACCCATCATAATAGACCCAAATAATATAAAGTACCTCGGTGTGACTTTAACCAAGCAAGTAAAAGATCTGTACAATAAGATCTTCAAGACACTGAGGAAAGAAATTGAAGAAGACCTCAGAAGATGGAAAGATCTCCCATGCTCATGGATTGGCAGGATTAATATAGTAAAAATGGCCATTTTACCAAAAGCGATCTACAGATTCAATGCAATCCCCATCAAAATACCAATCCAATTCTTCAAAGAGTTAGACAGAACAATTTGCAAATTCATCTGGAATAACAAAAAACCCAGGATAGCTAAAACTATCCTCAACAATAAAAGGACTTCAGGGGGAATCACTATCCCTGAACTCAAGCAGTATTACAGAGCAATAGTGATAAAAACTGCATGGTATTGGTACAGAGACAGACAGATAGACCAATGGAATAGAATTGAAGACCCAGAAATGAACCCACACACCTATGGTCACTTGATTTTTGACAAAGGAGCCAAAACCATCCAATGGAAAAAAGATAGCATTTTCAGCAAATGGTGCTGGTTCAACTGGAGGGCAACATGTAGAAGAATGCAGATCGATCCATGCTTATCACCCTGTACAAAGCTTAAGTCCAAGTGGATCAAGGACCTCCACATCAAACCAGACACACTCAAACTAATAGAAGAAAAACTAGGGAAGCATCTGGAACACATGGGCACTGGAAAAAATTTCCTGAACAAAACACCAATGGCTTATGCTCTAAGATCAAGAATCGACAAATGGGATCTCATAAAACTGCAAAGCTTCTGTAAGGCAAAGGACACTGTGGTTAGGACAAAACGGCAACCAACAGATTGGGAAAAGATCTTTACCAATCCTACAACAGATAGAGCCCTTATATCCAAAATATACAAAGAACTCAAGAAGTTAGACCGCAGGGAAACAAATAACCCTATTAAAAAATGGGGTTCAGAGCTAAACAAAGAATTCACAGCTGAGGAATGCCGAATGGCTGAGAAACACCTAAAGAAATGTTCAACATCTTTAGTCATAAGGGAAATGCAAATCAAAACAACCCTGAGATTTCACCTCACACCAGTGCGATTGGCTAAGATCAAAAACTCAGGTGACAGCAGATGCTGGCGAGGATGTGGAGAAAGAGGAACACTCCTCCATTGTTGGTGGGATTGCAGACTGGTAAAACCATTCTGGAAATCAGTCTGGAGGTTCCTCAGAAAATTGGACATTGAACTGCCTGAGGATCCAGCTATACCTCTCTTGGGCATATACCCAAAAGATGCCTCGACATATAAAAGAGACACGTGCTCCACTATGTTCATCGCAGCCTTATTTATAATAGCCAGAAAATGGAAAGAACTCAGATGCCCTTCAACAGAGGAATGGATACAGAAAATGTGGTACATCTACACAATGGAATATTACTCAGCTATCAAAAACAAAGAGTTTATGAAATTCGTAGGCAAATGGTTGGAACTGGAAAATATCATCCTGAGTGAGCTAACCCAATCACAGAAAGACATACATGGTATGCACTCATTGATAAGTGGCTATTAGCCCAAATGCTTGAATTACCCTAGATCCCTTTAACAAACGAAACTCAAGACGGATGATCAAAATGTGAATGCTTCACTCCTTCTTTAAATGAGGAAAAAGAATACCCTTGGCAGGGAAGGGAGAGGCAAAGATTAAAACAGAGACTGAAGGAACACCCATTCAGAGCCTGCCCCACATGTGGCCCATACATATACAGCCACCCAATTAGACAAGATGGAATAAGCAAAGAAGTGCAGACCGACAGGAGCCGGATGTAGATCGCTCCTGAGAGACACAGCCAGAATACAGCAAATATAGAGGCGAATGCCAGCAGCAAACCACTGAACTGAGAATAGGTCCCCTATTGAAGGAATCAGAGAAAGAACTGGAAGAGCTTGAAGGGGCTCGAGACCCCAAAAGTACAACAATGCCAAGCAACCAGAGCTTCCAGGGACTAAGCCACTACCTAAATACTATACATGGACTGACCCTGGACTCTGACCCCATAGGTAGCAATGAATATCCTAGTAAGAGCACCAGTGGAAGGGGAAGCCCTGGGTCCTGCTAAGACTGAACCCCCAGTGAACTAGTCTATGGGGAGAGGGCGGCAATGGGGGGAGGGTTGGGAGGGGAACACCCATAAGGAAGGGGAGGGGGGAGGGGGATGTTTGCCCGGAAACCGGGAAAGGGAATAACACTCGAAATGTATATAAGAAATACTCAAGTTAATAAAAAAAAAAAAAAAAGCCGAAGTCAAAGTCAACATTAGAAGCATGTAGCCGAGGAAAAGGTCATCAAAGAATACAAGATATAAGTAGAATGGAATTAAAAAAATGGAATATTCACCATGAAAAAAAAATCATGAGTCAGTTGGCACAAGTATAAAATGAAATTTTTGAATGGAATTTTCAATGACTTGTAGTCTTTTATAAAATGTTCATTGCTATCTGATTCCTCAAATACAATGTGAATGTTTAATATATTTGATTCCTAAAAAAAATAATAATTTTCTTTTTCCTAGTTGACAATCACTGAGTACATGTAATGTGTCATCTTTTAATGAAAACTCTAATCCTTTTTGACTTCCACTGCTCCTTCTATGTGTGTTAATACAGATCTAGGAGAGAATAGCTTAGTTACCAAGACACAAAATGACATTAATCAAGAGCAATTGTTGGCAAAAGAAAGCAAATTACTTAATGACTTTGAGCTAGATAAGCAAAACCTTCCTTAAAGTAATGACAGATGATTTTCTCAAGACCTATTGTAAAGTCAAGGTGCTGCTAAAGAAGCTGACAGCAGATGTCATTTCCTTTATCCTTGCTGACCTTAATTCTTCCACCCTCGACCTTATGAAAGGAGCAAAGATAACAAAAGATAATATATTTGATACTGAATATTACAGAAATATATTCAGACACATAACTCTGAACTATTCCAATATTGGAACTGAGAGTAAACTAAAATTGAAGTGTCATTGCTCCTGTAGAATTCCCAATTATTATTTTATTTTATATTCTATATGTTATTGTTTGCATTGATGCACTATAAGTTGTATTTTTATGAATAATTGTTTTTAAAGGATAATATAATGCTAAAGATATGATCACCACATACAAATTCCTGTTTCATTTACTACCTCCAAATGAAAATTGTTTTAGGAAGAGATTCCTACTCGCAACCTTTATGCTTTCCTGAAATCTGGGTATTTCCACATGGTCTTAGATGTTTCCTATTGGTACGTTTTTGCCTTGTTGTTTCACGTTAACATTTATATATGTAGGGGTATGGTAGTTTGAATAGCAATGGCCCCATAGACTCATATGTTTGAAAGCTTGGCCCCTAGGAGTGATATTATTATGAGATTTGGCCTTGTTGCAGTAGTTGTAGCCTTGTCGGAGGAAGTGTGTCACTGCAGGAACAGATTCTGAGGTGTCCTATGCTGAAATAGCACCCAAAGTGACAATGTTTTTCTTCCACTGTGTGTGGATCGAGACAGAGAACTCTCAAACTCTTTCTCCAACACCATACATGTCTGGATGCCCTCTTGCTAGTCACCCTGAAAATAATGGACTAAAACCATGGAATATTTGTAACTAAGCAGGTGAAAGATGTGTATGTGAAATTTTTAAAATAGTTAAAAAGACACAAGACTATGGAAAGATCTCCCATGCTCTTGAATAGGTAGAATTAGTATAGATAAATATCCTACTAAAAACAATGTACAGATTCAGTGTAATCCCCATCAAAATTCTAATAAAATTTGTTATATCTCTTCAAAGGACAGTATTCAGCTTCATATGGAAACACACACACACACACACACACACACACACACACACACAGACACACATACACACACACACACACACAAAGTTCCAGGATAGTGAAAACAACCATAAATATTAAAAGAAATGATGGCGGTATCACCATATCAAATTTCACACTGAAATAAAAAGCACTAGTAATTGAAACAGCATGTAAAGCAAACATATTTATAAAGAGAAAGTCCTTAATGTCCAGGCATAAATCTACACACACACACACACACACACACACACACACACACACACACACACACCTGTTTTTTTTTATTAAAAGCACAGAGATATATAGTGTTCAAAAGACAGCATTTTCTTTTTTTTTTTAGATTTATTCATTTTTATTATATATCTAAGTACACTGTAGCTGTCTTCAGACACACCAGAAGAGGGCATCAGATCACTTTACAGATGGTTGTGAGCCACCATGTGGTTGCTGGGAATTGAACTCAGGACCTCTGGAAGAGCAGTTGGGTGCTCTTAACCATCTCTCCAGTCCAAGACAGCATTTTCAACACATGTTGCTTATCAAAGTTGATGTCTGCTTGCAGAAGAATCCAAATTGACCCATATTTATCCTGAAAAACTCAAGTCCAAAGGGATTAAAGACTTCAAAATATAATCAAGATACATTGAACCTCATATAAGGGAAAGGAAAGAATAGCCTTGAACTCATTGTCACAGGAGAAGACTTTCTGAAAAGAGTATTGTTTGCATCCTAAGAACCAGGATAAAACAAAAAAATGGGACTTCAAGAAACTGAAAAGTTTCTGCACAGCAATGAGCATCATCATTTGGACAAAGTGGTAGCCTATAAAATGGGAAAACATTTTTACCAACTACTTATCTAATAGGGGCTAATATTCAAAGTATGAGAACCACAAGACACTAGATATATAGAAAACAAACAAAAAAAATTAAAGAACATAGTCTTGAAATAAAAAGAATAGAGGAAACTCAAATGGCAGAGAAATACTTAAGAAAATGTTTCTTGGATACAGCAATAATTCTGTCAGTCTGTCTTTTTATAGAGTAATTGAGTCCACTGAGTTTCAGTGTGTGGAGTGTACATACACTTCCCTTCTTTTGACTCTTCTAAACTGGGAATATATATTCGCTGTTTTTTCTTGGATGTAGTTAATCTCTTTATGATGGACTTTACCATCTAGCACCTTCTACAGTGATGTATTTGTAGATACATATTGCTAAAATTCCTTTTTTTCATAGAACATTTTACGTTGCCCATCAACTGTTGTTCCTTTTCACTTACTAGATTTTTCATTTCCAGAATTTCCACAGTGTATTTTCTTTATTGCTTATATTTCTATTTTAGGTCGTGATCACTTTTTTTAGATCCAATTGATAAGATATAATTACCCACTTAAACATACAAAGCTCAGTATCATCCATTCCTTAAGAACATTGATAACAACCTGTAAATACACAGAGCGAGATTTTTACGTCAGCCTCTATTGTCCTGCCACAGCTTCTCTGTCTCCCTTCCGTTTCATTCTAGTCTCCTCCTCTTCCTTCAAACTTCTCTCCCACCCATCCTTTTTTCTCCTCCAATGACAGGCCTCCTTCTACCTTGTACCTGCCCCTCACCTGTACTGATTTCCCCCTTGGCTTTCTTCAAGGAATTTCTTCATTTCCCCTTAGTTTTCATTTGCCTTTTCTTGATTTTTAAAAGGATTTACTCACTTATTTATAGACCATTATCATCTTCATAAACTTGGAGTTTAAGTCTTTCTCTTGTGCTTCATTTGTGTTCAAAATTTTAGGGATTGCTGTAGTAAAAGAAAATGTGCTTAGTCTATCTGTTGCTACTTATACTCTGACACTGGCATCTAGGCATCTGAGTTTATGGTTATTATAACCTGAGGTGCAAAAATCTATGACTGTCCTTGTTTAATTGGTATTTTGTTCTTTGGTTTCTGTTTCCTATTTATGATTGGCCCTGGTTTTTGTTCACAGGTCCATGCTCCGAGGAATAACAATCAGATTCAAAGTATTATTTATAAACACCTTGACTATATAGTTAGGCTCTTCTTTAAAAAAATATAACTTGAAATATTACATTTATTTTGTCCTACTTTGTGCCATGTGGATGTCTCCCTTGCTCAGGTACTATATGTCAATCTTCTCACACTCTCCTGGCAAATCTCCTAACTACCTCTATCTCAGAATCCTTCCTCTAACATGGATACCCTACCTCTTACTTCCTGACTAAGCCATAGGCTATAGGCTTTTTAATTGACAGGTGATGCAGCCATACAATAGACAAAATATTCTCTCTACAATGGTCTTCTGGCTTTTATGGCTTGTAGTTGAACATTGGTCTTTGAGTTGGAGGGAAGTTTCTCTCCAAGTTCTAAGTTTCAAGTAGTCACCAATATGGCCCTGGTTCAGCAGACATGAGGAGGGGAGTAGAGACTGTGGATAGGTTGGTCAACCTACCTGATCTTCTGGCAAGTGTGGCCTGTTCTTAGGCATCCCGGAAGGAGTATATTTTGTTGTAGAGCCTTGCAGGCATGCGTCCTAAATAGCATTATGGAAGGTATGGCCAGTGGTCAAATTGTAAAGTATTTTTAACTACAAAAGAAAATAATTTTTTTCATTATATAGAAATAACATGAGATTATATCCTGTGAGTATCTCACATATTAAATAAGGATCAACTTACTATTTTGTGTGTCCAAAATATAATTGACATAATTTTAATAATCTGTTAAGTGATAGTTTCCAAAATTTAATAAATACACCTTATTGGTAAGTTAATATTACCATAACAAATTTAAATTATTCTGAGTATTTGTTATCTAATATACCATATAGTTCTTATACATATTTGTTAATATTGATGAAAAAGGACATAATTATATTTTGTATACTTCCATGTAGACATTGGTTACTATTTTATTATTAAAATTGTTACAGTATCATGAATAATTCCAAATAGTCATGCCCATGGAAATAACACTACAGAGCATTACTTTGGCTGTGATAGGTCATTTTTGACCTAGACAAAACTTCCTATTCCATATTACTACAATGTATCATTAACGGACAATATTTAGAAAACATTTATTGCCCATCACACAGCATCCTGCATCCAAATACCATGGAGAAGAGAGGTGAAAACCCAGGAGTGCAGACCATCCTGAAACTGCAGGACACACTGCCACTTCTGCCCACCTTTGCCCTCATCCCTAGTCTAAGAGGAAACTACACAGTGCTGCTGGACACAGGAATATAGGAACAGTCACCTGCAGGTGCCTATGTTACTGTTTTGTTCCCTGAACTGAACTTAGCTGG
The DNA here is from genome assembly GCF_021556685.1 of Rattus norvegicus. Taxonomy (NCBI): domain Eukaryota; kingdom Metazoa; phylum Chordata; class Mammalia; order Rodentia; family Muridae; genus Rattus; species Rattus norvegicus. The sequence goes on from NC_141554.1 coordinate 91,504,387, forward strand.
TAAACAACTCCCTACACCCAAATCCTATGGGGGAGACAGCTGGACCCTCAGAAGTGCAGACACTCCTGAGAAATCGGAGGAGACTACCTTCTACCCACATTCCAGACCCAAGGGAATCACCTAGTGCCAGGTGTGACCTCTGCGCACAGGGAACAAAAAGTAGTCAGAGACAGGACCCTTCTAATTCATGCCTGCTCCAAGAGATGAAAAACAGTCAGCAGGAGCACCTACACACCTGACAACAGAAGACCTGTTTCCAAAAACAGCTGAAAGAAAATGGGAAAACAGTTCAACGGGAGTGCTGACAGAGCGGCCTACAGGAGGGTCGAGTCACTGTTAGAAACAGCAAGACAAGCTAACACCAGAGACAACCCTATGGGAAGAGGCAAACAGAGGAATCTAAGCAACAAAACCAAGACTATGTGGCATCAACAGAGCCCAATTCTCCCACCAAAGAAAATACTGGATATCCAAACACATGGAAAAAGCAAGATTTAGATTTAAAATCACATTTTATGATAATGATGGAGGACTTAAAGAAAGACATAAATAACACCCTTAAAGAATTGAAGGACAACACAATAAACAAGTAGAACCTCTAAAAAAGGAAACACAAAATCCCTGTAAGAATTACAGGAATACATAACCAAACAGGTGAAAGAACTGAATAAACCATCCAGGATTTAAAAATGGAAATAGAAACAGAAATTACAGAAAGAACTGAAAGTGCTGAAGGGTCTCGAGACCCCATATGAACAACAATGCCAACCAACCTGTGCTTCCAAGGACTAAGCCACTACCCAAAGATTATACATAGACTGACCCTGGGCTCCAGCTGCAGAAGTAGCCTAGTAAGAGCACCAGTGGAAGGGGAAGCCCTTGGTCCTGCCAAGACTGAACCCCCAGTGAAGGGGATTGTTGGGGGAGGGCAGTAATGGGGGGAGGATGGGTTGGGGAACACCCATATAGAAAGGGAGGGAGAGAGGTTAGGAGGATGTTGGCCTGGAAAGTGGGAAAGTGAATAACATTTGAAATGTAACTAAGAAGTACCCAATTTAATAAAGATAGAAAAAAAGAAAAACAAACAAACAAAAAAAGCTGGTTCTTTGAGAAAATCAACAAGATAGATAAAACCCTTAGCCAGACTAAACAGAAGTCACAAAGAATATATCGAAATTAATAAAATCAGAAATGAAAGAGAGACATAACAACAGAATCTGAGGAAATTCAAAAAGTCATTAGATCCTATTACAAGTGCATATATTCAACAAAACTGGAAAATCTGGAAAAAAAATGGACAACTCTCTAGACAGATACCAGGTACCAAAGTTAAAGCAAGAAAAGATAAACCATCTAAACAACCCTGTAACTCCTAAAGAAATAGAAACAGTTATTAAAAGTCTCCCAACAAAAAAGAGCCCAGATACAGATGGGTTCAGTGCAGAATTCTATCAGACCATCATAGAAGATCTTATACTAATACTGCCCTAAATATTCCACAAAATAGAAAAAGACAGAGCACTTTCAAATTCTTTCTATGAAGCCACAATTACTCTTATACTGAAATCACACATAGAACCAACAAAGAAAGAGAACTTCAGACCAATTTCCCTTATGAACATCAATGCAAAGATAACTCAATAAAATTCTTGCAACCCAAATCCAAGAACACATGAAAATGATCATCCATCATAATGAAGAAGGCTTCATCCCAAAGATGAAGAGATGGTTCAAAATATGGAAATCCAACAACATAATCCACTATATAAACAAACACAAAGATAAAAAACATGATCGTTTCATTAGTTGCTGAGAAAGCATTTGACAAAATTCAACACCCTTTCATGAAATAAGTCCTGGAAATATCTGGAATTCAAGGATATTATCTAAACATAGTAAAAGCAATATACATTAAACAAGTAGCTAACATCAAACTAAATGGAGAGAAACTTGAAGGAATCCCACTGAAATCAGGGACTAGACAAGGCTGCCCACTCTCTCCCTACTTATTCAATATAGGACTCAAAGTCCTAGCCAAAGCAATCAGACAATGAAAAGAGGTCAAAGTCATACAAATTGGAAGGAAAGGAGTCAATATATCATGATTTGCAGATGCTATGATAGTATATTAAGTAACCCCAAAGTTCCACCAGAGAACGACTAAATCTGATAAACAACTTCAGCAAAGTTTCTGGGTATAAAATTATCTCAATCAAATCAATAGTCTTCCTCTACTCAATAAATAAAGAGGCTGAGAAAGAAATTAGGGAAATGATACCCTTCACAATAGTCCCAAATAACATATACTATCTTGGTGTGACTTTAATGAAGCAAGTGAAAGATCTGTATGACAAATACTTCAAGACTCCGAAGAAATAAACTGAGGAAGATCACAGAAGATGTAAAGATCTCCTGAGATCATGGATTGGCAGGATTAATACAATAAAAATGGCAATTTTGAAAAAGCAATCTACACATTCAGAACAATCCCCAACAAAATTCCACCTCAATTCTTTATAGAGATAGAAAGAACAATTTACAAATTCATTTGGATTAACAAAAACCAGGATAGCGAAAACTACACTCAAAAATAAAAGAACTGGGGAAATCACTATCCCTGACCTTGAGCAGTATTACAGAGCAATATTCATAAAACCTGTATGGTATTGGTACAGAGACAGACAGATATATCAGTGGAATGGAAATGAAGACCCAGAAATGAACCCACACACCTATACTCACTTGACCTTTGACAAAGGAGCTAAAAGCATCCAATTGGAAAAAAAAAGAATAGCATTTTGAACAAATGGTGCTGGTTCAACTGGAGATCAGCATGTGGAAGAATGAAATCGATCCATCCTTATCACCCTGTACAAAGCTTAAGTTCAAATGGATCAAGGACTTCCACATTGAGCCAGATACACTCAACATAAGAGAAAGAAAAAAAAAAACTGGGGAAGAGTATTGATCACACGGGCAATGGGGAAATTTTCCTGAACAAATCACCAATGTCTTATGCTATAAAATCAAGAATTGACAAATGGGTCCTCATAAAACTACAAAGCTTCTGTAAGGCAAAGGACACTGTTATTAGGACAAAACAGCAACCAACAGATTTGGAAAAGATCTTTACCAATTGTACATCTGATAGACAGCTAATAACCAAAATATACAGAGAAGTCAAGAAGTTAGACTGCAGAGAGCCAAATAACCCCATTTAAAAATGGGGTACAGAACTAAAAAATTCTCAGCTGAGGAATATTGAATGTCTGAGAGGCACCTAAATAAATGTTCAACATCCTTAGTTCTCAGGGAAATGCAAATCACAACAAACCTAAGATTCCACCTCACACCAGTCAGAATGGTGAAGATAAAAATTCATGTGACAGCAGATTCTGATGAGGATGTGGAGAAAGAGGAACACTCCTCCATTTTTGGTGAGATTGCAAACTGTTACAATCCTACTGAAAGTCAGTCTGGAGATTCCTCAGAAAATTGGACATTCCACTAGCTGAGGACCCAGATTTACCACTCCTGGGCATATAACCAAATGATGCTCCAACATACAATAAAGAAAAATGTTTCCCTATGTGCACAGCAGCCTTAGTTATAATATCCAGAAGCTGGAAAGAACCTAGATTCCCTTCAACAGAAGAATGGATTTAAAAAATATGGTACATCTACACAATGGCGTACTACCAAGCAATCAAAAACAATGACTTCATGAAATTCATAGGCAAATGGGATGAACTAGAAAATATCATCCTAAGTGAGATAACACAATCAGAAAACATGCATGGTATGTGATAATTGATAAGTGGATATTAGTACAAAAGCTCTGTTTACCCAAGACACAATCTACAAACTACGGAAAGCTCAAGAAGGATGACAAAAATGTAGATGCTTCCATTCCTTCTTAAAAGGTGGAACAAAAATATCCATAGAGTGGGATATATGGAGGCCAAGTTTAGAGTAGAGACTGAAGCAATGGCCATTCAGAGCCTGCCCTACATATGGTCCATACATATACAGCCACAAAAAAAAAAAAAAAAAAAAAAAACGAAACAAAATAAAACTAGATTAGATTGATGAAGTTAAGAAGTGCATGCGGACAGGAACCGGATATAGATCTCTTCTGAGAGATGCAACCAGAGCTTGTCAAATACAGAGGTAAATGCTAGCAGCAAACCACAGAACTGAGAATGGGACCAGGTTTGGGGAAATTAAAGGAAGGATTGAAAAAAGCTGAAGGGGCTTGCAACACCATATGAACAACAATGCCAACCAACCAGAGCTCCCAGGGACTAAACCACTAACCAAAGACTATACATGTACTGACTCTGGGTTCCAACTGCATATGTGGCAGAGAATACCCTTATTTGGGCACCAGTGGTAGGGGAAGCCCTTTGTCCTGCCAAAGTTGGACTCCTAGTGCAGGGGAATGTCGGGGGTGGTGCTATGGGGAAGTAGATGGAGGTAAACACCCATATGGGTGAGGGTGAGGGGATACAGGAAACTGGGAAAGACAACAATATTTGAAATGTAAATAAAGAAACATATCCAATAAAAAGGCAAACATTTATCAATTATCTATTGCTTCAACAATAGTATATAATAAATTATTCCAATTTTTTTAGATGCTTTAGATCATAGTTTATATCTAACTCAAACATTTTAAGATTTAGCAAAATGTGACTGTAGTTGAATAATAGTCTCAGTGCTTTTCAAAAACCTGAAGCCACTTGTGGTAAATCTCTGTAATTCTTATTATACTTATTTGTTCATTTGTCTGGGTATAACCTCTAGGTTCATAAGTAAAGGATGACTTGCAGTGCAGTTAATGTTATTACAAATCTTTCAGTTAAATGATTCTTATTCTTCATCAATTTACACTGGGTAAGTTGTCATGGAAATAATTAAAGTTAAAGAGAGAACAAATTGTGACAAATATTTTCAAACTTTGTACTGTATTTTAAAAACAGATATCCTACTAGCATTTAACATGGTAATGCCTAGAATGAGAGAGATATATTACATAACTCTGATGGTTAATCTTTGTTGTCAATTTGATTGGATCTGGGATCAACCAAAATGCAAGCTTCTGCTTACTTCTGTGTGGGTTTCTTTCAAAGAAGGAACATAACATAAAAAAGGAGCATCAACCCCTACTTGTAGCACAGATAGAAGGTGAAAGAAGAAACATTTAATTCATGGTTGCTAACAAGTTTATTCATGCATTTCTCATTTTACATTCCTTCAATTTTATTACAAGTTATCTTTGGGCTTATAGTAGGTACTCTCCAAGAGTCTCATATTCATTCATTGTCCGACCAGGACTATGGAAACCTCCAGCATTATAGACTAAACTACTCCCAGGTCTTGCCTCTTAGTATGAGACAGCTATTGTTGAAATAAATATACTATACAGTGCCATCCAGTATAATATATCTCATTTTAATATATATATATGTATATATATATTCATTTTGTAGTATTTGTTCCTCTAGAGAACCATAATCATATGCATGTGTTACATTGTCAGAAGAGTGGTTACAGGAAGACGTGGGATATTAGAACCATGGTTGCCACTGATATTTCACAATATACATTCATCAGAAAGAAAAGAGAAAGAGTACATGTCATATTTTTTATATGATTTCAACAAATAAAATCTGTACATGTTAATATGCACAGGTATTTTTATGAATAATTTATAACAATATACAAGAGCAAGTATTAAAACTGAGAATATTATCTTTGTTATTTTTACCATTATTGTTGTATGAAGATACATTATCTTCATATTGATAATTTTAATTTAACAGATATGGCTTATTAGGGGCCATTCTTTACTTTTGCCATAAGGAGCACACCAATTCATTCTTTTACAAAATAGTGGCAATCTAATTGCTTGCATATACAGAAAATAAATGTTTAGTCTTAACTTCAGAAAATATTTTTACACTAAAATATGTAAGAATCATTTTATTTCTCACAGGCAGATAAAAATATTTTGAAAGTAAGTAATCTATATATGGGTCTTCTATAACCATTAGTTGATTCAATAAACATGCTGTGTAAACATAATTGCATAAGACTATACAACTAATAAAAAATGAGATAATATTAGACTTCTATACTTCATTCTCTATTCTGTAGTAAAAGCTCATATGGTAATAAAAAGGGTGAAGAGTGACCAAGAACCATATGACATGCATTTTAAGCTTTTGATTATTATATCAAATGCAGGGAAATGGACAGGAAAATATGTCAAGTTTGACAAATGAGATTTTAGCCACCATATGTGTACTTCCTGCCATGAGACTATTGTACAGACTAATTAATATGCTTCATATTGGAAAAATGAGTAAATGCAGATTGAATGCTTCAGTAATTATTCAAAGTACCATCTTTCACTTATTTTCCCAACATCATATATATGTATATATATATATATATATATATATATATATATATATTCCAATTCTGTAATAAGAAAATTGAGGTACATTGAGTCAATGGCACAGTTAGTATTCAAATTCACATTATCAACTATTACAATTCATTTTACGGTAACTGTATTTCTCTGAGGATATGGAAGTAATTTATAACATGCTCATATTTGAGTTATTAAAATGAGGTCAACAAAAATGTAATTTTATTTGCCCATTCAGGTATTGTTGACAACCTTACATTTTGTTTTGTTTTACTATGTTGGTGTTGGTGCTTTTTTTTCTTTTTGCTTTTCTTAAATCACAAAACAAAATGTCTCGAGTAAGATAGAGACCATTAAAATCTTAGAATCTTTGTAGTATTAGATAGCGTAATATAAATCACTTCTAAGAGAACTAAATTTCTGATGTGAAGAAAAACTATTCTGCTCTAATGCTGTTTGCGATACAGTATTAACTAATAATACATATGAGACTTCATTCAATAAAGTCTTAGTGAAAAAAGCACATATGAGAATATTTTACTGGGACAACATTGTCTGTAATACAACATATGTTTATGAGGAACTAATGTGTATTGACTAGCTTTGGCTTTTTTATTCCTCTAAACACAGATAATTCTGCTAAATTTATGCTTTCTATATCCCAATGTTAAGTTTAAGAATTTACAACTCTGTGAATATAATCTGACATGAAATATATTTCTAAGTTTTCATGTTCTGATTAGAGCCTCCTTTTTAAATTTAAGTATGGTTATTTCGACTATCTTCTAAATTTCTCCTGGGCTTGTATCAGAAAAAAAGAAAAATTGCAGAGACCCAAAGTTAAAAAGGTAAAAGTGAGTCCCTGAGAACTGATCCACACTGGGTGCTCAGGTTGAAACTTCAGCTGCCTGCCTTACCTGTGCTCACCCATCTACTTTTGTTGGATGGTGTCAGCACTCAAGTTGATCATGCTCTCTGTTGCAATTTAATTTTAAATTTGCAAGTTAATTAAATTATGTTTTTTGTGTGTTTATGTCTGTGTCTGATTACCATGCCACACTGTGCAGATGTCTATGGAGGGCACATGATCCTTTGGAGCTGGAGTCATAGGTAGCTGTGATCCAACCTGGGTTTTGGGATCAAATTTAGGCTTTTTGGAAGATTACAAGAGGCTAAATTCCTTTTAAGCACTGATCAACCTATCTATACCCATAATATTTTATTATTACATACTATAGTTGATATTATGTAGATGAAAAATAGTTAGCATGGTCAGCATGATCTTGAGATTTTTTTTTCAACGAAGTGATATTGCTGGAAAACAAAATGAGAGAATGCATATATAAATAGTATAACAGCCACTCCAACTGAGGGGTCAAATTGAGTATCTGACCTATTGAATAGGAAAATAGAGAATAAAAATAAAGCCAGCTATAAATGGGATGATGATAAAAGATAAATACGGTAAATAAAACAAAACAAGAAAATCTCATCTCAGCAAACCAGGATTTTCCTCAGCCTAGGGTATCTTTGAAAAGGGGAATAAATACATTTTGTATTCAAAACGTAATTATTGGATTAACAAACAAGAATCTTTGTGTTTCTATTTTTTCTCATTTAGAGAGTATAATCACTGCCCAAGGTCATTTATATCATGCCATCTCTTGCTGAATTGTAATGTCCAGTAATTTTTAAACATTTGTGAGACCACAGATGTTGAAGAGTTGGAGAGGGAAGAGCTATAAAATATAGGTTGAAAGTCTGAGTTAAAAAAATTTGAAAAATGGTTAATAAAAGATTTCACAGCTGGACATGTGATAATCAAGGTAACCAAATTAAAAAAATATACATACAGAGCTCTACAAAATGATAAAGTGTGTGTAATTAATCATTTTTTTATTAAATTCATCTAATTTTTGTGTTTATACTAATGGCAGTCCTACAGACTACTACTTTTTTTTTAACTTGAAAGCTGCACCTGAGGGGATGTGTAAGTGTTTCTTCTTGGTGATATAAGTGAATAATATGATGATATTATTTACCTGCTACTTCACATTCATTCTATATTATATTTGTATGCTTGTTTGAAAAATGGTTTAATTGTATAACTCTGGATATCCTATAATTTGACATGTAGATCATATCTTGCATCCAAAGAGATCTTCTGACCTCTGCCTCCAGAATTCTGGAATTGAAATTACATGGTGCTCAGCCACTTTACCTTTGTTTGCTACATAGTTACCATATTCAATCATTCAAACCCAAAAGGACAGTTATTGTGTGTTCTGCTCTGCATGCACTATTCTACAAAATACTTCTGTGTATGAATGTATACATTACAATGTTCTCTGCCATACTTTACTATTATTTTCCTGTAACTACATTATTTTTTTCTGAAGCAAAACATGCTTCCATTTAACTTTATTGATGATGTCCTGTAAAGTTTTAATGAAAATTAATTAAATTTATAGAAACCCAAGACTAATCAATATAACAATATCACTGTGGTTTTGTGTGTGAGTGTTTTTCCATGTAATTTTCCTGACATATTCTTGATATATTCAGCTGACACTGTTGACATGAATTAGTGTTAGTTTGTACTCTATGTTTTATAATCTATTTCTGTCTTTGTTTTTGCTTCATGTATTTAGAGTAGAGAGAACACTCTGATGATCTTTGAGTCAAGAAAGGAAATTGAAATTATTAAATGTCATTGCCAAATCTATGAATGCCTTAATAGGTGTATCAGATGAAAAATAAATGGTTCCAAATTGCTTATGAATATTAATTTGTTTGTTTTGAGATTAACACCTAAGTGTAATGGAAAAATATGTAATTCAAATAAGCCAATTTTTTGAATTCCAGGATTGCCAGGATTATATAGAGAAACCATTATTCAAACAGGATTTATTTAGGACCCCAAATTATAATTTACATATTAAAATTTCATTTATAGAAAAATGAGGGCCTTGTCCATACAAATAGCTTTTCAAATAAGAGTTTTATAATTATGGGAATGTAAAGAGCAGCTACAAGAAATTTATTCCTAAGAACTAAATAACAATTGATCATACCTGTATGAAACTGTTAAACAATGTTACTTTTCACTTAATGATGTGTTGAAGTTTTACAATATGATGCTTGTGGAGGCAATGTTTTGTTCATTTATCAGTAAAATAAAATAGTTTGGAATGGAACAAAAGAAAGGACTATATGAAATGATCATATTTTTAAATGAATCGCTGCTATATACCAGAGGCTTTTCTCATTTCATCTACCATAAATTCTAAAAATAATCACTTTGGATTGAACATTTTTATTTACATTTCAGATGTTATCCCCTTACTGCAAGGAACCACCTACCACTTCCCAACTCCCTGCCCTGATATTCCACTACAATGTGGGGTACAGCCTTGGCAGGACCAAGGGTTTCTCCTCCCTCTGATGTTCAACAAGGTCATCCTCTGCTACACATGCAGCTTCAGTCATAGGACTGTTCAAGTATACTCTTTGGATGGTGATTTAGTCCCTGGGAGCTCTGGTTGTTTAGTATTCTTGTTCTTATGGGGTTGCAATCTCCTTAAGTTCCATTAATCCTTTCTCTAAGGCCTCCAATGGGGATCTGTTATCAGTTCAATGGTTGCCTGCTAGCAATTTGCCTCTGTATTTGTCATGCTGTGGCAGAGTTTCTCAGGAGACAGCTATATCCTGTCAGCATACATTTCTTGGCATCAGCAATATTTTCTGGATTTGGTGGCTGTATGTATTTGGGCTGGATTCACAGGTGGGGCACGCTCTGAATGGCCATTCCTTTAGTCTCTGCTTCAATCGTTGTCTCCATATTTTCACTTATGAATATTTTTGTAACCCATTCCAAGAAGGACTAAAGCCTCCAAACTTTAGTTGTCCTTCTTCGTGGGCTTAATGTGGTCTGTGGATTGGCCCTTTGGTTATCCGAGCATTTGGTCTAATAGCCACTTATAAGTGACTGATTACAATGTTTTTTTTTTTTTTTGTGATTGGGTTAACTCACTCAGGATGATATTTTCTCATTCCATCCATTGGCCTATGAAGTTCATGTTTTTAATAGCTAAGTAGTACTCCATTGTATAGATGTACCACATTTTCTGTATCCATTTCTCTTCTGCAGGACAACTTGGGTTCTTTCCAGCAGCTGGCTATTATAGATAAGGCTGCTATAAACATAGTGGATCATATGTCCTTGTTGCATGTTGGAACATCATTTGGTAATACCCCGAGGAGTGGTATAGCTAGAGTACTTCAGGTAGTACTCTGTCCAATTTTCTGACAAATCCCCAGACTGATTTCCAGAGTAATTGTACCACCTTCCAATCCCAGCAAAAAGTTGGACTGTTCTTCCTCCACATCCTTGCCAGCATCTATCACCAACTGAGTATTTTTTCTTAGCCATTCTGACCGGAGTGAAGTAGAATCTCAGAGTTGATTTGATTTGCATTTCCCTGATGAATAAGGATATTAAACATTTCTTTAGGTACTTCTCAGCAATTTTATATTCCTCAGTTGACAATTCTTTGTTTAGCCCTGTGCCCCTTTTTTAAATAGGGTTTTTTGGCTCTCTGGAATCTAACTTCATGAGTTCTTTGTATATATTGGATATTATCTCTCTATTGTATGTGGAATCTGTAAAGATATTTTCCCAATATTCTGGTTGCTATTTTGTTCTAATGACAGTGTCCTTTGCCTTCCAGAAGCTTTACAATTTGTTAATTCTTGATCTTAGAACATAAGCTAATGATATTTTGTTCAAGAAATTTTCCCCAGTGCTCATATGATTGAGACTCTTCTCCACATTTTTTTCTATTAGTTTGAGTGTATCTGGTTTTATATGGAGGTCCTGGATCAACTTATACTTGAGCATTGTACAGGACAAAAAAATTGTTTGATTTGCATTCTTCTACATGCTCACCACCAGTTGAAACAACATCATTTATTGAAAATGCTAACTTTTATCCACTGACTGGTTTTAAATCCTTGGTCAAAGATCAAGTGATCATATGTTTATAGGATCAATTCTGGGTCCTCAGTTATATTCCATTGACTCTCTACCAATAGTATACAGTTTTTTCACTATTGCTCTGTGATACAGCTTGAGGTCAGGGATGGTGCTTCCCCCAGAAACTCTTTTAATCTTAAGGATAGTTTTCGCTGTCCTGGGTTTTTTGATATCCAAATGAATTTGCAAATTGTTCTTTCTAATTCTATGAAGAATTGAGTTAGAATTTTGATGGGTATTGCATTGAATCTAAAGACTGCTTTTGGCAAGATGACCATTGTGACAATATTAATCCTGCCAATCCAGGACCACGGGAGATCTTTCCATCTTCTGAGTTCTTCTTCTATTTCTTTCTTTGGAGACTTAAAGTTCTTGTCATACAGATCTTCCATTTGCTTGGTTAGATTCACATCTAGGTATTTTATGTTATATGTGACCATTATGAAGCATGTCATCCTATTCATTTCTTTCTCACCTGTTTATTCTGTGAACAGAGGAAGACTACTTATTGGATGAAGTTAATTTTATATCCAGAAATGTTGCTGAAGTTGGTTGTCAGGTTTAGGATTTTTCCGGTTAAACGTTTTGTGTCATGAAGTATACTATCATATCATCGGCAAATAGTGTCATTTTGACTTCTTCCTTTCCAATTTGTATCCCTTTGACCTCCTTTTATTGTCTGTTTGCTCTGGATAGGACTTCAAGTACTATATTGACTAGGTAGCTCTGGATAGGACTTCAAGTACTATATTGACTAGGTAGGCAGAGAGTTGGCCGCCTTATCTAGTCCATGATTTTAGTGGGATTGCTTCAAGTCTCTATCCATTTAGTTTGATTTTGACTAATGATTTGCTGTATATTACTTTTACTATATTTAGATATGAGCCTTGAACTCCTGATCTTTGCAGGACGTTTAACATGAAGGAGTGCTGAATTTTTCTCAAATCCTTTCTCAGCATCCAATGAGGAGATCATGTGGTTTTATTTTCTTTGAGTTTATTTACATATTGCATTATGTTGATGGATTTCCATTTATTGAACCATCCCTGTATCCCTGGGATGATCATTTTGATGTGTCCTTGGATTCCGTTGGTGAGAATTTTATTGCGTATTTTTACATCAGTATTCATAAGGGAAATTTGTCTGAAAATTTCACTCTTTGTTGGATCTTTGTGTGGTTTAGGTATAAGCACAATTGTGGCTTTCTATTTTGTGGAATTTTATGGATAGTATGCATATTAGGTCTTCTATGAACTTTCAAAGAATTCTGCACTAAACCCATCTGTTCCTGAGCTTTGTTGATTGGGAGAATTTTAATGACTGTTTGTACTTCTTTAGGAGTTATGGTACTATTTATATGTTTTATCTGATCCTGATTTAACTTGAGTACCTTGTATCTCTCGAGAAAATTGTCTATTTCATCCAGATTTTCCAGTTTTCTTGAATATAAACTTTTGTAGTAGGATCACCTAATTTTTTTTTAATTTCCTCAGATTCTGTTTTTATGTCTCCTTTCTCATTTGTGATTTTGTTAATTTGTATACTTTCTCTGTGCCCTCTGGTCAATCTGGATAAGTGTTTATCTATCCTGTTGATTTTCTCAAAGAACCAGTTCCTAGTTTTGTTGATTCTTTACATAGTTCTTTCTGTTTTTACTTGGTTGGTTTCAGACCTGAGTTTGAGTTTCTCCTGCTGTCTACTCCTCTTGGGTGTATTTGCTTCCTTTTGTTCTAGATGTTTTCTTTGTTCTATCAAGCTGCACTCTCTCCTATTTATTTTGGAGGCACTCAGAGCTATAAGTTTTCCTCTTAGCACTGTGTTTGTTGTATTCCATATGCCTTCATTTTTATTAAATTCTAAAATGTCTTCGTTTTCTTTATTTCCTCCTTGACCAAGTTTTCATTGAGTAGAGTACTGTTGAACTTTCATGTGAATGTGGGCTTTCTGTCATTTTTGGTGTTACTGAAAACCACTTTCAGTCTATTGTGATCTAATAGGATGCAAGTGATTTTTCAGTCCTTTTGTGTCTGTTGAGGCCTTTTTTTGTGACTGATTCTATGGTCAAATATGGAGAAGGTACTGAGAAGGGGTATTCTGTTGTTTTAGTATGAAATTTTCTATAGACAACTCTTAAAACTATTTGATTCATAACTTCTATTAGTTTCTCTGTGTCTCTGTTTAGTATTCCTTTCCGTGATTTTTCCATTATTGAGAATGGGATGTGTAAGTCTCACACTATTATTCTTTGAGGTGTAATGTATGCTTTGATAATTAGTAAAGTTTCTTTTATGAATGTAAATACCCATGCATTTGGACCATAGATATTTAGGATTAAGGGTTCATTTTGGTAGATTTTTCCTTTGATGAATATGAAGTATCCTTCCTTATATTTTTATAGCTTTTTGTTGAATGTCAATTTTATTGGATATTAAAATGACTACTCCAGCTTGTTTCTTGGAACCGTTTGTTTTGAACTTGTTTCCTGGATGCAGCAAAATGCTGAGTCTTCTTTAAGTATCCACTCTGTTAGTCTATATCATTTTATTGGGGGATTAAATCCATTGATGTTAAGAGATATTAGGAAAAAATGATGGTGGTTTCCTGTTATTTTGGTTGTTAGGGTGGAATTAGGTTTGTGTGGCTCTCTTCTTCTGGGCTTGTTGCAAGGAGATTAATTTCTTGATTTTTGTATGGTATAGTTTCCCTCCTTTTTGTTTGAGTTTTCCAATAAGTAATCTTTATAGGGCTGGATTTGTAGAAAAATATTATGTAAATTTGGTTTTGTCATGTAATATCTTGGTTTCTCCATCTGTGTTAATTGAGAATTTTGCTGGATATAGTAGTCTGGCTGGAATTTGTGTCCCATTAGGGTCTATATGACATCTGCCCAGGATCTTCTGGCTTTCATAGTCTCTGGTAAAAATTATGGTATAATTCTGATGGGTCTGCATTTATTGACGTTTTCTTGATCTTTTCTCTTAATGCTTTTAATATTCTTTTATTGTTTTGTGCATTTGCTGTTTTGACTATTGTGTGAGAGGAGGAATTCTTTTTCTGGTTCAATTTACAGTGAGTTCTGTAGGGTTTTTGTATATTTGTGGGCATCTCTTTCTTCAGGTTAGGGAAGTTTTTTTTTTCCTAGCAAGATAGGCAGAATATTTTTTTAGTGTATTATTTAAAATATTCTGTTTTATGACAGATGTCAAACATTGTCATTTCTGTATTTCACAAAAAATAGAGATGTATTACAAATACATCATAAAAAATTGATGACAATTTTGCTAGTAAAATGTACAGAATTACTTTGTATTATACTATCTTCTATTTCAGGACAGATACACAAAATAAATAAATTGTGAGTTCATATCCTTTTTTCATAAAGATTTTGCTATTTAACTTTTTCCTCTAACAGTTTCTAGAAATAGTTTTTACTTCAACCTGAGTCTGTGAAATCACACTTACGAATTTGGAAAAAAAATAGTTACAGTTGAAGGAAAATACTGGTATTTTCATTATATTTTTATTTATTTATTTACTAAGTATACTTGGATAACTTTTAGAACATTTTTCTAAATTCTTACTCTTCTCAACTTAAAACTGGAGGCAATGATTTTTTTAAAGATGAAAGAAGAACACTCTTACATTGTTTGTGGTATTACAAGCTGGTACATCCACTCTAGAAATTAGTTTGTAAATTCCTCAGAAACTTCTTGAGTTTTTTGTTATTCCAAATGAATTTTCAAATTGCTATTTCTAACTCTATGAAGAATTTAGTTGGAATTTTGATGGGGATTGCAGTGAGTCTGTAGATTGCTTTTGGCCAATTGGCCATTTTTACTATATTTATCCTGCTAATCCATGAGCATGGGAGGTATTTCCATCTTCTGAGGTCTTTTTTCCTTCCTTTTTGCTTTTTATTGGGTATTTTATTTATTTCCCTTTCTAGCCTTGTTCACCTTCCTGGTCTCCCCTCCACAAATTCCTTATCACGCCCCCCTTCCTCTTTTCCTTTAAGAGGGTACTCCTCCACTCACCTGCCCACTTTTGTCTCATGCCACTATTATCTCCCTACATTGGGACATCAAGCCTCCAAGGGACTTCTCCTCCATTGATGCCAGATAAGGCAATCCTCTCCTGTATATACAGCTGATCATTTCTTAATTGGATTATTTGCTTTGGTTATAAAATTTATGTTGTGATATATAGATCTACACTCCATTGCAAGATACATAAATTAAAAATATTTATTTTCAATAGTTGTTTCTTTCCTGCACTGTATGTATTATTCCTGTGCCATGCAAAAGCTTCTCAGTTTCACTTAACCCTGATTTTGCATGTTTGACTTTGACTTTGTTTAGTGCTTTATGATTGCTATCTATAAAAATCTGTCGACTATGCCAACATGGTATTTTGTTATATTTTAATTTAGAGGTTTAAGTTTTTGTTGTTGTGTGTTTTGAGTTCAAATATAAGGAGAACTATTTCCAAAATTTTGTAGGTCAATATACATTTCCTTAGAAAATTTTATTTAAGACTTTATTTTCAGACCAGGTACTGGTGGTATCTAAATTTAATCCCAGCACTTGACAGAGAAAGAGAGAAACGCAGATGGATCTCTGAGTTGTAGGTCAGTATAAACTATAGGGCAAATTCCCAGGGCAGCCAGGTCTACACAGGGGAAAAGAAAAAAATAAAAATAAACAATTTCCCATTGTGTTTTTGCTATATTTGTCCAAAACCAGTTAGTTGTGAGTATATTGGTTGATGGTTTGAGAAACCATTTTTTTTTGCCAGAAGTCTGGAAGACATTTTAATACCAACAACTTCCTTTGATTACCATTGCTTAATTTTGCAGTGTATTTTTAAAAGTTAGATAGTATTCCATATTCATTTTGTATAAGACCGACTGTGTATTTTGTCATTTTTTAAAATTGAGTGTGAAGATTTAAAATACCTTATATCTGAGAAGAATATCATGGTTGTGTCAATAATGGTACTAAGTCCATATGTCGTAGTAATATGCACATAATCTAACTCACCAGTACTATCTTTGTTTTATCATTTTTCTGACTTCTTCAATCCAATTTTTCTTCGCTATACATTTTTACTATTGAAACAGGGTCTCTTTATGTATTTCATATTGTTTTTGAACTTATAATCTTTCTCACACAACATCTTTAGTTCCCGCACTTTAAACTTGCAGCATTACATTTAATATTTTTCTATCTGTAGAGCTATGATTTTCATTGTATAGGTACTTCATTTCTATGCAGACCAAAGTGGTTTCATGGTTGTGGTTGCTATCTTCCCTCTACCTCATGAGTCCTTGAATTAAATGTATGTATTACTACATCTGACATTTTAATGTTTGCTTTTATATTGTGATAGCCTAAATGTTTACAGATATAACACAAAGGTACCTTGTTTTCTACTTAATGCTCAATCACTTTTTCCTCTATCCTTATTCAATCCAATCTAAATTTTATGGTATACCCACACACACACTTATGCACGTGTGTGTGTGTGTGTGTGTGTGTGTGTGTGTGTGTGTGTGCTCTGGGGGAATTTCTTTTGTTAATTGCTTTTGACACATATCAATTTTATAGAAATTGCTACATGTTGTTGTGTGTATCACTATTTCATTGACTTATACTATGCACTTTGTAATGCAACAGTCCAATATTATTATACATTTTTATTTTTTTTTTTTTTTTGGTGTCATAACTCTTTTTTTTTAACTTGAGTATTTCTTATTTACATTTCGAGTGTTATTCCCTTTCCCGATTTCCGGGCAAACATCCCCCTAATCCCTCCCCCTCCCCTTCCACATTTTCAAATATATCTTTAAATGATCTATTCCTTATTTTAACCAAATGACTCCTCTACATTTGTTCCTTTTACTTTTTTTTTAATATCTGCTTTTTTTTGAATTCATGATTTTTTTCATTGTTGGGTTAACCAATTATTATAACTCTTCTAAATAGAAGTCTTAATTTAAAATGATATTCCAAATTAAAATTGCATTGAATTTTGAGTTTATCTTTCTTAACCACAGTTTAGTTCTCTTGCATGATTCCTTCATATTGAACACTGCACAGTAAATAATGGATAATGAATGTTTTTTGAGTAAAGAACTGACAATCACTAATAAGCAAATTTGGTAATGACATGCAGTCAGCCACTAGGAAAACATAATTGTGTAAAAGCCAAGACAATAATCAACAATGAGTACAGCATCGCTATTAGTTCTAAGATTTTTAAGTTGTAGAAAAGGAGACCTGCTATATAGATGAACAAATTTCCCCTTTTTTCTTATATTACTGTTACTTAAATTAATGAGCTATAAAACATAGCAAGCATGTTTATTAGAGGGTCATTATAAATGTACATGGGATTACCTAAACTTTTTATTAAATTCCTGCTTTGTACATTTTTTTCATCCATGCTTCTACATTTAGGTTTGAACCTTTTATAATGCAGCCAGTACATTGTACTGCCTATCCATGATTATTTATCACATGAACACACATTCAATATAGGGAAAATCTAAAGTGTCCATAGAATAAATTCGTACCATTTTAAAGTAAACTTTACATTTAATCAGGCATTCTCAAAGACTATGACAATAAAAAAATCTTTAAAATTCAATTTCATAGCTCTCCTTTATAGTTGCTAAAATATTTGTTAGGAAACATATACCGATGTTTACATAACATAAATGAAGCCACATATTCACCTTTACTGATATATCACCATCAACAATACAATAGTTTTTGCTAGGTATAGTGGAATTACTCTTTTTAAAACACCTGTAGTTAAAGCAAAATGACATGATCTCAAATCCTTAGCATGCAGATGAAATACAGATAAGTTTAAATTTATCAGTAACCCCAGTAGTGCTGGATGGAGACACATGGATACTGGGTACTGGCTGTATAACCAGCCTACAGTGAAATGAGGAGTTCCAAGTTGGAAGACAGAGGAACACAGACAAAGCCATATTCGACCTCTACATGCACAAACATGGGCATCCATAAGTGAATATATGAAATATGTTTATACACACACACACACACACACACACACACCATTCACCCTGGCAAGATGAAAAGTAAAAAGTAGAATAAAATACTATTGGAATTAGGCATCTAGCAGAACCAGAAGCAATAGATGATGATCCTGTAGATCCCCCAGAACATCGTGTTGTATAATCCAAGCTACTTGTATAAGAACTATAGAAATAAGAATTTAAAAGCCAATCAAGATGGTAGCGAGAAATAAATGCCTTCCATCATTCATTTCCAACCTCAAGCCAGCCAAGAAAGAAGAGAAACCAAAACCTAGAGAAGTAAACAATAAATTGAATGTTGGCCCTATATTTATAATTTAGTGTCTGACCTATCGCTGTGAATCCTTGAACTTGACAATGACTCATGCACTTTTCAGCAGACTATCATATGCAGAATATGTTTCTATAAAACTAACTTTTCCCCTGACTACATCTCCAGTCGGAGCAAGCAGAGTACAGACATCCATTCTCTGTATGGAGAGTACAGATACAGCAGAGTACAGACATAGCAAAACATCAACAACATGCAACTATTAGTGATATCTGTCTAACTAATACTTTTTAAATGCTTCTCCCAAAAGAAAACTAAGTGACACTAATAAATGTATTCTGTAAAGCTAGTGTTTTCCTTATATCTTTTCTAGCAGAGGAACCAACCAGTCAAGAATGAAAGAAAGGAAGAAAGGAAGAAAGGAAGGAAGGAAGGAAGAAAGAAAGAAAGAAAGAAAGAAAGAAAGAAAGAAAGAAAAAAGAAAAAAGAAAAATTAAAATTCTATTTCACTGAAGAGAAATTGAAAATTTTCTCAATATTGTTTGGAAGATTTTGGCAATATATGAAGAAAACTATATTCTACGACCAAGTTGGTTACATCCTAAGAATGTTTACAACAAAATAATAAACATCATTCAAGACAGAATCCATCTGGTCATTTCAATATAAGAATAAAAGATATTCGACATAATCAAGCATGCTTTTGTGAAAAAAACCAAAGGGAAAGTACAAATAGAAGAAAATTATTTCAAAAAAGTAAAGTCTATATATAATCAACTTTCAGTAAACATTATACAACATAGTGTAAAATGTACTATACTTTTTCTGAAATGAAGACAGGCACATGGTAATACACTATTGTTATTGTTATTCAACATACAACTTGAAGTGTTAGGGAATGAAATAAAGCAAGAGAAACAAAAATGAAAGTGATTCCTATAGAAAAGGAGTCAAATTATCCCTATTTGCAGAGGGAATAGTCTTATAATTTAATGACCACTAAATCCTTTCAAGAGAAAAGTCTGAGGAGTGGTAAATAAAGTAGCAGGATACATAATTAGTATAGAAATAAGATATTTTATAGACCGATAATCATCTTGTGAAAAAAGGAATCAGAAATAAAATGTCATTTATAATAGATTTACATGAATATATCTAATAATTAAACAATCTAAGAAGGTAAAATACATCTATGAAGAAAAAATCAGTGATAAAAATTTAAGAAGACATTATATAGACAGTTCTCTAATTGGAAAGCAGAACAAATATTATGAAATGGCAATATTGGTAGAAGTTATCTAAATATTTAGCAAAACTGCAGTCAACAGTTGAACAATAATCTTCAAAGAATGAAAAAAGACACAACAAAAGTACCTAGGGTCTGCAAAAGACTCAAAATACTCAATATTTAATATATTTAATATGCTAATTAAAGACTAATACTAGAGTTTCAATTACACTTATTCTCAGCTTTTCAGAGTTGTGGTAACAATATCAATAAAAGTATAATATTGACATAAAAATAAAAATCCATCATAAGAACAAAAACAAAGGACTAATAATAATTCCAAAGAAGCTTAATTTTTACAAAGGTATAAAATTATTCATTTTAATAAAGTAATTTTTTAAAATATTGGTAGGACAATTAAGAAGCCTTATATAAAAGAATGCCTACCTTAAATGAAAATAAATGTCAACAAATACTGGCTAAGTTATTAGAAAAAGTTAATCTCCTCTTATTTTTAATGGAAATGTAAGCTTGTGATGTTACAGAAAAAAAAATTGGGATTTTCTTTCCTCCAAAAATAAAAGTAGCCTTGTCCTATGATCCAGGTATACAACTCCTGTTTAAATATCCAATCTAAGTTAATATGATTCAAAGGTACTTAGACATCATTTTTTATTGCTTAAGTACACAGAATAGTTAAGAAACATAATCAACCAAAATGTCTATTCACAACAAAATTTTATTCTCCAACAAAAAAACAAATAATTATGAGGTTTACAGTACATAATTGGGAATCATGATAAGTAAAACACTCCAGAATCAGAAATCAAATGTGTAAGGAGTTCAACATTAATTATATTGTATTTTTATTCATATGACTTTGTGTGTGTATGTATGTGTGTGTGTGTATGTATGTGTGTGTGTGTGTGTGTGTGTGTGTGTGTGTGTGTGTACAGAAAGAGAGAGAAAGAGAGATATACAGGACGGAAGAGGGAAACAGAGAGGTATATGGAGGGGAAGAGAGAGAGAGCCCATCCCAAATGGCTTTTTTTAACTATTAAAATTAAAATACATACAAGGTTATGCTCATTCCAGAAGTCTTTGGATGCTGAATAAAAAGCTCAGGACTGTATAGGATATCTCTTCCTCAATTTTAGTTAGAAATTTCCAGAATAAGATAAAATGGTTTGTGGTTTTTATCTGTGCCTCGAGCTAACAAGGTTCCACAGCTCTCTGTACCCAGATCCTATGGGAGAGAGAGCAGGACACTCAGAAGTGTGGACCATTCTGAGAGCTCAGGTGAGACTATCATTTCTGCTCAGATTCCTGGCCCAAGAGGAACCTGCCTGGTGCCCTCTGGACTAAGTAACCTAGAAGCAGTGAGGGAAAGGATCCCTCTGGTTTTAGACTGTACCCAGAGCTGAAGGTCAGTCTCCAGGAGTACTGACAAACCTGAGAGAAGAGATAAGACCACCGGTTCTGCTTCAAGGGACCTTCTCGGAGCCCTAAGGGCACAGGATCCTAGGAGCAGTCTGGGACAAGAGCCTTTCAGTTTTCATCTTCGCACGGAGGTGACTTCGAGACACAGTTCTCTATACCCAGATCCCACTGGGAGAAATCTTGTCTCCCGCAGTGTTGACATAGAGTTATACCAAACAGTTAAGCCACTGACAACAACAGCAAGACCAGCTAATACCAGAGATAACCAGATGGCAAGAGGAAAGAACAGGAACTAAGCAAGAGAAACCAAGACTACTTGACATCATCAGAGCCCAATTCTCCCACCAAAGCAAATAAAGGATATCGCAACACACTGGTAAAGCAATATTTGGATATAAAATCACATCTCATGATGCAAAGAGAGGACTTTAAGAGAGACATCAATGACTCCCTTAAAGAAATTTAGGACAGCACATGTAAACAAGTAGTAGCGCTTAAAGGGGAAACATAAAAATCCTTTAAATATTACAGGAAGAAACAACCAAACAGGTGGAGTAATTGAATAAAATCATTGAGGATCTAATAATGGAAAGAGAAACAATAAAGAAATCACAAAGGGAGATAACCCAGGAGATAGAAAACTTAGGAAAGAGATCAGAAGTCACAGATGCAAGCATAGCCAACAGAAAACAAGAGATAAAAGTGAATCTCAGGGGCAAAAGATATCATAGAAAACATCAACATAATTGCCAAAGAAAATGTAAAACACAAATAAGCTCCTAAGCTAAAACATACATGAAATCCAAGACACCAGGAGATCAAAACTAAGAATAATAGTTATAGAGAAATGCAGACTCCCAACTTAAAGGACCAGTAAAAATTTACAAAAGAAAACTTCCCTAACCTAAATAAAGAGATGCCCATAACTATATCAGAAGCCTACAGAATTCCAAATAGATTGGACCAGAAAAGAAATTCTGCCCATCACATAATAGTCAAAACACCAAATACACAAAACAGAGAAAAAAAATAAAAGCAGTAAGGGAACAAGGTCAAGTACCATATAAAGACACCAGACTTCTCACTAAAGAATATGAAAGCCAGCAAAACCCTCCACTAACATAGATGAAGAATCGAAGATATTCTAAGACAAAATCAAATTTACACAAAATCTTTCCACGAAACGAGCCCTAGGGAGAATAATAGAAGGAAAACTCTAAAACAAAGAAAGAAATTACATTCTCGAAAAGCAAAACAAAATTTTCTTACAACAAACCCAAAAGAAGTGATTGACACAAACATAATTCTACCTCTAACAAAAAACAGAAACAAAAACAAACAAACAAAATTGAAACAGGAAACAACCATCACTATTCCTTAATATCTCTTAAGATCAATGGATTTAATTACCCCCCCCAAAAAAGGCATAGAGAAACAGACTGGATCCAGCAATTTGCTGCATACAGGAAACAAACTTCAATGACAAAGATGAACACTACCCTAGACAAAAGGCTGGAACACAATTTTCTGAGGAAATGGTCACAAAAAAACAAGCTGCAGTAGCCATTTTAATATTGAATAATATTGAAAGTTTTCAAAAAAGGAAGGAAACTTCATATTCATTAAAGCATAATTACACCAAGATGAACTCTCAATACTGAATATCTATGCTCCAAATGCAAGGGCAATTACATTCATAGTAGAAATCTTACTAAATCTTACTAAAGTTCAAAGTACAATAATTGTGGGAGACCTCAACAACCCACACTCAACAATGGACAGAACATGGAAACAGAACTAAAAAGAGACACAGAGAACCTAACAGAAATTATAAACCAAATGGATTTAACAGACATCTTCAGAACACTTCTCCATAAAAAAAGAATATACCTCCTTTTCACTGTGACCTCATGATATCTTCTCCAAAAGTGACCATATAATCAGTCACAAAACAGACCTCAACAGAGGGAAGATAGACATAATCCCGTGCATCCTATCAGATTACCACGGTCTAAGGTTGTCTTCAATAACAACAATAATGGCAGAAACCCACCTACACATGGAAGATGAACAATAGTCTACTCAATGATAACTTGTTAAAGGAAGAAATTAAGAGAAAAGACTTGTGAGATTTTTATGGGACACAATGAAAGCAGTGCTAAGACGAAAATCATAGCTCTAAGTGCCTCCAAAAACAAAATGGAGAAAGCATAAGTAGCAGCTTGACACCTAAAAGCTCTAAAACAAAAAGAAGCAAATACATCCAAGAGCAGTAGATGACAAGAAATAATAAAACTCATGACTGAAATCAACCAAGAAGAAATAAAAAGAACTATGCAAAGAATCAACAAAACCAGGAGTTACTACTTTGAGAAAATCAACAGGATAGATAAAATGTTATCCAGAATAACCAGAAGGCACACAGACAGTATGCAAGTTAACAAAATAAGAAATGAAAAAGAAAATATAGCAACAAGATCTGAGGACATTAAAAAAATCATCAGATGCTACTACAAAAAACTAAACTCAACAAAACTGGAAAATGTTGATGAAATGGACAATTTTCTAGACAGACACCAGGTAACAATATTAAATCAGGATAAGATAAACTATCTAAACAGTCCCATATCACCTAAAGAAATAGAAGCATTTATAGCATTTATAAAATTCTCCCCAAAAAAGCCCAGGACCAGGTAGGTTTAATGCTGAATTCTATCAAGATCTTCATAGAAGACCTAATACCAATATTTTACAAACTATTCCACAAAATAGAAAAAAGAAGGAACACTCCCCAATTCCTTCTATGAAGCCACAATTACAGTGACATCTAAAGCACACAAAGACCCAACAAACAAAAAGAACTTCAGACCAATTTCCCTTATGAATATTGATGCAAAAATACTCAATAGAATTCTCGCAATCCGAGCTCAAAAACACATCAAAATGATCATCCCTCATGATCAAGCAGGCTTCATCCCTGGGATAGAGGGATGGTATAATATATGTAAATCCAGTAACATAATCTACTATATAAACAAACTCAAACAAAAAAAAAACACATGATGATCACATTAGATGGTGAGGAAGCATTTGACACAATTCAACACTCCTTCATGTTAAAAGTCTTGGAAAGATCAGGAATTCAAGGCCATACCTAAACATAGTAAAAGCAATATGCAGCAAAACAGAAGGCAACATTAAACTAAATGAAGAGAACTTTGAAGCAATTGCACTAAAATCACGACATAGACAAGGCTCCTAACTCTCTCCCTACCTACTCAATATAGTACTTAAAGACTTACTCCAAAGGAGGAAACACATGTCTGACATAAATGATGTTGCCATATCCTTGGATGAACATACTATAATATTTATATAGAGAGAGAATATCAAATTCCCCATAAATTCACATATCTCTAAATATTTGTGAATTGGGCCTTGTTGTAGGATGTGTGATTTTTTTGGAGGAAGTGTGTCACTATTGAAGCAGGCTGAAAGATCTCTTATGTTCAAGCTAGGCCAAGTGTGTCATTATTCTTCTTTTGCCTGTAGTCAAAATGAGAATTCTCATCTTTTTCTTTAGCACTGTGTCTGACTGTATGTGACCATGCTTCTTCCCATGACAACAATGGACTAAATCTCTGAAATTGTAAATTGGATTCAATTACATGTTTTTTTATATGATTTGCTATGCTAATAGTGTTTATGCACAAAAACAAGACTACAAATAAAACAGAAACAACAACAGAAAATATGTATAATAAAATTCATGTCATATGAATTCATGTCACATGAGAACCACTTGTGGAAATGATAGAAGAAAGAACAGAGGTGTATGGGTAATTGTGAGACAAAGAAGGACAGTATAAAATAAATATAGTAATGAAAATGTCAAAGATAAGTGCCATACTGATGATAATGAGAAAGTCTATAATATTCTGTCTTATGTCCATAGCATAGGAATTATAGTCATTAATTCACAGCAGTTAGGGTTTCCTGCAGTGAAACTTTAGAAGACTGGATGAGCCAATATTCAGTCACAGAAAAAGTGGTGATAGGGCTATGTCAATCCCTGCTGTATGATTAGATATGGATTCATACTGAGGGAGCCAGAATTACTGTTTTCAATTTTCTATCCACTGGTGAGAAGGCCAAACTACAATGCATAATTCCATGTCCACAGTCACATTGAATGCCTTGGTTAAAATCAGTCAGGCACAAAGGAAACTGGAAGAACATAAACATGATTGTGAAAAAGGGAATTATAAGGAAGAGTGGGTATGAAAGCAGGTGTTTAGGAAATCATAAAAAGTAGGCATGTGAAAGTAACCATGTACAAAATTTTCAAAGAGCATATTTACATCATTAAAAAATCCATTTACATAATGAAATACATTACTGTGATAGCTATTCTTGCTTATTAACTTGGCTACATGTAGAATCAACTATAATTTGATATGGAGAGTACAGCATTGAAAGATATTTTTTGCTTGGTTTGAAATAGCAGACTCTATTTCTGTAGATGACCTTTGAGATAGGAAGACACACCTTGACTCAAATCTTAAGACAGGAAGACACATGCATTTAAATTCAATATTGCGGCAGGAAAAAAAATCACGTTCTATCTGTACCTTACCTTAAGCTGGAAGTCTACATAATGACATAGAAGAAGGAAGCTCTTTCTTCCTTTCCTGTTTGACCTTGTCTTGATAGTGCATACATTTCTCTAATGGCATTATAGCTCACATATTTTTAATACCAATATATCCTGAAGATTATCTGAGACATCTGGCCTTGAGGAATAAGCATCTACTGAATTCTTGGACATTTTATTTGTAACAAGGCATTGTCGGGTTAGCTGGACAGTAGCCTGCAAGGCATTCCAATAAATATGCATACATGGATATATTTTCTGGTACATTAGAAATCCTGGACTAATGTAATTATTTGTCTGTTAATTTATAATAAATTTCAAAGCAGTGAAAATATTAAAAATTGAAATATCAATGATAATTAAACTAACATCAAATTTACTACACCCTTAATAATTACTAGACAGGTACACAAATGTGGACACTTTTATATTCTATAAAAGATTTTAAGAGTCCTTAGAAACTACTTCTCTTTTGAGTAGTGTTTTCATTCTACCTTTATGCCTTTGCTAAGGTCATTGCTGTCAGTGTGATCTTTGCCATAGCACACAAAGGTGCAGGACATTACACAGAAATTACCAGGAGTGTTGTCAGAAATGTGTGATCTTTCCTTGCTAATAACTTTAGAGGTAGAACTGGGGGAAGGCCATTGAGATTCCTTAGTAATCATGCTGCTCTATTTCATGCATTAAAGAGTTGTTTGCTAGAATGTTTTCCTTATTCAGAAATAAATTTCATATAAACATGACAAATAGAAAATGCTTTCTGAAATGTGCTTTATTTTAACTGGATCCATATAAAATCACTTACTTAAGAGGCAACTAACTCGTTTCCACATAAGACCAATATAGAAGGGGAGCAAAATGAAAGCTTCAATCTGGACATTACCTCAATCATGAGAGTGTGTTAATTTGAGACTAAATATTTATGATTTAGAAAATATCTTGCAGAAAAATAATAGTGTAATCCTATGAACTTGGACAACTTATCATCTGTGTACTCCAAAGCTATTTTTGTGTGATGTGATGATGAAATAATTATGAATTGTTAACATACCTGAAATACAAACTGCTCCAACAAAAAAACAAAAACAAAAACAAAAAAAAGAAAACAACGACGTTTCCACCACTTAAGAGTTTTCCAAACAATATGTAGACTTTGAAATGCAAAGATATTTATGTTTTAATTTGCTTTATTTAAAAGCCTAACAAAGATATACAAATAAAATAGAAATATAATCTGACTTAACTATAAAACAATTTACTGTTCAAAATAATAGTAAATAATAAGTAGAATCAAGGAATATGGTTACTGCAATTCATCTATTAAAAAAATAGGTCTATATTATAATACAATTATCTGCAACAAACTAATTTTGAACTTTTTGATATTTAAATTTGCCTGAGATTCAGCATGGCAGTTGTTCTTACTGAATTAATTTTCATGATTTTTCAGTTGCCAAATCTAAGATGAGAAGACAAAAGTGAATAAGAAAATTGAAGACTAAGAATGTATTTTGCAAGTATTATAAATAAGACACATTTAGATGATGCATATTTAGTAATCTGCATAAAATCTGAATTGCAGAAACACAAATGTAAATTTGATTTTTAAAATCACGATGTTTTTAATTTTCATCTGAGGTTATTGTACTGCTTTTTTTCTGATCATTATTTCATCATCTTTGTATTTTCCATGATTGTATGTCACATGTACATATCAATATTGTTAACAAAATTTTCTAAAATTGTAGCAATAAGTGTAATATTATGTGATGACAAAGCTATGCATATATAAATTCCTAAATTAGTCGTTGCCTTACTTAAAATCTTAACTCATAAATCATGATTTTATTTAATACCGCTAGTGGATATATACTTTCCTTTACAGTAATTGTTATATAACATACACACATTTTTTGAAGGCCAAAGGAGCATCCTAAATTTGAATGAATACCTTTCTCATGAAAATTGACTTCTATGAAAACTTAATTATACCATTGTCTCCACAATCATTGTTCATATTTTTTTTATTTTATTTTTTATTTTTTTTATTAACTTGAGTATTTCTTATTTACATTTCGAGTGTTATTCCCTTTCCCGGTTTCCGGGCAAACATCCCCCTAATCCCACCCCCTCCACTTCTTTATGAGTGTTCCCCTCCCCATCCTCCCCCCACTGCCACCCTCCCCCCAACAATCACGTTCACTGGGGGTTCAGTCTTAGCAGGACCCAGGGATTCCCCTTCCACTGGTGATCTTACTAGGATATTCATTGCTACCTATGAGGTCAGAGTCCAGGGTCAGTCCATGTATAGTCTTTAGGTAGTGGCTTAGCCCGAAGCTCTGCTTGCTTGGCATTGTTGTTCATAAGGGGTCTTGAGCCCCTTCAAGCTCTTCCAGTCCTTTCTCTGATTCCTTCAACGGGTGTCCTATGCTCAGTTCAGTGGTTTGCTGCTGGCATTCGCCTCTGTATTTGCTGTATTCTGGCTGTGTCTCTCAGGAGAGATCTACATCCGGCTCCTGTCTACCTGCACTTCTTTGCTTTATCCATCTTGTCTAATTGGGTGGCTGTATATGTGTGGGCCACATGTGGGGCAGGCTCTGAATGGGTGTTCCTTCTGTCTCTGTTTTAATCTTTGCCTCTCTATTCCCTGCCAAGGGTATTCTTGTTCCCTTTTTAAAGAAGGAGTGAAGCATTCACATTTTGATCATCTGTCTTGAGTTTCATGTGTTCTAGGCATCTAGGGTAATTCAAGCGTTTGGGCTAATAGACACTTATCAATGAGTGCATACCATGTGTGTTTTTCTGTGATTGGGTTACCTCACTCAGGATGATATTTTCCAGTTCCAACCATTTGCCTACGAATTTCATAAAGTCATTGTTTTTGATAGCTGAGTAATATTCCATTGTGTAGATGTACCACATTTTTTGTGACTTCCTGATTTAGACTAGCTTTGTGGTAATAGATTTCAGGGTTTCTATTAGGTCATCATGTGGAACAGTTCCTGTTCTAAATCATTATCAAGTGAATATTTGACCTTAGGTTAAGCGAAATAATATTTGTTATTGCTTTATGAAAGGACTGGAATCAGCACAGAACTCTCCAAGTCCATGTTCTCAGTACAAAGGAGATTTAGTTTTCTCAGAGAGACTACAGACAGAAAATAAAAGAACATGATAGGAGAGAGAGCACAAGGGAAAGAGAAAATGGAAAAGAGGAGAAGGGGAAGGTATATTTTCCCCAGAGGGACAAAGTACTACCTCTGGGTTTGGAACATAAAGAAATGACACTTTATAAAGGTAAAGGGGGAAACCTGTTTGGATGAATAGATTGATTTGTATTTTTGCTTTTTACAAATATTCAACTTTACATCCCATGCATATTTTAGTTTACTTTGATTGAAAGATTTTTTGCAAATAAATTGAGTTTTAATATTGTGACTTTAATTATTTTCTTATTGCTTTTGTTTTCATTTATGTATCACTTTAATCTAAAATATCAGATGGAATTATTAGTTTTATAACATTCTGTTAAATGTTTTGATATCTAGAAGTCATGTAGTGATATATCCCTGTATACGTATGTTATTACATAATTTTGAATTCTACACAGATTTCCATGGTATTTTCATGTTTGTCATTCTATGTGAGCAAAACTGTACTTTTACAGATGGTTGATCTCTGTGGAGTAGTTTGCTGAATTCATTTCTAAATTTGCACTTCCTTTTGATTTAAATATTTTTCTAATGTCCTGAAAGTGCCGTTCAGTATTTTCAAGCAAATAGCTGTTTTGGTCTTTCTATGTAAATTAAATTAAGAGTTCCATTTTTGTTGTGTCACAAAGTGTAAGATATCTGATTTTCATTTTATCTAGTCCTTGATCTTTTATGATATTTATTTGTGATATATGATATCATAAAGTATTTCTCAGACACTTTTTAATCTTATAATTCTGTTAGATCACTTTTTTCTTAGTAGATAGAGGAATGAATTTTATATGATTTCATCCTTGGAAATATGCCGAGATTCAAATTTGTTAAAATGTGCTTCCCTATTTGTTAAAAATATGTATCCTCTAGCTCTTAAGCATAACAATATTATGTGATATATAAATAAATATATATGTATTATATTTTGTTAATCTCAAATATTTTATATACTTACATATTTTTATTTCTGTCTTCCTTATCTAATACTAAGTAATGTGTGTAAAACCTCTCACCATGATTAGGGATTTGTAGGTATTTTTCAGTTATTTGCATAAAATTTTGCAACCCGTTTTCAAATTGTAACTTTATGGATGTAGTGTTTTAAAAGATGAATATGTTGATTAGTTTTCTCTATGCTATCTGTAAGAAAATTGTTTTAAAACAGCTATCCTTGGTCCTAAATTCATATATTGGTTATTAAAAACCTCAGGCTTCTCTTTCAGAGAATCTCCTTTATTCCAGTAATCTACATTTAACTCATAACTAATCATGAGAAATTCCAGTTCCGGGGATCTGAAGTAACACTAGGCACACACAGGATGCTTAAACATGCATATAGGCAAAGCATCAAGACAAAATAAAGTTAAAATTTAGAAAAAGATATTGTCTGACTTTGACAGGAGGCCTGTCCCTATTAAAGATTATAATTTTAATAAAGGATTGAAAATTGATAAATATTTCCCTATACAATTTTTTCCAGAGCTGAGGACTGAAACCAGGGCCTTGTGCTTCCTAGGAAAGCACTCTACCACTGAGCTAAATCCCCATCCCTTCCCTATACAATTTTATCTTGTGATTATATTATAAAGAGTTTTTCCCCTAATCTTGATGAAAAGTGATACAAATGGTCATTTTGAGCTTTTAGAAAATAGTTGACACATTATTGTTAAAAACAGATGTCCATGTCTCATATGTTAAAAACTGAAAAATTTTGGACTGGGTTTTTAATGGTTTGACTACTAATATCTTACTGTTATTGATATATTTCAAAGTTACAATTTTTAATATTGTTTTTAATTTTGTATTTTTAAACTCCAAATTTTATTCCCTTACATGTCCTCCCATTGACTGTTCCACATCTCATACCTTCTCCCAGGACCCTCACCCGAGTCTCCACAAGGATGTCCCCACCCCACCCACCCCCAACTCACCAGACCTCTAAACTTACTGGGGCCTCCATTCTCTTGAGGAGTAGGTGCATCTTCTCTGACTGAACCCAGACCAGGGAGTTCTCTACTATATGTCTGTTGGAGGCCTTGTCTCAGCTGGTATATGCTGCCTGGTTAGTGATCCAGTGCTGGAGAGATTTCAGGGGTCCAGGTTAATTAAGACCTCCTACAGGGTTTCCCTCCTCAGCTTCTTCCAGCATTTCCCTAATTCACCCCGAGTGGTCAGCAGATGCTGTACATTGTTTGGGTCCACATATCTACCGGTGACTCTTTCAGCTGCTTGTTGGGTCTTTTGAAGAGGAGACATGATAGTTCCCTCTTAGTGAATGCTCCATAACTTCAGTAACAGTAAAATATTTTATCATGTTTGTTAATCATTTATTTGTACTAGTTTCAAGAATTATTTTTCATTAAAAGTTTTGAAACAAATAGCTTGTGTACACTAATATAAAAAGTAGTAGACTACAAGAATAGTCACATAAATAATGTGTCCATGTGTTCAAGCTGTATGGCATCACAAGGATAAATCCCAAGGGAACATGGCAAAGACATGTTTTTCCATAGAGGTATGTAAAGCAGAGTTTAAATGTTTAATTGAATGACCAGAGAAAGTGATAATGAGCAATCTGAAGTAAGTTAGCTCTTATTCTGTATATATGAGAGGGGCACAAAAATACATTCCAAGAACAATTCCAGATTTTGAGGAAAGTGGGGTCATCAGACTCTTGTCTTTTTGGATTGGAATATGTGAAGAAGCGTGCAGAATTCTACCCAATGACTACATTTCTGTAACATAAATATTTCACATATTATAAAAAGAAGAGGTATATTGAATTGTTTTGTAATATCAGCACATTGTTTATTCAAAAACTTACTATTATAGTCTGAATATGAACTTTCCTCCAGGGTCCTATGTTGCAGATTTTATCTGCAGCTAATGGGTCTGTCTTTGAAGGTCTTGTTTCTGCTAATTGTTTTGGTATTCTTGTGTAGTTAGTTATGTTATCTAAGAACAAGGACAGTTTTTGTCATTCTTTTCAAGATATTATGATATTTTTAATTTGGATTTTCTAGTAATATGTTTAAGAGTAAATATGAATATAACTAGTTTGGATTTCTATCTTATTCCTTGTATATACCAGGTTACTAGAAGGTTAAGCCATTTAGTATTGTTTGTCCAAAGTCCATTTGATTAGTTTTTTAAAGCGACTTGACATTGTTTTCAAAATTCTTAGCTGGTTTAATAATGTGTATATAAAAAAGTTTTCATGTAAATATTACATATAAAATTCAATTTTGGGTATTATGGCATACACAAAAACTTTTTTAAATGAAAACTCAGTACATGAATTACATTAAAATATTTTGTATTGAACATTAATTAATTTCCTAGCCAGGGACTGATGTAATATTTGTATACATATAGCTACAAATTCCACTTTTGTTACTAAGCTGAATTGTAGGCTATGTATTTAATGCTGTTTTACTGTGTTTACATATGTAACTGGTCTTATTCTTCAGAAGGATTTCAAAGAAGAGAAATTATAATTTGTTATAAATTTAATAGATTTTATAATTTCTAATAAATTATAAAGTATCCTTTATACTTCATAAACATGAATATAATTTAAATGAGGTAAAGGTTAGATTCCATTATTTTTAGTTCTTTTATTTTTAATTGGATATTTTCTTTATTTATATTTCAAATCTTATCACCTTTCCTGAATTCTCCTCCAGAAATCCTATATCACATTTTCCTTTCCCCTGCTTCTATGAGCATGCTCCCATACTAATCCACCTATTCCCTCCATCCCACTCCCTCCCACCTCCCAACTGGGACATTCCCCTAAACTGGCACTAAGCCTTCCCAGGAACAAAGGCCTCTCATACCACTGAAGCCCTACAAGGCCATCCTTTGCTACATATGGAGCTGAAGCAATAGGTCTATCCCTGTGGACCCTTTGGTTAGTAGTTTAGTCCTTGGGAGCTCTGAGGGGTCTGGTTGGTTGATATTATTGTTCTTCCTATGGGGCTGCAAACTCCTTCAGCTTTTCTAGTCCTTTCTCTAACTTGGCTGTTGGGCACCCAGTTCTCAATCCAATGGTTGGCTGCAAGCATTTCCTCTGTATTTCTCCGGCTTTAACAGAGCCTTTCAGGAGACAGCTATGTCAGGCTCCTGTCAGCATGTACTTCTTAGCATCTGCAATAGTGTCTGGGTTTGGTGAGTGTACTTGATATGAATTCGCAGTTCGGGCAGTCTCTGGATGGTCTTTCCTTCAGTCTATGTTCCACTCTTTGTCCCTTTATTTCCTCCTGTGAGTACTTTCTTTCCTCTTATAAGAAAGACTAAAGCATTCACACTTTGTTATTCCTTCTTCTTGAGCTTCTTGTGGTCTGTGACTTTTATTCTGAGCTTTTGGATTAATAGCGACTTAGCAGTGAGTGCAAAACATGTGTGTTCTTTTTTTTTTTTTTTTTGTGATTGGGTTACCTGACTCAGAATAATATTTTCTAGTCCATTTACCTAGGAATTTCATGTAGTCCCTGTTTTGAATAGCTGAGTAGTATTTCTCCATGTAAATGTACCACATTTTTGCATCCATTCCTCTGCTGAAGTACACCTGTTTTTTTGTTTGTTTGTTTGTTTTTTGTTTTTTGTTTTTTGTGTTTTTTTCCAGCTTCTGGCTTTTATAAATAAGGCTGCTTTGAACATAGTGGAGAGTTTGTCCTTGTTTTAAGTTGGAATATATTTTGGGTACATACCCTGGAGTAGTATATCTGGGTTCTCAGGTAATACTATGTTTAATTTTCTGAGAAACCACCAGACTTATTTTCACAGTAGTTGTACCAGCTTACAATCCCACCAACAATGGAGGAGTGTTCCTCTTTCTCCACATCCTAGCCAGCATCTGCTGTCAGATGAGTTTGTCATCTTAGCCATTCTGACTGGTGTGAGGTGGAATCTCAGGGTTGTCTTGGTTTGCATTTCTCTGATGACTAAGGATGTTGAACATTTCTTTAGGTGCTACACAGCCATTTGGTATTCTTCAGTTGAAAATTCTTTGTTTAGCTGTGTACCCCATTTCTATTGTGAAATTTATAAATCAGACAGAAAAGGGATACTGATTGGATTTACTAATTTAATTTTTGAAATTAAGTTTTACATTTTCTATATCATATATAACATTTCATAGACTTTACCTATTAACATAATTATCCATTTTATTTACCATTAAAACACCCATGTGGAGCTCACATTATGCTTTCCATTACTAAGTATTTAATCTGGCTAAATATTTAATTTGCCCTCTGTTTTCCTTTGATTTACATTTAATTTATTTCTTTGTTATTTTAACCAATATGCTTCTAAATATTATACTTTCAATGATTCAGAATTTTCACATTCTTAATGTTAGTTATTATTACTCATTTTTATAAAATTGTCATAAACTTCATTTTTATTTCACTTTTGCTATTGTTTTCTACCTACTTTTTAATTACATGTGCCTTATTTTATTCTACTTTATACCCTTGCTATAAATTTTATCATAGTACATTTTAACTATGCTCCTTGAGTTATTTTATTTATTAAAACACTGTCACGTTAAATTAATTTCTTAAAATTTTCTATTTACTTATTTAAATCATGTTTAAGAATTCATCATAATTATATTAGGATTTTAGTGCATGTATGCATGTACACATATCTTTTTTTGTAAAGGTTTATGTGTTTTTCAGTGCTATGAGTAATATATGTGCCAAATTAGTGTACCAAGTACACTCCTTTATTGTTTTCCAACTTGTTCCTTTGAGAAACTGTCTCTATCTGAATATAAGGTTTACATTTTCCACTAGGCTAACCCCATCAATCTCATTGTCTCTGCCTGCTTCAGTAATAGGGTGGCAAGTGGGTTTTTAATGGATTCTTGATCCAAATTTCAGGACTCATAGTTGTGCTGGAAGTGTTCATGATTATGGAGCAATTTCTCTAGCTCCTTATAATCATCTAAATTCAGGTACTTTGTATGTTTGTTACTTCTAACAATATAACAACTAATAAACTAGTTTTAAACAGCATAACTAGTCAAAAAATAAACCATTGAGTTAATTCGTGTTGAAATATGACACATATGGAGATATTATTATATACGCTAATTGTACTATTTAGGAGTTGCTATCTACTTTAAGGTAGTAAGCTTTATCTTAAGTCATAGGAAAAGTCCACAGAAAGCTAAACAGGTCACCTCAGGTCCTTTACATGATTACACTAGTTTTTCTTATAATGTACACGAATATTTTGACTTTATGAATGTATATGAACCATGTACTTGACTGATATCCATTGAAGTCAGAAGAGGTCCCCTGGAACAAAATTTTGAATCATCATGTGAAGCAGAGCATTATAAGATCATCAAATATGCCCATAATTACCATACCTGGTAGGTGGGGCATATTACTTGAAAGATAAAGGCCAGCCTGCACTGAGCAGGAAATACAAGAGTAGATTTTTGCTACAAAAGACCCTAGGTGTTATATATATTTAAATAAATGGTAGAAACAAACTTTTAAGTAATAGGTAATGCACCAAAGAGTTAAAACAGCAAGATCGTTTCACTTGCTAATTTTTGGTATATTAATGTTATCTTTCCCACTTAAAAGAATTTTAAAAAATTCATACTGTAGAGTCTAATAATGATTCTACACCCCAAATGCCCAAATCCTCCTAGCTAACAAAAAACTACTCAATTTTTTCTCTCTTTCTTTAGAAAACAAATAGGCAAAATATTTTATTTCCAAATTGTGTCATCTATTCTTAAAATATATCTGACTAGATATTTCGTTAATTTTTTTGCTTAGTCTTTCTTGTATGAAAGGATAAGAAATAAATTTTTACCTGATGTCTTCTCTAGTATAGGTGATAACAATCACGGATTCCTAGACTGTATAATTATTAAAAAATTGTTATTTTGTTAAGTTATCAAATTTAAAAAATGATAAGCCTGTGAAATTATCAATATTAAGAAGGACCATAATAATTTAAAAGGAAATTACAAGCTTGGAACACAAATAATAAATATAATAAAATTATAGGGTATATGAGAAATATGAGAATATGTATGTGAGAGTATATTATTTTAAATGCTAGGCAAGCTTAAATACCTAACAAAACATTTAGTTATGAATGAGGACTATGTTGTTATGTCAACTTGAGAAATAAAACTTTTGTTATATTGTAGCAAAATACTTCTCTCAATTGTGTCATATAGCTACAGAGAACTCAAAACTTGTAAGCAAGTATTTTATGATTCACTTAAGGGATTTCAAAGGAATATCTTGCATGAATAACCTTGCTTAGCCTTGTTGCTAACAATAAGTTTGCTTTGCCATAGAATATAAATTGTTCAAAAAACTATGAAAAAGATAATTAATCAAGAGCTTGTGAGTTTGAAATTTTTCATCTTACACAGAATGAAAAGAAAGTTAAAAACAAGACAGTGACTGTTGTAATGCATTACCAAGAGCCCAATCATGTGGTTAAAGAGAAATAAAATTATAGTTATAAAAATGATACTTGTAACTTACAGGTTCCTTCAAATATATCAGAATAAGCCAATTTTATATGCAAGATTGATTATTCACAAAATATCTCTTGAGTGCCTTCTTGTGTGATGGCATAGCTCTGTACTGTATACAGGGTTTTGAACAAAAAATTAGCTTAATGAATGTTTGGAAAAACTATCAGATATCCTGAAAAGGTGAATGAAATAAAAGTTAGCATGTCTGTTCTAAAACTCTGCCATCAAAACGCTTCAGTGATAACATAGGAGTTAGTAGTACTTCCTGCTCTTGCAAAGAATCCTGGTTTAGTTCTCAGAAACCACATGGTAACAATAACCACATATAATTCTAGATCGAGAGGAGGATCTGACATCCTTTTTTGACCTCTGTGACCAACCAGGATGCACACAATACACATATATACATGCAGGGATAATAG
This sequence comes from Rattus norvegicus, assembly GCF_021556685.1. NCBI lineage: Eukaryota > Metazoa > Chordata > Mammalia > Rodentia > Muridae > Rattus > Rattus norvegicus. Next base: position 91,541,676 of record NC_141554.1, read on the forward strand.
TTATATGTAGGAATAGCTAAAATAAATCTTTAAAAATGTTTTCATTTTGAAACTATTTGATGAATTTAATCAGTTGCAAATGTGGGTAAATATTTGTTATATACAAATATTTCCAAGGGCATATTAATGGACTCAGAGATTGCCACAAGCACAGTAGATAGAAATTTGAAACTATTCTCAGGGTATGTAATGAAATGTAATTTTTCCTGAGGTATTTTACTTCAAAGCATTTTATCTTCCTTCTTTTTATTCTCTTGAACTATGGATAAAACTTATATGCCTATGTCATTGTGATGTTATAGAAGAATAAATTTATTTTTCTAGCTTCAGAGATTCATGGATAAGTTTCAGTCTTTGATTGGTTGGGTATATTGATTTTGAGACTCTGACATGACAATATATAATGCCCATATGTACTGGAACTATCTCTTCCTGGATGGAGTATCATTTCATAGATTAGAATGAAAATTGGTATAAAAATTGGTACTCCACATTCTTCTGCCAAAGAACACTTAAAAATATTAGACAACTTTCAGCCAGTGTGTTACCCTTGAAGCATCAACAAGTGTCAAATAGTGAAAAGTTGAGTGTAAATATTTAATATGTTGACTTTTGCAGTGTCAAATGTTTTAAAATACTGATCTTTTGAGACTTTTGTGTCAACTTTCCACATATCTATTTGATATACTACTTGAAGTCTGCAGTAATACAATAGTAGGTCAAGGGGACAAACAGTGTAAACAAAGAAATTAAAATATCTTTGTCTCCAGATTTTATAGTTGTATATGTGTCTTTAAGAAAACCAACAGAAAACACCTAGAACTTATCAACACTTTCAGCATAGTAGCAGGATAAAAAGTCTATTTAAAAATTGGTAGGCCTCCCACTTAAAAAACAGCAAATCATCTATGTGAAGACACACTATGACCATTGTAACTATTATAAAGAAAAGCATTTAATTAGAGTGAGCTTATATTTCAGAACTTTTGTCTACTATTGTCATGGGAGGAAGCATTGTGGCAGACAGACTTGGTGCCAGAGAAGGATCTGAGAGTTCTCTGTCTGGATCAGCAGTCAATAAGAGTAGAGAGTAATTTGAGCTTCTGTAATCCCCAAATCCACCCCCAGTAACAAATTTCCTCCAATGAAGCTACACCTAATATAGGAAGGACTCGCATTAAATAAAACCAGTTCCTAGAGCTATGAAGCACCATGCAGAAGCTATGGTAGCTTTTACAGATAGGGCAGGGCATATATCTGTCTTATTCAGTTAGAATGCTGGATGGAAAGAAGTGGATATATTCTGTCATTCTTAACCATGAAGCTATCTCCAATTGGCAACTAATTGCCAATAAAAATTTAGTTTCGTCTAAGATAGTCTTTCCAGGGTATCAACCTCTCTTAAGGTTAGACAATATGCCAAACAGTCCAAAGTCAACTAAAATGAGCTTATTGGCATCTTTAGAGGTTCCTTGTTTTATAATGTCATGCCAGGGTTCTCTGTTTACTTTTTCTTTTAAAAAGTTTTACCTGATAGACTTATTTTATATACTCTTTTCTCTTTTTTATCAAATAGGTCTTTTGCATGTATATTATGGCTTGTAGTTTAGTGTTTTTACTGGATTCCTGAGCATGTGAACAAGTGGGACTGTTTTTTGTGTCTTTTTGGTGTTCTTTTCCTTATGATGGTTTCTTTATTTTGTCCAATTCTGATGTGTTACTTTTCTTTGTGTTATCTCAGTATACCTAATTTTACTCTATTTTATTATTTTCCCATACTACATTGTTTGTTTTGTAATAAGAGAAAGAAAGGGGTTGCATAAAGATGGGGATAGCACTGAGGAAAAGGGAGAGTACTAGTAGAGAGTGATAATATAATTAGTCTATATTATGTGATGAAAAATAATCTACATTTCATGAATGGAAAAATTAAGTAACTGTTTAAAGTACATATGCTGAAATCTATGACAAAATATCATTGTGAGCAGGATGAACACTGTTTAGAATACATGATTCTCATATCAAGTATTATCTCATTTGAGCACATAGATTAAACTAATTTAATCAAACTATTAACTAGGTTTTGCTCATTGCATATAAATGGGATGAATACAGTTTTCTGTAATCTGAGTCAATTCTTTTTACCCTTAGCTCTTTTCCACCTTTTATTATTTTTCCTCTGTAATGAAAATAAATTAAAAAGAAAAAAGGAAAGTCCAAAACTCATTTTATATTGTAACATTCAATGGATTAGTTGCCAAATATAAACAAAAAGGAGAAAATAGGAGCACTCTAATTCATTCATCTCCTATCCTTGAGGGATACATGTCCATGTAGGGTCAAAAATAAGTTTATTTATTCATGTCCTCCTAAAGTAATATTGAGATGATTTTATAAATGCAGCCATTAGTATAATATACTCAATAAGCTTTTACAATGATGCATATTTTTGTTGAAATGAGAATCTGGGTTGAATTAAAATATATTTATACTAGGATTTTCTTGGTATGTGCATTTATATTTGAAATGATGACTTCAGAGACTTGAGTTTGGGAAATATGAAAGCTAGAATATAAAATATAGGCAACCACAAAGAGAATAAAAATCACTGAAAAAGTAATATGGTCATCTCAGAAGTAAAATATACTAAACAAAATTTCATGGTAAAAAAGAAGATAAATGTGCATTCTTAGTCATTAATGACAATTACTAACAGAATTGTAAGTTTTGACTAGTAATAAAAGTAAAGAAAATAGAACTATTGAGGTTAGCATTAGCTCTATACCCCATTGTAGGGGAGCATCAGGGCAGGAAGGCAGAAGAGAATGGGTGGGTGGGCAAGCACCCCCATAAAAGCCAGGGAAGAGATGGGATAGGGAAGAGATGGGAAGGGAAACCAGGAAACGGGATAACATTTGAAACATAAATTGAAAAATATCTCATAAAAGAAGAGAAGGTAAATAAAAGAAAAAAATGAAGGTTAGGAACTCTCATATAAGGCTATCCAGAATCTTCTCATGCTTGTTTTAACACTATGCTTTATGTTAGTGACTATTATACACCTGGAAATATATCCAGCTTAACTAAAAAAAATGGTACACATGAGCAAAGGCAGAAAAGTTAAAAATAGTGTTGTTTTATGTCAAAAGTCCATAACTATGAGATAATTCTACCCAAATGGCTCTGTACACACAGAAATACCATGATCTAAATTTAAGCAGCAGGAACATATTTAACCAAGCCTGATTTACATTTTCAAACCTGACCTCCTACTGTTCATGGTTAGCCCCCTTTACAAAATTTTCAGCTCTATTCCCTGTGAGCATCTTAGTGCAAATTGTATCTTGCTTTGCCTGTTGCTTGACAAATTTGCTGGTGTTAAGCCTCCTTGTGCATTTTTTATTCTCCTGGGAGCTTTCCATCTGTTATTTTTGAAACTGTAGAATGCAAGGTTATGCCAAATTTAGCAAACATAGCTCAATCTCATTTGAGGATGTGACAGATCTTTGAAGAAGACCTGCATTTCAAATTAGTTTCCTGTCATTTTCATATAGAAAATCTTGTCATTTACTGCTGATAGTCAACAGTGAGAAGAATCTAGATTATGGAAGCATTAATCTGTTTCTAGACCTCTAGATTCAATAATTTACCAAAAAAACAAAAAAAAACCCAAAAACAACACTAAATTTAGAGCCTTGAGTCACTGAGTTTACAGAAATTTCTGAGACATGAATCCATGTTATTTTTCTGTACTTCTAAATTTATTGTAAAAGAAAAATTATGATCATTGATATTTGATGATAAAAAACAACTATCATTTTGGAAAAAGAAACATGTTCTTAATACTAACTAAATCAAAAATTTTAACAATGTTTTGAAGAAACAATTTATATATAAACAATATATTGTGGAGTAAGTAAAAGTTATTTGCATAATATACATTGTTCATGATTTTATTTGCTATATATTACGCTCTTATCATATTATAAAATTAATTTGTAAATTATTTTATCACAACTGATTTCCTTTCAAAACAGGATTCTGAATACAAAAATATGTATATATATGGACATATATATATATATATATATACATATGTATATCAGATTGTAGTATTTTAAATTGAACTTAATTATTAGTTTTCCCCAATCATCTTAAACTATACTAGTTTTTCTTGTGATTTGAAGTTTTACTTCAGTTCTTGAGCCCTAGATTTGAAACAAATTTTGAATATATTATTTCTAGGAAAGCTTTTATAAGTCATTTTGAAACCATGTGATCATTTAAGCAATACAATTGGTATTATCAATAATGACTACAATTTAATAATAAAAACCTATTTCATTTATATATTAGTCTAATGAAATTGCACTATCTGAAGTATTTTTTTAAATAGAGTTTGTTCAGAGCATGGAGAGGGAACTTAAGAGGGTAGTAGGGACAGAGAAAGACAGAGAGAGGGGGCAGGGTGATGTAGAGAGGTACAGGGAGAAGGAGAGAGAAGAGAAGGAAAAGAATAGAGGCCAGATATGATCAGGAGCATGTGGAGAGAGAGGGGGAAAGGGAATGGGGGGAGAAGGGACAAATGGGGAGGAAAATAAGAGCAAAAGATCAAGAGAGAGCAAGAGAGCTCAAATCATCCTTAAAGAAAGAAAGAGAACTTCAGATCAATTTCCCTTATAAATATCGATGCAAAAATACTCAATAAAATTCTGGCAAACCGAATCCAAGAGCACATCAAAACTATCATTCACCATGATCAAGTAGGCTTCATCCCAGGCATGCAGGGATGGTTTAATATACGGAAAACCATCAACGTGATCCATTATATAAACAAACTGAAAGAACAAAAACACATGATCATTTCATTAGATGCTGAGAAAGCATTTGACAAAATTCAACACACCTTCATGATAAAGGTCCTGGAAAGAATAGGAATTCAAGGCCCATACTTAAACATAGTAAAAGCCATATACAGCAAACCAGTTGCTAGCATTAACTAAATGGAGAGAAACTTGAAGCAATGCCACTAAAATCAGGGACTAGACAAGGTTGCCCACTCTCTCCCTACTTATTCAATATAGTTCTTGAAGTTCTAGCCAGAGCAATCAGACAACAAAAGGAGGTCAAGGGGATACAGATCAGAAAAGAAGAAGTCTAAATACCACTTTTTGCAGATGATATGATAGTATATTTAAATGATCCCAAAAGTTCCACTAGAGAACTACTAAACCTGATAAACAACTGCAGCAAAGTGGCTGGGTATAAAATTAACTCAAATAAATCAGTAGCCTTCCTCTACACAAAAGAGAAAGAAGCCGAGAAAGAAATTAAGGAAATGACACCCTTCATAATAGACCCATATAATATAAAGTACCTCGGTGTGACTTTAACCAAGCAAGTGAAAGATCTGTATTATAAGCACTTCAAGCCTCTGAAGAAGGAAATTGAAGAAGGTCTCAGAAGATGGAAAGATCTCACATGCTCATGGATTGGCAGGATTAATATAGTAAAAATGGCCATTTTACCAAAAGCGATCTACAGATTCAATGCAATCCCCATCAAAATACCAATCCAATTCTTCAGAGAGTTAGACAGAACACTTTCTAAATTCATCTGGAATAACAAAAAACCCCGGATAGCTTAAAACTATCCTCAACAATAAAAGGACTTCAGGGGGAATCACTATCTGTGAACTCAAGCAATATTACAGAGCAATAGTGATAAAAACTGCATGATATTGGTACAGAGACAGACAGATAGACCAATGGAACAGAATTGAAGACCCAGAAATGAACCCACACACCTATGGGCACTTGATTTTGACAAAGGAGCCAAAACCATCAAAAGGAAAAAAGATAGCACTTTCAGTAAATGGTGCTGGTTCAACGGGAGGTCAACATGTAGAAGAATGCAGATCGATCCATGCTTATCACCCTGTACAAAGCTTAAGTCCAAATGGATCAAGGACCTCCACATCAAACCAGATACACTCAAGCTTATAGAAGAAAAAGTCGGGAAGAGTCTCAAACACATGGTCACTGGGGAAAATTTCCTGAACAAAACACCAATGGCTTATGCTCTAAGATCAAGAATCGACAAATGGGATCTCATAAAACTGCAAAGCTTCTGTAAGGCAAAGGACACTGTGGTTAGGACAAAACGGCAACCAACAGATTGGGAAAAGATCTTTACCAATCCTACAACAGATAGAGGCCTTATATCCAAAATATACAAAGAACTCAAGAAGTTAGACCACAGGGAGACAAATACTCTATTAAAAATGTGGTTTCAGAACTAAACAAAGAATTAACAGCTGAGGAATGCTGAATGGCTGAGAAACACCTAAAGAAATGTTCAACATCTTTAGTCATCAGGGAAATGCAAATCAAAACAAACCTGAGATTTCACTTCACACCAGTGAGAATGGCTAAGATCAAAAACTCAGGTGACAGCTGATGCTGGCAAGGATGCGGAGAAAGAGGAACACTCCTCCATTGTTGGTGGGATTGCAGACTGGTAAAACCATTCTGGAAATCAGTCTGGAGGTTCCTCAGAAAATTGGACATTGAAATGCCTGAGGATCCACCTATACCTCTCTTGGGCATATACCCAAAAGATGCCTCAACATATAAAAGAGACACGTGCTCCACTATGTTCATCACAGCCTTATTTATAATAGCCAGAAAATGGAAAAAACCCAGATGCCCTTCAACAGAGGAATGGATACAGAAAATGTGGTACATCTACACAATGGTATATTACTCAGCTATCAAAAACAATGACTTTATGAAATTCGTAGGCAAATGGTTGGAACTGGAAAATATCATCCTCAGTGAGCTAACCCAATCACAGAAAGACATACATGGTATGCACTCATTGATAAGTGGCTATTAGCCCAAATGCTTGAATTACCCTAGATCCCTAGAACAAACGAAACTCAAGACGGATGATCAAAATGTGAATGCTTCACTCCTTCTTTAAATGAGGAAAAAGAATACCCTTGGCAGGGAAGGGAGAGGCAAAGATTAAAACAGAGACTTAAGGAACACCCATTCAGAGCCTGCCCCACATGTGGCCCATACATATACAGCCACCCAACTAGACAAGATGGATGAAGCAAAGAAGTGCAGACCGACAGGAGCCGGATGTAGATTGCTCCTGAGAGACACAGCCAGAATACAGCAAATACAGAGGCGAATGCCAGCAGCAAACCACCGAACTGAGAATAGGTCCCCTATTGAAGGAATCAGAGAAAGAACTGGAAGAGCTTGAAGGGGCTCGAGACCCCAAAAGTACAACAATGCCAAGCAACCAGAGCTTCAAGGGACTAAGCCACTACCTAAAGACTATACATGGACTGACCCTGGACTCTGACCCCATAGGTAGCAATGAATATCCTAGTAAGAGCACCAGTGGAAGGGGAAGCCCTGGGTCCTGCTAAGACTGAACCCCCAGTGAACTAGTCTATGGGGGGAGGGCGGCAATGGGGGGAGGGTTGGGAGGGGAACACCCATAAGGAAGGGGAGGGGAGAGGGGGATGTTTGCCCGGAAACCGGGAAAGGGAATAACACTCGAAATGTATATAAGAAATACTCAAGTTAATAAAAAAAAACAAAAAACAAAAAACTCAGGTGACAACAAATGCTGGCAAGGATGTGGAGAAAGAGGAACACTCCTCCATTGTTGGTGGGATTGCAGACTGATACAACCATTCTGGAAATCAGTCTGGAGGTTCCTCAGAAAATTGGACATTGAACTGCCTGAGGATCCAGCTATACCTCTCCTGGGCATATACCCTAAAGATGCCCCAACATATAAAAGAGATACGTTCTCCACTATGTTCATAGCAGCCTTATTTATAATAGCCAGAAGCTGGAAAGAACCCAGATGCCCTTACAGAGGAATGGATACAGAAAATGTCATACATCTACACAATGGAATATTACTCAGCTATCAAAAACAATGACTTTATGAAATTCGTAGGCAAATGGTTGGAACTGGAAAATATCATCCTGAGTGAGGTAACCCAATCACAGAAAAACACACATGGTATGCACTCATTGATAAGTGGCTATTAGCCCAAATGCTTGAATTACCCTAGATGCCTAGAACACATGAAACTCAAGACGAATGATCAAAATGTGAATGCTTCACTCCTTCTTTAAAAGGGGAACAAGAATACCATTGGCAGGGAATAGAGAGGCAAAGAATAAAACAGAGACAGAAGGAACACCCATTCAGAGCCTGCCCCACATGTGACCCACACATATACAGCCAACCAATCAGAGAAGATGGATAAAGCAAAAAAGTGCAGGCAGACAGGAGCCGAATGTAGATCTCTCCTGAGAGACACAGCCAGAATACAGCAAATACAGAGGCGAATGCCAGGAGCAAACTACTGAACTGAGAACAGGACCCCCGTTGAAGGAATCAGAGAAAGAACTGGAAGAGCTTGTAGGGGCTTGAGACCTCATATGAACAACAATGCCAAGCAACCAGATCTTCCAGGGACTAAGCAACTACCTAAAGACTATACATGGACTGACCCTGGACTGTGACCTCATAGGTAGCAATGAATATCCTAGTCAGATCACCAGTGGAAGGGGAAGCCCTGGGTCCTGCTAAGACTGAAACCCCAGTGAACGTGATTGTTGTGGGGAGGGCGGCAATGGGGGGAGGATGGGGAGGGGAACACCCATAAAAAGTGGAGGGGGAGGAATTAGGGGGATGTTGGGCCGTAAACCGAGGGGAAAGGGAATAACACTCGAAATGTAAATAAGAAATACTCAAGTTAAAAAAAAATAAAAGAGAGCCCCTCTGAGTGCTTCCGTGTAGTACTTTCTGAGTCACTCTTCATGGTGCTGTGAGAGGAGCTCAGAACACCTGACATGGGATTCGAGAACTACAAATTACGAGGAACCTGTGTAGTTAAGAATTTACTTCTGGGATAAACAGTTCTCTGCACCCAAATACCGTGGGAGGGAGAGATAAACCCTCAGAGAGGCAGGCATGCCTGGGAAACCAGAAGAGACTGCACTCTGCATACACATCTCGGACGCCAGAGGAAAACACCAAAGGCCATCTGGAACCCTGGTGCACTGAAGCTCCCGGAAATGGGGGCACAGATCTTCCTGGTTGCTGTTGCCACGGAGAGCTCTTGGGCAGCACCCCGAGAGCAAAATTGAGCCTTGGGACCACAGGTAAGACCAACTTTTCTGCTGCAAGTGACCTGTCTGGTGAACTCAAGACACAGGCCGACAGGAACAGCTGAACCTATAAAGAGGGAAAATTACACGCCCGAAAGCAGAACACTCTGTCACCATAACAGGCTGAAAGAAAACAGGAAAACAGGCCTACAGCACTCCTGACACACAGGCTTACAGGGCAATCTAGCCACTGTCAGAAATAGCAGAAGAAAGTAACACTAGAGATAATCTGATGGCTAGAGGCAAGCGCAGGAACCCAAGCAACAGAAACCAAGACTACATGGCACCATCGGAGCCCAATTCTCCCATCAAAACAAACATGGAATATCCAAACACACCAGAAAAGCAAGATCTAGTTTCAAAATCATTTTTGATCATGATGCTGGAGGACTTCAAGAAAGACGTGAAGAACTCCCTTAGAGAACAAGTAGAAGCCTACAGAGGGGAATCAAAAAAATGCCTGAAAGAATTCCAGGAAAACATAATTAAACAAGTAGAAGCCCATAGAGAGGAGTCACAAAAATCCCTGAAAGAATTCCAGGAAATCATAAATAAACAAGTAGAAGCACATAGAGAGGAGTCACAAAAATCCCTGAAAGAATTCCAGGAAAACACAATCAAACAGTTGAAGGAATTAAAAATGGAAATAGAAGCAATCAAGAAAGAACACATGGAAACAACCCTGGATATAGAAAACCAAAAGAAGAGACAAGGAGCTGTAGATACAAGCTTCACGAACAGAATACAGGAGATGGAAGAGAGAATCTCAGGAGCAGAAGATTCCATAGAAATCATTGACTCAAATGTCAAAGATAATGTAAAGCGGAAAAAGCTACTGGTCCAAAACATACAGGAAATCCAGGACTCAATGAGAAGATCAAACCTAAGGACAATAGGTATAGAAGAGAGTGAAGACTCCCAGCTCAAAGGACCTGTAAATATCTTCAACAAAATCATAGAAGAAAACTCCCCTAACGTAAAAAAAGAGATACCCATAGGCATACAAGAAGCCTACAGAACTCCAAATAGATTGAACCAGAAAAGAAACACCTCCCGACACATAATAGTCAAAACACCAAACGCACAAAATAAAGAAAGAATATTAAAAGCAGTAAGGGAAAAAGGTCAAGTAACATATGAAGGCAGACCTATCAGAAACACAGCAGATTTTTCGCCAGAAACTATGAAGGCCAGAAGATCCTGAACTGATGTCATACAGACCCAAAGAGAACACAAATGCCAGCCCAGGTCACTGTATCCTGCAAAACTCTCAATTAACATAGATGGAGAAACCAAGATATTCCATGACAAAAACAAATTTACACAATATCTTTCTACAAATCCAGCACTACAAAGGATAATAAATGGTAAAGCCCAACATAAGGAGGCAAGCTATACCCTAGAAGAAGCAAGAAACTAATCGTCTTGGCAACAAAACAAAGAGAAGAAAAGCACACAAACATAACCTCACATCCAAATATGTATACGACAGGAAGCAATAATCACTATTCCTTAATATCTCTCAACATCAATGGCCTCAACTTCCCAATAAAGAAACATAGATTAACAAACTGGATACGCAACGAGGACCCTGCATTCTGCTGCCTACAGGAAACACACCTCAGAGACAAAGACAGACACTACCTCAGAGTGAAAGGCTGGAAAACAACTTCCCAAGCAAATGGTCAGAAGAAGCAAGCTGGAGTTGCCATTCTAATATCAGATAAAATCAATTTTCAAGTAAAACTCATCAAAAAAGATAAAGAAGGACACTTCATATTCATCAAAGGAAAAATCCACCAAGATGAACTCTCAATCCTAAATATCTATGCCCCAAATACAAGGGCAACTACATACGTAAAAGAAACCTTACTAAAGCTCAAAACACACATTGCACCTCATACAATAATAGTAGGAGATTTAAACACCCCACTCTCATCAATGGAGAGATGATGGAAACAGAAATCAAACAGAGACGTAGACAGACTAAGAGAAGTCATGAGCCAAATGGACTTAACGGATATTTATAGAACATTCTATCCTAAAGCAAAAGGATATACCTTCTTCTCAGCTCCTCATGGTACTTTCTCCAAAATTGACCATATAATTGATCAAAAACGGGCCTCAACAGGTACAAAAAGATAGAAATAATCCCATGCGTGCTATCAGACCACCACAGCCTAAAACTGGTCTTAAATAACAATAAGGGAAGAATGCCCACATATACGTGGAAATTGAACAATGCTCTAGTCAATGATAACCTGGTCAAGGAAGAAATAAAGAAAGAAATTAAAGACTTTTTAGAATTTAATGAAAATGAAGGTACCACATACCCAAACTTATGGGACACAATGAAAGCTGTGCTAAGAGGAAAATTCATAGCGCTGAGTGCCTGCAGAAAGAAACAGGAAAGAGCATATGTCAGCAGCTTGACAGCACACCTAAAAGCTCTAGAACAAAAAGAAGCAAATACACCCAGGAGGAGTAGAAGGCAGGAAATAATCAAACTCAGAGCTGAAATCAGCCAAGTAGAAACAAAAAGGACCATAGAAAGAATCAACAGAACCAAAAGTTGGTTCTTTGAGAAAATCAACAAGATAGATAAACGCTTAGCCAGACTAATGAGAGGACACAGAGAGTGTGTCCAAATTAACAAAATCAGAAATGAAAAGGGAGACATAACTACAGATTCAGAGGAAATTCAAAAAATCATCAGATCTTATTATAAAAGCCTATATTCAAGAAAACTTGAAAATCTGCAGGAAATGGACCATTTCCTAGACAGATACCAGGTACCAAAGTTAAATCAGGAACAGATAAACCAGTTAAACAACCCCATAACTCCTAAGGAAATAGAAACAGTCATTAAAGGTCTCCCAACCAAAAAGAGCCTAGGTCCAGACAGGTTTAGTGCAGAATTCCATCAGACCTTCATAGAAGTCCTCATACCAATATTATCCAAACTATTCTACAAAATTGAAACAGATGGAGCACTACCGAATTCCTTCTATGAAGCCACAATTACTCTTATACCTAAATCACACAAAGACCCAACAAAGAAAGAGAACTTCAGACCAATTTCCCTTATGAATATCGACGCAAAAATACTCAATAAAATTCTGGCAAACCGAATCCAAGAGCACATCAAAACAATCATCCACCATGATCAATTAGGCTTCATCCCAGTCATGCAGGGATGGTGTAATATACGGAATACCATCAACGTGATCCATTATATAAACAAACTGAAAGAACAAAACCACATGAACATTTCATTAGATGCTGAGAAAGCATTTGACAAAATTCAACACCCCTTCATGATAAAAGTCCTGGAAAGAATAGGAATTCAAGGCCCATACCTAAACATAGTAAAAGCCATATACAGCAAACCAGTTGCTAACATTAAACTAAATGGAGAGAAACTTGAAGCAATCCCACTAAAATCAGGGACTAGACAAGGCTGCCCACTCTCTCCCTACTTATTCAATATAGTTCTTGAAGTTCTAGCCAGAGCAATCAGACAACAAAAGGAGGTCAAGGGGATACAGATCAGAAAAGAAGAAGTAAAATATCACTATTTGCAGATGATATGATAGTATATTTAAATGATCCCAAAAGTTCCACAAGAGAACTACTAAAGCTGATAAACAACATTAGCAAAGTGGCTGGGTATAAAATTAACTCAAATAAATCAGTAGCCTTCCTCTACACAAAAGAGAAACAAGCCAAGAAAGAAATTAGGGAAATGACACCCTTCATAATAGACCCAAATAATATAAAGTACCTCGGTGTGACTTTAACCAAGCAAGTAAAAGATCTGTACAATCAGAACTTCAAGACACTGAAGAAAGAAATTGAAGAAGACCTTAGAAGATGGAAAGATCTCCCATGCTCATGGATTGGCAGGATTAATATAGTAAAAATGGCCATTTTACCAAAAGCGATCTACAGATTCAATGCAATCCCCATCAAAATACCAATCCAATTCTTCAAAGAGTTAGACAGAACAATTTGCAAATTCATCTGGAATAACAAAAAACCCAGGATAGCTAAAACTATCCTCAACAATAAAAGGACTTCAGGGGGAATCACTATCCCTGAACTCAAGCAGTATTACAGAGCAATAGTGATAAAAACTGCATGGTATTGGTACAGAGACAGACAGATAGACCAATGGAATAGAATTGAAGACCCAGAAATGAACCCACACACCTATGGTCACTTGATTTTTGAAAAAGGAGCCAAAACCATCCAACGGAAAAAGATAGCATTTTCAGCAAATGGTGCTGGTTCAACTGGATGTCAATATGTAGAAGAATGCAGATCGATCCATTCTCATCACCCTGTACAAAGCTTAAGTCCAAGTGGATCAAGGACCTCTACATCAAACCAGACACACTCAAACTAATAGAAGAAAAACTAGGGAAGCATCTGGAACACATGGGCACTGGAAAAAATTTCCTGAACAAAACACCAATGGCTTAAGCTCTAAGATCAAGAATCAACAAATGGGATCTCATAAAACTGCAAAGCTTCTGTAAGGCAAAGGACACTGTGGTTAGGACAAAATGGTAACAAACCGATTGGGAAAATATCTTTACCAATCCTACAACTATACAATCCAAACTATACAGAGAACTCAAGAAGTTAGACCGCAGGGAGACAAATAACCCTATTAAAAAATGGGGTTCAGAGCTAAACAAACAATTCACAGCTGAGGAATGCCGAATGGCTGAGAAACACCTAAAGAAATGTTCAACATCTTTAGTCATAAGGGAAATGCAAATCAAAACAAACCTGAGATTTCACCTCACACCAGTGAGAATGGCTAAGATCAAAAACTCAGGTGACCACAGATGCTGGTGAGGACGTGGAGAAAGAGGAACACTCCTCCATTGTTGGTGGGGTTGCAGACTGGTACAACCATTCTGGAAATCAGTCTGGAGGTTCCTCAGAAATTTGGACATTGAACTGCCTGAGGATCCAGCTATACCTCTTTTGGGCATATACCCAAATATGCCCCAACATATAAAAAAGACACGTGCTCCACTATGTTCATCGCAGCGTTATTTATAATAGCCAGAAGCTGGAAAGAACCCAGATGCCCTTCAACAGAGGAATGGATACAGAAAATGTGGTACATCTACACAATGGAATATTATTCAGCTATCAAAAACAACGAGTTTATGAAATTCGTAGGCAAATGGTTGGAACTGGAAAATATCATTCTGAGTGAGCTAACCCAATCACAGAAAGACATACATGGTATGCACTCATTGATATGTGGCTATTAGCCCAAATGCTTGAATTACCCTAGATCCCTAGAACAAATGAAACTCAAGACGGATGATAAAATGTGAATGTTTCACGCCTTCTTTAAAAGGGGAACAAGAGTACCATTGGCAGGGAAGAGAGAGGCAAAGATTAAAACAGAGACTGAAGTAACACCCATTCAGAGCCTGCCCCACATGTGGCCCATACATATACAGCCACCCAATTAGACAAGATGGATGAAGCAAAGAAGTGCAGACCGACAGGACCCGGATGTAGATCGCTCCTGAGAGACACAGCCAGAATACAGCAAATACAGAGGCGAATGCCAGCAGCAAACCACTGAACTGAGAATAGAACCCCCGTTGAAGGAATCAGAGAAAGAACTGGAAGAGCTTGAAGGGGCTCGAGACCCCATATGTACAACAATGCCAAGCAACCAGAGCTTCCAGGGACTAAGCCACTACCTAAAGACTATACATGGACTGACCCTGGACTCTGACCACATAGGTAGCAATGGATATCTTAGTAAGAGCACCAGTGGAAGGGGAAGCCCTGGGTCCTGCTAAGACTGAACCCCCAGTGAATTAGACTGTTGGGGGGAGGGCGGCAATGGGGGGAGGTTTGGGAGGGGAATACCCAGAAGGTAGGGGAGGGGGGTGGGGGATTTTTGCCCGGAAACCGGGAAAGGGAATAACACTCGAAATGTATATAAGAAATACTCAAGTTAATTTTAAAAAAAAGTAAATAAAAGAAAATAAAAAGAAAAAATAGAAAAAAGGAAAAAAAAAAGAAACACACTGTACAAAAAAAGAGTTTGAAGAAAGGTTTCAAGTGTGAAATTAAATACCTTTGTGGAAGGGAAGTGACAACCAGCCCCCTGGAAGCTTTAAGGGATGCCTTTGGTCTCAACAATTAGCAGATTCTAAAAACAGGTAGTATATCTAGTGCTAGTTTACGGCAAGGGTCTGTACCGTTAGGAAAAAGGAATCATCATGATAGTGGAGCTAGGTTTCTGTTCACATAGATATACAGAAAATCTCCTGGGAGGAATCACATGGGGACTGTGTCCTCTCTAAAGAAACAATTAGTCTTGGCTTGTATGTACTCCTCACTCCTATATGTGCTAATTTCTCTCTCTGAGGTTGAGGTATCTTTAAGGAAAATTGGACTGTTATGTGAGTATTGGAATAATTTAGTACCAAGAATTACTTCACTTCTGTAATTATCACCACTATTCTTACCATCATCACGGTTTATAGCTACCTTGGTTACCACCAGCAATATCACCTGTACTTACTGCCTTGAGGTTCGTTGCACATCACACCTAATTATCATGTATGCTGCAACATCAGCTAGCTTTAAACAATTACTTTAAGAAGTTTTAAGAACAAGCTCAAAGATTTCACTGAAACAAATTGGATATTTTTAGTTAAACAATGGTAAACTTGTAAAGATGGCCAATCCTTCCTTGCCTGCTTATCTACTTGTAGACTGACTGTAGAACCGATGAGCTGGGAAAGCTTTTGAATGTGGGCCTGTAATAGTGTTCTCCTGTAGGTGCTTATTCACTTGGGGAATTTGTTCAGAAAAAAATACCTGCCTTAAGAATGTATTGAGGCTGAAGAGATGGCTCAGATGTTGGGGGAGCTTTCCTCTTCCAGAGGAACTGATCTCCCAGCACCCATTGTGGTGACTCCTAACTACCTGTAACTCTAGCTACAGAGGATCTGGGATCCTCTTCTGGACTTTATGGATGCCTGAACACACACACACACACACACACACACACACACACACACACACACACACACACACTTTCTCTTTCTGGAATAACACCAAATTAAAAAGAATATATTAAGCCTGATAAGGTCTATGAAGATATTCATATTGCAGAGTTTTAAATTGAAGTATTTGGTAATAATTGCAGATTTCTTATAGCTATGCTGAACAATACAGGGATATTTCTGTTGTTTTACTGAATTTACCATCCTGGAAAGCAAATACTCAATTCTCACATCCAGGATATAGACAGTGACACATTTCATTGATTTTGCTCTTGTTTCCTGATTTAGCTTTACTTCTTCCTATGTGTTTTTGTTTTGTTCTGTGCACTTTCACCAACCTGACTGAGCCCTTGGACCTACTAGTATAGAATATATACACAATGGAATTTTATTCAACCATTTGTAAATAAAAAATAAAATTATAAAAGAGGAAAATATTTTCAATGTAAAGAGCAATGACAAATACAGAACTTCAAGACACTTGCTCCATTACAAGGAGCTCAGAGATTTTTACAGATTTCTAAAATATTTAGAATATAATACTTAAATGAGAATCACATTATGTCTTCATTTAAAACATCAAAATATACTCTAGGTCTGGGCAAAAATAGACAAAGGATGCAATAATTTTTTTGCATTTTTGTTTTGTTTTGTTTTATTTTTCATAGATGAGACTATATTAGGAAAGCATAGATCCATCTTGTTTAAAATTTAGTGGAGTACATTTGTACTCTAAATTAAATTATACAAATTTACCAAGAATTTCATCAAATCAGCTCTAAAAATTAACATCATATCTTTAAAAGAAGTAGTTTATTGTAGGAGCATCATGAAATTAATTTCTAGAAAGGAGCTCAGAGAAACCACTAACCATTATGAAGTAGCGACAACATTTCTAAGATAAAATATATTTGACTATAAAAGATACAATACATCACTGATAAAAATTGTGTAGATTTAGTGTTAAATAAGTGGTTTGAGAGGAGAACACACAATATTTAAAAACATAACAGTGTGCGTGTGTGTGTGTGTGTGTGTGTGTGTGTGTGTGTGTGTGTGTGTTGTGTGTGTTTTGGGATATACTATCATATGCCTTAAGAATGCCATTGACACCAGCTCAGGTACATTTCTGGTCAAGTTCTACTATACTTTCAAGATTGAATTCTGATTGCACAACATGTTAGCTAAGTGTTTGAAAATTCAGAAAGAAATTTGGTAGCATTTTCCCTAGGAATTCAAAGCATAAAAGTATGTATTGCATAAATCTATCACTGAGGGTGTATAAGGTTATGGTAAAACATATTACATTCTCCCTGTTATGATGAAGGTGACAAAATTTATTCTTAAGGATCATTCCAGTATGAGACTTTCAATATCAGCCAAAGAAATAGAAACATATTTCAGTTGGGTGAAAATTTTAATACCAATCCAGAAAAATAACTAGGACCATTTTATTGAAATTATTATGACTGAAGTTATTTTATTATACATACTTTATGAGTAAAATGCATGATATATTGAGAAACCATAAGTGACCTAAAGATTCATGATTCTTAATCATGCTAAACAAATGCTCAAGGCCAGTGTATATAAACTGCTTAGTTTGGAGATAAGGGTAATACTTGTATGACACAGTTAATGTCTGCCTGCCATTTTTGCTTTTCTGGAAAAAAAAGTAATTTTAAGAGTATATATCATTTTAATATATTTTAATTGCATTAAAGCTATTTTATAGATAATTAGAATAAAAGTTATTTATTTAAAAATAATAATTTTCTCACTTCCTTGGAAACAATAATTCCAGGCATTTACTAGGCTTGATTGATCAAAATGTAAGAATTAGTTTTATTAATAAAAATATAAGAAATCTACAGAATTGAATACTTCCAAAATGAGTGCTAAGTTGAAACTTATATCAAATTATGAATGTATAATATATATTTTAAAGTGAATTGAATTGAGATTAATTTCAGTATTTCAAATGTGATGCCATGAAACAGAAAAATGAAACACTATTATAACAAGTGTCAATAACCAAATCCAAATTACATAATTATATATATCCCAAATAATTACTATCTTAAAAGAAATTTGCTATGCAAAAGATGTAATTTGGTTTTTTACAAAGAAAATAAAATTATATGGTTTTAGATAATTGTGATCAAAGTATTTTAGGGGTAAGACAGGATGATCATGAATTTTAGGTTATCTTGCACTATGTAGTATATCAAAAACAAACCAAGTAAGAAAATGGAAATGATTTTGTAAAATATGATCAGGAATCAAGTGAGAAGGAATATGTTCAGAATATAAATGAATAGTACGTAAAGTAAATAGTCAGTGCAAAAGTTAATCAACATCTGTTGAACGTGCTTGGTGCATGTCTGTAACCAGCACATTTGAAGCTATAGTAGATTCAATACAAATTAAAGATCATTGTGGTCTACATTAACATTTCTACATTAAAACATAAATCTTTTTAAAGAAAGTAAACTTTATTAATCATAAGCTTAATAGAAGGGAAAAACAAACAAATGAACAAACTTTAGGAGCCTTTTCTTCACATCAACAGCTTAATTCTAATATTGAAAGTGCTATTTCCCTTTATTAACTTTTCCATTTCATGAATATCTTAAAAGGCATAAGTTTTTCTCCTTCACTCTTCAAGCTGGCTGCCAAGATTTTTAAGTAAATTATACGACTTGTGTCTGTGTGTATTTGTTTTGTTTTGTTTTTCTCTTAAATACTAATAAAACTATGTTTGAGCTTAAAACACATAAAGTCATGAACAAAGGAGAATTTTCCTGTTCGGCACTGGCAAAAATGGGATTCAAAACTCGTCTTTTTCATATTCAAAGGCGTCAACTTTAAAACAAAAAAATGACACTTATTCATATTTTTTAAAATAGTTTATCCCATATTGGCAAATGTCCTGGCAAATAGAAAACCTCATATTGAACTAATGATATATTGAATTAGAAGCACTTTCTTCTGAAAAATTATTTGTGAAATGCATTCACATATTCAAGAGTTATTGATATTTTTTTCCTATCATATTATTTTCGGTTAAAGCTTAGGAATAACATTTTATTTCCTGGATTGGTAAATGTAATGGACTTTTAACCATCACAGAAACAAATATTCATACATCATTCTTTCTCCATGTGCATTTTTTACAGAAGCTAATAAAATTCTTCTTTGTGTTACTTTCTATGGTATTTATAGGGTGGAATATATTTTGCTAAGCTAGTTTATAAAATTGAACATTGAACATGCATCATTAAAATATTAACACTTAAATTGCAAGAGAGAATATCTGAGGAGCTGATGGTGATTTTTCAACTGAATGTTTTGGCAAAATTAAGATCTCATTATTGCATAATAATTTTCACCAAAACATGGGCTCTCCTTTCTCCCATGATGAAAGCCAGTCATTTGATGTTATTGAAGGAGGGAATTGGGAGTTTCTCTGGTCTTTCAAATTATTTTTTTTTCATAGAAGAAAAGTAAAAACAAATAGAGGACGGTTATATAGAATTAATTTGAAATTTTGGGTCAATGGACAGACGTTTAAACCAACAACTTTATTTAAAAGTATTTCATCCCTCTTCCTTCTAATTGTCCATGTCATCTATTTACTGAGATATTTATTATAGCTATAATAAATTTTCCCATATATAGTGGTAAGAGATTTCATATAGAAATTCATCAAAACTCATATAAATATGAATTTGTAGTTCTAAAACACAGTGAATATAATGTTCATTCTAGATCTTGCCCAAGTAGATTGCCCTTCAATAATTCAACATCTTTATTTAAAAACACTCCTGATTATATATCCATTTTTTTCTCCTCCTCCTCCCCTTCCTCCTTCTTCCCCCCTTCTTTCTCTCCTTCTTCTTCCTCCTCTTTTTTTCTATGAGACAGTGTCTCTATATATACCTTTGTAAAACCTGGAGCTTAATTTGTAAATCATGGTGAGCTTGAATGCAAAGAGCTCTACCTGCTTCTTCCAGTAACACCACAGGAAATGTATCATACTACCCAGTTTTCATATAGAAATAGGATAATCTATGTCTGTCACTATTGTATAATTATGTTCACTGACCAAAAAAAGCTCCTATTTATAATAAATCAACGTGTCTACTCTCATGCTTAGTTTTGTTGACCACTTATGTTCCCTGAAGGAAATGGGGTTACAGAAACAGAGTAATCACAATTACATCTAACACTAACCTACTGGAATGAAACACTTTGATTGCAATCTCTGGATAGTAATAATGTTCTATGTGATATGGATTCTTAAGACTGCTTGAAGAACAGGGTACATGTGGATATAGTCTGACAAAATTACTGCTGAAATCTATTATATTATTATGACTTCTAGTGATACTAGAATTATTTTAGACAATTATGATACATATTCAGTTGTAATACACAGCATAGAAAAATCTCAGGGGTCACTTACTTAGTCTTTCCCAATAATGTTTTGTGAAAGACTATACAATTTTAAAATTAAATACTAATAATATAGAGGAGCATTAACTTGGGAGGAGGGAGGAAAGATAATACAGATGGATATAGAGGAAGTAGAGATGAATAACAATAAATATATTTTAATATCCATAGAGGAACATATTATGTTATGAATAGACTTAAATATATAGTATATATGTTTTATATTATATAATTTAAAGAGATTTATATTCCACATGATAGTATAATATTCTGTGATGATTAATTTTTACATACAATCAAAGTCATTTTTGAAGACTTAACCACATAATTACTCTGTAGGGAACTGTGGGTCATTTTCTTAATGATTGATTTGAGTGGGAGTAACCACCACACTGTGGATAGTATCACTCTTGGGTAGGTTGTTCATAGGTGACATAAGTAAGCAAGTTAGAAAGTCACGAGGAACTAGCCAATGAACAACATTCCTCCACAGTCACTGCTTCAGCTTTTGGCCCTAAGTACCTGACTTGACATCTCTTGATTATGAACCCTTACCATGGATGTGTTAAACATACTCCCAGTTTATTCTCAAGGTTTATTGGTTTTTGCTTACAATAAAATAGAAAGAAATTAGTGTGTTCTCACTATGAAAGCAATAAATTTATAAACCCATTGTGAGACATCAAGAAATGCCCTTTGAGTTAGTGAACAAGGTGATAAAATTGACTCCAAACAAATATAGGCTTGGTAGTCTCCAGCACATAAAAGTAACACCCTATTTCTGATGATTCCCCATATTATATATACATAACTTCGTAGAACACTCATTGCTGAATACTCACTTTGATAATAACTAAAAAGGGAGAAATAAAAACAAAATCCAAGGAAATGCAGAAAATCATCTGATCCTACTACAAAAGCCTATACTTAATAAAACTGGAAAATCTGGATGAAAAGTATAATTTTCTAGACAGACAAAAGGTACTAAAGTTAAATCAGGATCAGATAAACCATATAAACAGTGCAATAACCCCTAAAGAAAGAGTAGCAATTATTAAAGTTCTCCCAAACAAAAAGAAAGCCAGAACCAGAAGGGTTTAGTGCAGAATTTTATAAGACCTTCATAGAAGACCTCATACCAATACTGTCAAAATTGTTCCACAAAAACAAACAGAAGGAACACCACCCAATGTGAAATCACAATTATGTTGTACCTAAACCACACAAAGACTCAACAAAGAAAGAAAATTTCAGACCAAATTCCCTTATGAATATCAATGCAAAAATAGACAATAAAATTCTCAAAACAGATTCCAAGAAGATATCGAAAGGATCGCCCAACATAATCAAGTATGCTGCATCCCAGGGATGCAGGGATTTTTCAATATACAGAAAGCAATCAACTTATTCTACTATGTAAATAAACTCAAAAGAAAAAATCATCATCTCAATAGATATTGAGAAAACATTTTATAAAATTCAACACACCTTCACTTTAAAATTCTTGAAATGACCAGGAATTCAAAGCTAATAACTAAGCATAGTAAAAGCAATATATAGCAAACCAGTAGCAAACATCAAACTCAATGGAAAAAAACTTGGAGCAATCCCACTAAAATTAGGAACCAGATATAGATGTCCACTCTTCCCCTTCCTATTCAATATAGTACTAGAAGTCCTAGCCAGATCAATCAGACAACGAAGGGAGGTCAAAGAATACAAAAGGGAAAGGAAGAAGTCAAAATATCACTATTTGCAGATGATATGATAGTATACTTAAGTGACCCCAAAAATTCCTCCAAAGGACTACTAAGCCTGATAAACAGTGTCAGCAATGTAGCTGGGTATAAAATTAACTCAAATAAATCAGTGGCCTTTCTTTCCTCAAAGGATAAACAGACTGAGAAAGAAATTAGTGAAAGCACAGTAGTCCCAAATAGCTTAAAACTATTCTGTGTGTCTTTAACCAAGCAAGGCAAACATCTGTATGACAAGAACACCAAGACTCTGAAGAAAGATATTGTAGAAGATCTCGGAAAATGAAAAGACTTCCCAAGGTAAAGGATTGGCAGCATTAATGTAGTAAAATTGCTCCACTATGCTCATAGCAGCCTTATTTATAATAGCCATAAGCTGGAAAGAACCCAAATGCCTTTTAACAGAAGAATGGTGGCAGAAATTGTGGTACATCTACACAACGGAGTACCACTCAACTGTCAAAAATGCCAAAAGCAATCTACAGATTCAAAGGAATCCCCATCAAAATTCCAACTCAATTCCTCATAGAGTTAGAAAGAGCAATGTGCAACTTCATTTGGAATAACAAAAAACCCAGGATAGTGAAAACTAAACTCAACAATAAAGGAAAGTCTGGAGTAATCACAATTCCTTACCTCAACCTGTATATTACAAAGCAAAAGTGTTAAAAAATATATGGCACTGGTACAGAAATAGGCAGGTAGATGAGTGGAATAGAATTGAAGACCCAGAAATGAACCCACACACCTATGGTCACTTGAACTTTGATAAACGAGCTCAAACCATCCAATAGAAAAAACATAGCATTTTCAACAAAAGATGCTGGCTCAACTGGAGGTCACCAGTCATGTAGAAGAATACAAATTGGCCCATACTTATCACCCTGTAAAAGTTAAGTCCAAGTAGATCAAGAACTTCCAGATAAAACCAGAGACACTCAATATAATAGAAGGAAAAGAGGGAAAGATCTTCAAACACATGGGCATGCGGAAAATTTTCTGAATAAAACACAATTGGCTTACACTCTAAGATCAACAAATCAACAAATTGGACCTCATAAAAGGGCAAAGTTTCTGTAGGCAAAGGACACTATCATTAGGACAAAAAGACAACCAACAGATGGGGAAAAGATCTTTACTTGTCCTACATATGATAGAGGGCTAATATTCAGTTTATACAAAGAAATCAAGAAGTTAGACTCTAGAGAACCAAATAACCCTATTAAATATGGGGTACAGAGCTAAACAAAGGATTCTCAGTTGAGGAATATGAAAATGGCTGAGAAGTACATACAGGAATGCTCAACATCCTTAGTCATCATGGAACTACAGATCAAAACAACCCTGAGATTATTTATGTTTCATAACACTCAGAATGGCTAAGATAAAAAAAATCAGATGACAACAGATGCTGTCAAGGATGTGGAGAAAGAGGAACACTCCTCCATTGTTGGTGGGATTGCAGACTGGTACAACCACTCTGGAAATCAGTCTGGAGGTTCCTCAGAAAATTGGACAGTGCACTACCTAAAGACATACCTATACCACTCCTGGGCATATACCTGAGTTCTTCTCCAATGTACAATAAAGGCACATGCTCCACTATGTTCATAGCAGCCTTATTTATAATAGCCAGAAGCTGTAAAGAACCTAGATGCCTTTCAACAGAAGAATGGATACAGAAATTGTGGTACATCTACACAATGGAGTACCACTCAACTGTCAAATACAATGACATCATGAAACTCATAGGCAAATGGATAGAATAAGAAAATATCACCATGAGTGAGGTAACCCAATCACAAAATAGTACACATGATATGTACTCAGTGATAAATTATATTAACCCAAAAGTTCAAATTACCCATGATAACATCCACAGACCCCATGAATTTCAGGAAGAATGACCAAAGATTTGAAGCTTAAGTCCTCCTTAAATGGTGGAATAAAAATCTCATAGAAGGGGAAATGGAGAAAAAGTTTGGAGCAGATACTGAAGGAATGCCCATTCAGAGCTTGCACAACTGTGGATCTTGCCCATGTATATTCAGTTACCAAAACTAGGCAATATTGATGAAGCCAAGAAGTACATGCTAACAGGAGCCTGATATAGATGTCCCCTGAGAGACTCAGGAGAGTGTGACAAATACAGAGACAAATGCTGAGAGTAAACCATTGAACTGAGAATGCAGTCCCAGTTGGAGAAATTAGTAAAAGGACTGAAGGAGTTGAAGGGTTCTTGCAGTCCCATAACAACAACAATATCAATGAACTAAATCTTCCAGGGACTAAACCACTACCCAAAGACCACACATGGAAAGATTCAGGACTCCAGCTGCATATGTAACAGAGGATGACCATGTTGGGTACCAATGAGAGGAGAAGCCCTTGTCCTGACAAGGTGGACCCCCTAGTGTAGGGGAATCTCAGGTTGGGGAGTTGGGAAGGGTTGGTATTTTTGGAGTGCGAACACTTATAGAAGAAGGGGTGGGTGTGGGACAGAGGGCGTATGGTCAGGAAACCAAGAAAGGGAGTACCATCTGAAATGTAAGTAAAATATAGCCAAAAAAATGTGCTACAAAAATCACCAAAGCAAGAAAAGAAATCAATAGGTTTACCCATCTGTCCAGCTTGCAAACCAAATCAATTAGTAGACTGGTAAGATCTGCTAAATGATGCAATAATGGCGCATTTATGTGGGTATAGCAAAAAGATATGTAATTGGACATTAGTGTCACTATGTAAGAGGGCTGTGGGATACTTAACCACACTGATACATCTTCAGCAAAGTCCCATACCTGAGACTCAGGATAAATCATGAAAAAAGGGGGAAGGAGTTGGGGATTTAGCTCAGTGGTAGAGCGCTTGCCTAGCAACCGCAAGGCCCTGGGTTCGGTCCCCAGCTCCGAAAAAAAAATGAAAAAAAAAGGGGGGGAGGCAGATTGTAAGATTCAGAGAACTCAGATAAGTGCTGTGAGACTCTATCTTCTAGATGTGACAAGTTAAATCAACAATATAATTTCAACAATGTATTTGAAACTTGGGTGACAGAAAATCTTACTAGGTGTCATCACTAAATAGTTATAGGAAGTCAATACATGTTGAGAGAAGGGGAAAAATTGCTCTGTATATCTCACTGCTAAGTTTATTATATCCCAATTAGTCAACCTGAAAGACATGTATATATGAGTAAGACATGTATATATGAATTCTTATATATGAATAAGAATCCATGTACATACGAATTCAATAGGCTACATCAATATACATACTCTATAACACACACACATACACACACCCACACACATATATCACTTATATACATGTTCTGCATGTGTCAAGTAAAAGGAAGAGAAGTCATCGATATGAAAAAGAGTGTTAAAGACACATGGGAGATTTTAGAATGTGAAAAGAGAAGGGCAGAAATGATGTGAATCTAGTACTGATGCAAGAACTTCTCAAAAAAAAAACAAGTCACAAAATGTTACATTTACATAACAAAGATATAAAATTATTTTATTGCTATAAACAGCATAATTATAGCATTTCAAAATATGTCATGAACTAAATCTTACTTTACATTACATTTTGAGACTAGATATTTTATATTTCAACATTGTTCATTAGAATACTCAAATTTCTCTGTGGATAAAGCTTTGTGTTGTTTTTGTTTTTGTTTTGTAATTGCTAGAGTAGTGTTCTATAACAGGGGATTATCAAAGATTCATTAACTTTTCTTCTGCTGAAGAATTTCTGAACTGCTTTCACTCTGAGGCTATTGTAAACAAACCTTGTTGAAATACATATGTTAAGCTATCTTTAAAAATAATATGATTTTTCCCATTCTCTAGGTAGTATGGTATTTCTGTTTGATTTTATAAGAAACCCCAGAAGTGTTTAAAGAGTGTCTTTGTTAACAGCATTGTGCCAGAATTATAGGTATTTCCCCCATAATCCCATATTCTGCAATATATCTATTTTTAGGGTTTTTTAAACTGTTGCTTAAAAATTTAACAATTCGTGTGTGTGTGTGTGTGTGTGTGTGTGTGTGTGTGTTTGTGTGTGTGTATCCTTGTGTTTTGAATATTCTATTTAGAAATAGCTAACTGTGTTGAACATCATTTACTTCATCAATTGCAATAAGGCTAACAGTTTAATTGGCACTTTTTTCAAAAATAGTTCAACTCTATTAGGAGTGAATTGTTTATATTATAAATATTCCAACTCATATTTTATGTCTATTCTATTTGTATTATATATATATATATTTGTATATATATATATGTATATATGCTTAAAGATTTACCAATATAAGGATGAATACGTAAAAACAAAAGTGCCCACAGAGGCCAGAAGAGGGCAAAAGAACTTCTGGAGTTGTATTTATAGGTAAATATGAGCTGCCAATCATGAGTGCTAAGAACGGAACTCAGGTCCTCTGGAAGAACAAGTTTCCTTGATCTATATTTTAGAAATATATTTTTGGGTATATAATTTGTTAACTATTTTGTCTCAGTTTTTACTGGATTTTTTTTAGACATTGCTGGGCAATATTTTTGTAAAAAAAATATTTTGTTAGGACCCAGCTATCACATTCTCTTTATGTAGCTGAAGTGTCTAAAAATGATTTGCTTAACTCTAAATCCTGAAGATTAATTAGATTTGTAACATGTTTTACATATGATTCATTGATCTATTTTAAGTCAATTTTTAATATAGTGTTTTATATTACATTAAAGATGTATTATATTATAATTTATATCATGTTATTTGTTTCACAACATGTTGAAGATATGCTACCTTGTTTAAATCATTTTTACCTGTGTAAATCTTCAGATAGCAATATTTAATGTGTCAGTGATAAGTTCTAGGTTCTGCCTACATATATCTCTGCAATAATCCTTTCAAGATTATCAATACATATACTAGATCATACTATTGGACATTATGATTTCTTTCATGATTTTCTTCATCAGCTTTCCTTTATGTTTTGGTTTTGTGTACTTTGATAGGAACTATAAAATTCCTTTGTATTTCCTCATGAGGAAAACAAAACTTGATGATGTTTAAATGGGATTTATAGTAGTAAGAGAGAACAATCAGGTATAATAAACATCTTTACAATATTAAACTTTCCAATTTATAGGAACACACAGGTTTTCATTGATATAGATCTTCTTTAGAAAGGAGAATTTTTAATCTTTTCTTTCCAGTGTATATTATTTTAAATTTATTTTCTTGAAATATCATAGAAATGGGTAGTTCTGCTAAACAACAATGTTGAAATCTTATTTGTTTTCATATGCTCCCCATCAATGCATGAAGAAATATTTCATTGCTGTATGTTATATATAATACTAGGTGAATTACTGTAGATTATGTATATAATGAAGCAAATACTCAATAGTCTCTGAGAGGTTTTTACATGTCTATAAAGTATTGCATTAAATTATGTTTCTCCCACCAAAACAAACATGGAATATCCAAACACACAAGAAAAGCAAGATCTAGTTTCAAAATCATATTTGATCATGATGCTGGAGGACGTCAAGAAAGACGTGAAGAACTCCCTTAGGGAAACACAGGAAAACATTAATAAACAAGTAGAAGCCTACAGAGAGGAATCGCAAAAATCCCTGAAAGAATTCCAGGAAAACACAATCAAACAGTTGAAGGAATTAAAAATGGAAATAGAAGCAATCAAGAAAGAACACATGGAAACAACCCTGGATATAGAAAACCAAAAGAAGAGACAAGCTTCACCAACAGAATACAAGAGATGGAAGAGAAAATCTCAGGAGCAGAAGATTCCATAGAAATCATTGACTCAACTGTCAAAGATAATGTAAAGCGGGAAAAGATACTGGTCCAAAACATACAGGAAATCCAGGACTCAATGAGAAGATCAAACCTAAGGATAATAGGTATAGAGGAGAGTGAAGACTCCCAGCTCAAAGGACCAGTAAATATCTTCAACAAAATCATAGAAGAAAACTTCCCTAACCTAAAAAAAGAGATACCTATAGGCATACAAGAAGCCTACAGAACTCCAAATAGATTGGACCAGAAAAGAAACACATCCCGTCACATAATAGTCAAAACACCAAATGCACAAAATAAAGAAAGAATATTAAAAGCAGTAAGGGAAAAAGGTCAAGTAACATATAAAGGCAGACCTATCAGAATCACACCAGACTTCTCGCCAGAAAATATGAAGGCCAGAAGATCCTGAACTGATGTCATACAGACCCTAAGAGAACACAAATGCCAGCCCAGGTTACTGTATCCTGCAAAACTCTCAATTAACATAGATGGAGAAACCAAGATATACCATGACAAAACCAAATTTACACAATATCTTTCTACAAATCCAGAAATAAAAAGGATAATAAATGGTAAAGCCCAACATAAGGAGGCAAGCTATACCCTGGAAGAAGCAAGAAACTAATCGTCTTGGCAACAAAACAAAGAGAATGAAAGCACACAAACATAACCTCACATCCACATATGAATATAACAGGAAGCAATAATCACTATTCCTTAGTATCTCTCAACATCAATGGCCTCAGCTCCCCAATAAAAAGACATAGATTAACAAACTGGATACGCAACGAGGACCCTGCATTCTGCTGCCTAAAGGAAACACACCCCAGAGACAAAGACAGACATTACCTCAGAGTGAAAGGCTGGAAAACAATTTTCCAAGCAAATGGTCAGAAGAAGCAAGCTGGAGTAGCCATTCTAATATCAAATAAAATGAATTTTCAACTAAAAGTCATCAAAAAAGTTAAAGAAGGACACTACATATTCATCAAAGGAAAAATCCACCAAGATGAACTCTCAATCCTAAATATCTATGCCCCAAATACAAGGGCAACTACATATGTAAAAGAAACCTTACTAAAGCTCAAAACACACATTGGACCTCACACAATAATAGTGGGAGATTTCAACACCCCACTCTTATCAATGGACAGATCATGGAAACAGAAATTAAACAGAGATGTAGACAGACTAAGAGAAGTCATGAGTCAAATGGACTTAACGGATATTTATAGAGCATTCTATCCTAAAGCAAAAGGATATACCTTCTTCTCAGCTCCTCATGGTACTTTCTCAAAAATTGACCATATAATTGGTCAAAAAACGGGCCTCAACAGGTACAGAAAGATAGAAATAATCCCATGCTTGCTATCTGACAACCCCGGCCTAAAACTGGTCTTCAATAACAATCAAGGAAGAATGCCCACATATACTTGGAAATTGAACAATGCTCTACTCAATGATAACCTGGTCAAGGAAGAAATAAAGAAAGAAATTAAAAACTTTTTAGAATTTAATGAAAATAAAGGTACAACATACCCCAACTTATGGGACACAATGAAAGCTGTGCTAAGAGGAAAACTCATAGCGCTGAGTGCCTGCAGAAAGAAACAGGAAAGAGCATATGTCAGCAGCTTGACAGCACACCTAAAAGCTCTAGAACAAAAAGAAGCAAATACACCCAGGAGGAGTAGAAGGCAGGAAATAATCAAACTCAGAGCTGAAATCCACCAAGTAGAAACAAAAAGGACCATAGAAAGAATCAACAGAACCAAAAGTTGGTTCTTTCAGAAAATTAACAAGATAGATAAACCCATAGCCAGACTAACGAGAGGACACAGAGAGTGTGTCCAAATTAACAAAATCAGAAATGAAAAGGGAGACATAACTACAGATTCAGAGGAAATTCAAAAAATCATCAGATTTTACTATAAAAACCTATATTCAACAAAACTTGAAAATCTTCAGGAAATGGACAATTTCCTAGACAGATACCAGGTACCGAAGTTAAATCAGGAACAGATAAACCAGTTAAACAACCCCATAACTCCTAAGGAAATAGAAGCAGTCATTAAAGGTCTCCCAACCAAAAAGAGCCCAGGTCCAGACGGGTTTAGTGCAGAATTCTATCAAACCTTCATAGAAGACCCCATACCAATATTATCCAAACTATTCCACAAAATTGAAACAGATGGATCACTACCGAATACCTTCTACGAAGCCACAATTACACTTATACCTAAACCACACAAAGACACAACAAAGAAAGAGAACTTCAGACCAATTTCCCTTATGAATATCGACGCAAAAATACTCAACAAAATTCTGGCAAACCGAATCCAAGAGCACATCAAAACAATCATCCACCATGACCAAGTACGCTTCATCCCAGGCATGCAGGGATGGTTTAATATACGGAAAACCATCAACGTGATCCATTATATAAACAAACTGAAAGAACAAAACCACATGATCATTTCATTAGACGCTGAGAAAGCATTTGACAAAATTCAACAGCCCTTCATGATAAAAGTCCTGGAAAGAATAGGAATTCAAGGCCCATACCTGAACATAGTAAAAGCCATATACAGCAAACCAGTTGCTAACATTAAACTAAATGGAGAGAAACTTGAAGCAATCCCACTAAAATCAGGGACTAGACAAGGCTGCCCACTCTCTCCCTACTTATTCAATATAGTTCTTGAAGTTCTAGCCAGAGCAATCAGACAACAAAAGGAGGTCAAGGGGATACAGTTCTGAAAAGAAGAAGTCAAAATATCACTATTTGCAGATGATATGATAGTTTATTTAAGTGATCCCAAAAGTTCCACCAGAGAAATACTAAAGCTGATAGACAACTTCAGCAAAGTGGCTGGGTATAAAATTAAATCAAATAAATCAGTTGCCTTCCTCTATACAAAAGAGAAACAAGCCGAGAAAGAAATTAGGGAAACGACACCCTTTATAATAGACCCAAATAATATAAAGTACCTCGGTGTGACTTTAACAAAGCAAGTAAAAGATCTGTACAATAAGAACTTCAAGACACTGAAGAAGGAAATTGAAGAAGACCTCAGAAGATGGAAAGATCTCCCATGCTCATGGATTGGCAGGATTAATATAGTAAAAATGGCCATTTTACCAAAAGCAATCTACAGATTCAATGCAATCCCCATCAAAATACCAATCCAATTCTTCAGTGAGTTAGACAGAACAATTTGCAAATTCATCTGGAATAACAAAAAACCCAGGATAGCTAAAACTATCCTCAACAATAAAAGGACTTCAGGGGGAATCACTATCCCTGAACTCAAGCAGTATTACAGAGCAATAGTGATAAAAACTGCATGGTATTGGTACAGAGACAGACAGATAGACCAATGGAATAGAATTGAAGACCCAGAAATGAACCCACACACCTATGGTCACTTGATTTTTGAAAAAGGAGCCAAAACCATCAAATGGAAAAAAGATAGCATTTTCAGCAAATGGTGCTGGTTCAACTGGAGGTCAACATGTAGAAGAATGCAGATCGATCCATGCTTATCACCCTGTACAAAGCTTAAGTCCAAGTGGATCAAGGACCTCCACAACAAACCAGACACACTCAAACTAATAGAAGAAAAACTAGGGAAGCATCTGGAACACATGGGCACTGGAAAAATTTTCCTAAACAAAACACCAATGGCTTTCGCTCTAAGATCAAGAATCTACAAATGGGATCTCATAAAACTGCAAAGCTTCTGTAAGGCAAAGGACACTGTGGTTAGGACAAAACGGCAACCAACTGATTGGGAAAAGATCTTTACCAATCCTACAACAGATAGAGGCCTTATATCCAAAATATACAAAGAACTCAAGAAGTTAGACCGCAGGGAAACAAATGACCCTATTAAAAAATGGGGTTCAGAGCTACACAAAGAATTCACAGCTTAGGAATGCCAAATGGCTGAGAAACACCTAAAGAAATGTTCAACATCTTTAGTCATAAGGGAAATGCAAATCAAAACAACCCTGAGATTTCACCTCACACCAGTGAGAATGGCTATGATCAAAAACTCAGGGGACAACAGATGCTGGCGAGGATGTGGAGAAAGAGGAACAGTCCTCCATTGTTGTTGGGATTGCAAACTGGTACAACCATTGTGGAAATCAGTCTGGAGGATCCTCAGAAAATTGGACATTGAACTGCCTGAGGATCCAGCTATACCTCTCCTGGGCATATACCCAAAAGATGCCCCAACATATAAAAAAGACACGTGCTCCACTATGTTCATTGCAGCCTTATTTATAATAGCCAGAAGCTGGAAAGAACCCAGATGCCCTTCAACAGAGGAATGGATACAGAAAATGTGGTACATCTACACAATGGAATATTACTCAGCTATCAAAAACAACGACTTTATGAAATTCGTAGGCAAATGGTTGGAACTGGAAAACATCATCCTGAGTGAGCTAACCCAATCACAGAAAGACATACATGGTATGCACTCATTGATAAGTGGCTATTAGCCCAAATGCTTGAATTACCCTAGATGCCTAGAACAAATGAAACTCAAGACGTATGATCAAAATGTGAATGCTTCAGTCCTTCTTTAAAAGGGGAACAAGAATACCCTTGGCAGGGAAGAGAGAGGCAAAGATTAAAACAGAGACTGAAGGAACACCCACTCAGAGCCTGCCCCACAAGTGGCCCATACATATACAGCCACCCAATTAGACAAGATGGATGAAGCAAAGAAGTGCAGACTGACAGGAGCCGGATGTAGTTCGCTCCTGAGAGACACAGCCAGAATACAGCAAATACAGTGGTGAATGCCAGCAGCAAACCAGTGAACTGAGAATAGGACCCCCGTTGAAGGAATCAGAGAAAGAACTGGAAGTTCTTGAAGGGGCTCGAGACCCCATATGTACAACAATGCTAAGCAACCAGAGCTTCCAGGGACTAAGCCACTACCTAAAGACTATACATAGACTGACCCTGGACTCTGACCTCATAGGTAGCAATGAATATCCTAGTAAGAGCACCAGTGGAAGGAGAAGCCCTGGGTCCTGCTAAGACTGAACCCCCAGTGAACTAGACTTGTGGGGGGAGGGTGGCAATGGGGGGAGGGTCTGGAGGGGAACACCCATAAGGAAGGGGAGGGGGGAGGGGGATGTTTGCCTGGATACTGGGAAAGGGAATAACAATCGAAATGTATATAAGAAATACTCAAGTTAATAAAAAAAAAAAAAGAGGAAAACTCATAGCTCTGAGTGCCTGAAAAAAGAAACAGAAGAGAGCATACATCAGCAGCTAGACAGCACACCTGAAAACTCTAGAACAAAAAGAATCAAATACACACAAGAGGAGTATAGGACAGGAAATAATCAAACTCAGGGCTGAAAACAACCAAGTAGAAACAAAAAAGGACTATACAAAGAATCAACAAAATCAAGAGCTGGTTCTTTGAGAAAATCAACAAGATAGACAATCCCTTAGCCAGAGTAACAGAGGGCACAGAGAGTGTGTCAAAATTAACAAAATTAGAAATGAATAGGGAGACATAACAACAGAATCTGAGGAAATTAAAAAAAATCATCAGATCCTACTACAAAAGACTACAATCTACAAAATTTGTAATCTGGAGGAAACGGACAATTTTCTAGACAAATACCAGGTACCAAAGTTAAATCATGAACAGATAAACCATCTAAACAACCCTGTAACTACTAAAGAAATAGAAGCAGTCATTAAAAATCTCTCCCCAGAAAAATGAAGCCAGGACCAGATGGGTTTAATGCAGAATTCTATTAACCCTTCATATAAAACCTCATACCAATGCTGTCCAAACTATTCCACAAAGAAAGAAATAGATGGAACACTACTAAATTCCTTCTATGAAGCCACAATTACTTTTATACCAAAACCACACAAAGACCCAACAAAGAAAGAGAAATTCAGACCAATTTCCCTTATGAACATCAGTGCAAAAACACTCAATAAAATTCTCACAGACTGATTCCAAGAACACATCAAAAGGATCATCCATCATGATCAGGTAGGCTTCATCTCAGGTATGCAAGAATTGCGGGGTTGGGGATTTAGCTCAGTGGTAGAGCGCTTGCCTAGGAAGCGCAAGGCCCTGGGTTCGGTCCCCAGCTCCGAAAAAAAAGAACAAAAAAAAAAAAAAAGAATTGTTCAATATACTGAAATCGATCAATGAACTCCACTATACAAACAAACTCAAAAATAAAAAACACATGATCTTTTTGTTAGACATTGAGAAAGCATTTGACAAAATTCAACACCCCTTCATGATAAAAGTCCTGGAAAGAACAGAAATTCAAGGTCTACACCTAAACATAGTAAAGCCATATACAGCAAACCAGTAGCTAACATCAAAAAAATGGAGAGAAACTTGAAGCAATTCCACTAAAATCAGGGACTAGACAAGGCTGCCCACTCTTTCCCTACTTATTCAATACAGTTCTTGAAGTTCTCGCCAGACCAATCAGACAACAAAAGGAGATCAAAGGGATACAATTCAAAACAATCCAATGGAAAAAAAATATAGTATTTTCAACAAATGGTGCTGGTTCAACTGGAAGTTAACATGTAGCAAAATGAAAATCAATCCATTCTTATAGCCCTGTACAAAGCATAAGTCCGAGTGGATCAAGAGCCTCCACCTTAAACCAGATACACTCAAACTAATAGAAGAAAAATTGGGGAAGAGTCTTGAACACATGAGCACAGGGGAAGATTTCCTAAACAGAACACACATGGATTTTTCTGTAAATTTAAGAATTACCAAATCGGACCTCATAAAATTGCAAATTTTCTATAAGGCAAAGTACACTTTCATAAGGACAAAAAGGCAACCAACAGATTGGGAAAAGATTTTTACCAATCCTACATCTGATAGAGGGCTAATATCCAAAATATGCAAAGAACTCAAGAAGTTATACTCTGTGGATTTTATCCTGGGCATTTTTTTTGCTAATATCCCCTTTTTTGGTTCTTTTTTTTTTTTTTTCGGAGCTGGGGACCGAACCCAGGGCCTTGCGCTTCCTAGGCAAGCGCTCTACCACTGAGCTAAATCCCCAACCCCGCTAATATCCCCTTTTAAGTGAGTACATTCTATACATGTTCTTTTGGGTCTGGATGAGGACATCTTGAGTTTTGCAGGCAAATGGATGGAACTAGAAGACCATGGAACTCTTTATGTAACTCACAAACAGCTTTCCTTTGGAGATTAGATATTAATAGTCACCTCTCCCAGAATGTACTTACCGCTTCTTTAAGCCATAGGCAAGGGTAGTGGTTGGCTTCAAGATTTTCAAATGTTATCCCCTTTTGCAGTTTCCCCTCCATAAGGCTCTATGCCCTCCTCCCTCTGCCCTGCCTTTATGAGGATGATCCACCACATTACCACCCACTCCTGCCTCAGCAGCCTAGCATTCCCCTATCCTGGGTCATCAATCCTCAACAGGACCAAGGGACTCCCCTCCCAGTGATGCAAGATAAGGCAATCCTTCACTACATATCCACCTGGAACCATGGGTATTCCCTGCATACTCTTTGGTTGGTGGTTTATTCTCTGGAAGCATTGGTTGTTTAGTTGGTTGGTTTTGTTGTTCTTCCTATAAGGTTACAAGCCCCTTCAACTACTACATGCCTTGCCCTAACTACCCTATTGTGGTCCCCGTAGTCAGTCCAATGTTTGGCTCCATATATCCACATCTGTAATGGTCCAGTTCTGGCAGAAACTCTCAGGGAACAGCTTTAAGAGGCTGCTATCTGTAAGCATTTCTTAGTATCATCAATAGTGGCTGGTTTTGGTGTCAGCAGATGTGATCAATCCCTATGTGGGGCAGTCTCTGGATGGCATTTTCTTCTATTTCTGCTCTACTCTTAGACAGGATCAAATCTAGGTTAAAATTTTTGAGATGGGGACATTGCCCTATCCTTCAGCTAGGGACCTTGCCTATGTAATTGAGGTGGTATCTAAAATTTCTGTTACCCCTTTGTTGTGTATTTTGGCTATCTTATTTCTGGTTGGGTCCTGAGAACCTATTGGGCCCCCAGCATCTGGGACTTTCTAGTGGCTACACTCAGTTCACGCTCCCCCAGTGCTACATGCCTACTTCCAAATTCCTGACACTCTGTACTTCTCCACCATTTCTTCCCATATATGAACTGGCCCTGCTTTTCCCTCTCCCTGCTTGCTCCTTCCAGATTGCTTCCTCCTTCTAGTTCCCAGAAATTATTATTTTCCCCCTACTGAGTTGTATTGTATAATCCACACTTTGGTATAATCTTTCTTCTTAAGTTTCATATGATGTGTGAGTAGTCTTGTGGTCCCCATCAAAATTCCAATTCAATTTTTCATAGAAATAGAAGGAGCAATTCTCAAATTTATCTGGAAAAACAAAATTGCAGTATATAAAAAAATCATTCTCAACAATAAAAGAACTGGGGAAATCACCATCACTGACCTCAAACTTTAATAGAGTAATAGTGATAAAACATACATGTTATTGGTACAGAGGCAGACAGGTAGATCAATGAAATAGAATTGAAGACCAAACAATGAAGCCACAAGCGTTTGGTCACTTGATCTTTGACAAAGGAGCCAAAATCATCCCATGGGAAAAAAAAAGATAGCATTTTCAACAGATGGTGCACGTTCAAAAGATGATAAGCATGTAGAAGAATGTAAATTGACCCATTCTTATGTCCTTGTACAAAGCTCAAGTCTAACTGGAACAAGGACTTCCAAATAAAATCAGATAAATTAAAACTAATAGAAGAGAAAGTGGGGAAAATCCTTGAACACATTGCATAGGGGAATACTTCCTGAACAGAAAATCAATGCCTTACGCTCTAAGAGCAAGAATTGACCAATGGGAACTCATATAATTGAAAAGCTTCCATAAGGCCAACATAATCTCAATAGAACAGAATGGCAGCCCACAGATGGGGAAAAGATCTTTACCAACCTTACATCAGATAGAGAGTTAATAGCCAAAATATAAAAAGAACTCAAGACAATAGACTCCAGAGATCCAAAATATCCTATTACAAATGGGGTACTGAGCTAAAGAGAGAATTCTCAACTAAGGAATTTCAAATGGCTAAGAGAAAGAAATGTTAATTATCACAGTAAACAGGGAAATCCAAATCAAAACAACCCT
The DNA here is from genome assembly GCF_021556685.1 of Rattus norvegicus. Taxonomy (NCBI): domain Eukaryota; kingdom Metazoa; phylum Chordata; class Mammalia; order Rodentia; family Muridae; genus Rattus; species Rattus norvegicus. The sequence goes on from NC_141554.1 coordinate 91,579,161, forward strand.
GTGATTCCACCTCATTCCCAGTCAGAATGACTAAGTTCAAAAACTCAGGTGACATCAGATGCTGACGATGATGTGGAGAAAGAGGAAGACTCCTTCATTTTTGGAGGGATTTCGTGCTAGTACAACCACTGTGAAAATCAGTCTGGAGGTTTCTCAGAAAATTAGTCATAGTACTACCTGAAGACCTAGCTATACCACTCCTGGGTATATACCCAAAGTGGCTCCCACAAAACCAAGGACACATGCTCTACTATGTTCATAACAGCCTTATTTATAATAGCCAAATGCTAGAAAGAACACAGATGCCCTTCAACAGAATAATGGATACAGAAATTGTGGTACATTTACACAATGGATTACTCCTCACCTATTAAAAAGAATGATTTCCTGAAATTCATGGGCAAATAGATGTAACTAGAATATATCATCCTAAGTGAGGTAACCCAATCACAAATAAACACAAATGGTATGCAATTACTAGTAATTGGATATTAGCCAAAAAGAACCCTGGGATACCCATGTCACTACTTACTGACCATATTCCTCGTATTTTGTGTGTGATGTTTTCATTCCACCCAAACTGCCATGTTCCAATTCTTCAGCTCATATTATCTATACCATAAATTCCTTAGTTCTAAAGGTTAATAAAGATAAAATTTTTGTCTACATTGAAATACACAGTAAATACTAGTATTTCACTTTTATTACATATAACATATATGTTCAGTTTGACAATTTTAGAGATTAGGAGATATATTTGTAAGAGGACATGCCTATAATTTTGGGATAAAGCATATAAAGCTATCAGTTTATATAGAATGCCCATTTTGACAGGGACACAATAACAAAATACCACATATACAATTATGTGTAACATATGAAGGAGTTTCATTAAAATTATGAGCCTTCCAAATGAGCCTTCCAAATAAAAATGGATTATTAGGAATAGAGTGTAATATATGAAAATTATTTTAGTGTAAATCTAGAATAATAAGCAAGTGAAGTACTACATATCCAACAGCAAGATAGCAATATAAAAATTACTTGAATGAAAATTAAATTATTATGCTCTTGTATGCCTCCTATCATGACTAAAATTTCTGTAGCAAAAGTTCAATAGTTTTCCTGTATTATTTATCAATGAACCTGTTTTGTTACTTATTCATTTATTTATTTAAAATGGGGAATTTCTTATTTTATTATCGGTTATTTCATTTATTTACATTCTAAATGTTTAGAATTCTGGTTTCCCTCAATAAACCCTCAATCCCACCCCTTTTCCTCCCTGCTTCTATGAGGGTACTCTCCCAACCTCCCACAAACTCCTGCCTTCCTACCCTAGCATCTGAGAAAGTTGGGGTATCAAGCTTCCACAAGACCAAGAGATTACCCTCCCAGTGATTCCAGATGATGCAATCCTCTGCTACATATGCAGCTGGAGCCACGGGTCTCACCATGTGTACTCTTTGGCTGATGTTTTAATCCCTGGGATGTCTGAGGGGGGTCTGGTTAGTTGATATTGTTGTTCTTCCTATGAGGCTATAAACCCTTCAGTTCCTTCAGTCCTTCACCTAAATCTTCTGTTGGGGTCCCTATTCTCTGACTTTGGTTGCAAGCATCTGCATATGTTTGGTAAGGCTCTGCAGAGCCTCTCAGATTTAAGCTCTATCAACTCATTTCAGCAAGGCTTCCTTAGCATCCGTATTTATTTCTTTATCCTAAATTAAGAATAAATTTCCCATTTCTATGCAACATATTAGTGCCTCTTCACACTTCCACAAATTTATTAATCTCTAGTTTAGACTAAATTCTTTACATTCTAACAAAATATATCTTTATCATTCTTTCTGTCACTCATGTTTGGTCATAATGATTTGTTACAAAATCTGAACAAGTCAAGATCAAAGAATATAACTGACCCAAACAATGGACCAATATAGCCAATGAAGAAAATTTAAAAAGCTAATGATAGTTAAATTTATTATTATCTTAGTCAGGGTTTCTATTCTTACACAAACATCATGACTAAGAAGCAAGTTCGGAAGGAAAGGGTTTATTTAGCTTACACTTTCATGTTGCTATTCATTACCAAAGGAAGTCAGGACTGAATCTCAAGCAGGTCCAGAAGCAGGAGCTGATGCAGAAGCCATGGAGGGATGTTACTTACTGGTTTGCTTCCCCTGGCTTGCTCAGCTTGCTTTTTTATAGAACCCAGGACCATCACCAGTCCAGGGATGGCACCACCCACAATGGGCTTGGCCCTCCCCCCTTGATCACTAGTTGAGAAAATGTCTTACAGCTGGATCTCATGGACTTATTTCCTCAACTGAGTTTTCTTTCTGTGTGATAACTCCCGCTGTGTCAAGTAGACAAACAAAACCAGCCAGTACACTTAATGACAAATAGATAACTACTGTAAAGTCAGTGCAAAATGCCTATGTGGAAATGTGACACAGGATATAAATGTAGATTTTAGTAATCAGAAAGAATTCACAGAGGGATATTGAAAAGAATGATTTGCTTACTGTAACTCAGTCTAGTCATTTAATTCATTTTAAATACCTATTATAATATGGATGTTTGGGTAAGGTAACAACAATACTTCATAATTAGTTGTCTATGAATACTTAAGTTTGTTGTAAAGAACTTCATAGGAATTTTGTTTTGGTTTCTTTTATTTTGTTATATTTAAAGTCAGTGTTCTGTTACCGTGACTGTCCTTGAACTCTGTTCTATAGAACAAGCTGGACTTATATGCAGAGATCCACCCAAGAATCTACTGGGAGTGAAGATGTCTGACACTGCACTAGATCATAGGTATTTAAAATGAATTAAATGACATATCATCTAATTATAAATGAATATACTTCCTAGTATTGAATTTGTACAAACTATTATATTTAATGGTTTGAAATTAATATAATTTTAAAAGCAGTACTCTTGATTACCATACTTAAACATCTGTATCATGTACATATAAGTATGAATTTTACATATGTCTAAAAACATGATTAAGCACTCATAAAATATACACTCCACACTTAAGGATTTTCAAAAAATAACTCTTTCAAATTAAAATAGTGCAATTCTACATGTGGGTTTGGTATTTAACTTGCTACCCAATGATGTTATTTTCATCAGCTAATCTATATGGTTGTTATAACTACTTGAAACTCAGGTGATAAATATTTCATTTAGAATTTGATTACTGTGAATTTGTTTTTATGTAATAGCTATTGCAAAAAGACAAAGTTTGGAAACTCCTATCATTGACAGAGGATTACTTCTTGAGAAAATTTCATTAAAATCAGGAGTGTGCATGAAAATTGAACACTTTTGTGTGGTGTTTGAACAGGAATTTATTAAAGGAATAAAAGTTATCCCCTATCTCTTTGACAAGACATGCACAGAAATGGATTTACTCTAAGGTATATAGATGATATAACTGCCTCAGAGTAGAAAAAAACAGAAATTTGATCTCTTCAGCTAATAAAGTCCTATTTTATATGAAAACACAGATGAAGAACTTAAAAGTTAAAGGAACAGAATTATCACTTTCTGATGAAATAGATAAGTATTTTCATTATTTCAAATTATGAATAAGTTGAGAACTGAAAATTTTTCAAGTTTCCAAAATATACGTTTGGAAAGATAGTGTACTTTTAGATTTTTGTGATTTTTGTTAATTTATTAATCATAGAAGACTAAAGTTGTTAGTAAAGCTGTTTCATTTTTCTCTTATGCACACAGAATACTTATATTTCCAAATTTTCTCTGTTGATATAAAAAAACTCATATTGGAATACAGGCCAATAAAATGTAGCTAGAAAGGATAAATGCAAAATCTTGGTATATAACCTGTAAATTATTCAGATTTCTCTTGACTTAAGTTTGCTCTTCTGTAAGTATGATATTAAGATCCAGAATAGATTGGCTGCCAGGTGACCATTGCAAAACGCACATAAATATGAGGTATACCATGATTAGTAAAAACATTTGTGAATAGGATGAAGGAGAAAAAATGCTTTTATGTCAAGGCAGAGAAAGGAATGCAAGGAATAAGTTTATGCTTATAGAATGAAATATCTGTTTTTTATGAAGTCCAAATAAATTCCAAATTATAGTTCAATATTTAAAATACCATTTATAAAGACTGTACTTCTGTATTTTGTAGATCATTATTTCAGTATGGGAACATAAAATTGTTACTCATCTAAATTTTATCTCTTTTCCTCTTGAGCACGTAAAATAATTAGAATTTCTGGTGTATTGTTAAAACAACATATTTTTTATTATTTTTCCTAACATCCAAACATAATTTGCAACTGTACCACACTTGAATTTTTCCTTTAATTTATTATATATGGTCTTTGCATTAAAGTATGTCTGTGACCCTCATGAAAGTACTGCCCACAGAAACCTGCAAGAGACAGTAGATACTCTGGAACTAGAAATACAGATGATATGGCTCTACCCTGTGTGTTTTGGAAGTACAATCCAAGTCCTTTAGAAGAGTAGCCAGTGACCTTAAACACTGACACATCTCTCTACTTCCAGATTTTAATTAATTTAATTGATCCTTTATTTAAATTCTGCAAAAATGTACTCAGCCATATTGAAAGGAATTGTTGGACTTTCAAGAATTTGTTCTACCACCATACATTTTAGTGAAACTGAATTTGGCAATGTAATAAAATATATTTTGGGTTTCAACTATACTCCAACTATAGTCTTGAGAAATTTATATACATTGTCACAATTACCTCAATATTGTCTAAGTATAGATTTAATGTCATTTGAAAATAAAGATTAAGAATCTCAATCTAAGCTAAGCTCTTAGTCTAAGTTTTACAACTGGCAATTGCGTGACTTCTGATCTAAATCTAGTTATTAGGACTTACAAATTGACATTAAAACTTACAATGCCAATCACATTCCTCTTGGGTCATGGGAGCCTCTTGCTTTCCTGGGATCTGAAATGCTGAACAAAGGGGAGGAAGAACCTGTAGAGATCATATCTAGAGGCTAGGCAAGGCCACCAGTTGGGGGATAGGACCTGAAGTAGCTGAAGGCAATCCCATAAGAAGAACAAACATATCAACCAGCGTACCCCCCATGGTTCCCAGGGAATAAACCATCAACCAATGAGTACTCAGGGATTATTGCCCACCTTCTACTCCTCTTAGGTGTATTTATTTCTTTTCATTGTAGAGCTTTTAGAACACAAATGCCAGCCCAGGCTACTATATCCAGCAAAACTCTAAATTAACATAGATATTCCATGACAAAACCAAATTTGCAAAAATAGCTTTCTACAAATCCAAACCTACAAAGGATAATAGATGGAAAACTCCAACACAAGGAGGGAAACTCAACCTTAGAAAAAAACAAGACAGTAAGTAATCTTCTTGCAACAAAACCAAAAGAAAAGTGACATCCAAACATATTTCTTCCCTAGTAACAAAAATAGCATGAAGCAAGAATCATGACTCCTCAATATCTTTTAACAAATATGGACTCAGTTCCCGAATAAAAAGACTAACAGACTGGATATGTAAAAGGACCCAGTACTTTTCTGCATACAGGCAACATACCTCAGAGACAGAGACAGACACTACCTCAGAATAAAAGACTGGAAAACAACTTTCTAAGCAAATGGTCTGAAAAAACAAGCTGGAATAGCCATTCTAATACTGAATAAAATCCACGTTCAACCAAAAGTTATCAAAAAAGATAAGGGAGGACACTTGTTATTCATCAAAGGAAAAACCCACCAACATGAACTCTCAATCCTGAATTTCTATGCTCCAAATGCTAGGACACCTACATTCATAAAAGAAATCTTACTAAATCTCAAATTCCACATTGCACCTCACACAATAATAGTAGGATATTGCAACACCCCACTCTCATCAGTGGATCGACCATGGAAACAGAAATTAAACAAAGACATAGACAAACTTATAGAAGTTCTGAACCAAATGGACTTAACAGTTATTTATAGAACATTTCATTCTAAAACAAAAGGATATACCATCTTCTCAACACCTCATGGTATTTTCTCCAAAATTGACCATATAATTGGCACAAAATTTGCCTCAACAGATAGAAGTTAGAAATAACCCTACACATCTTATCAGATCACCAGGAACTAAGGCTGGTCTTCAACAACAAGAAAAATGAGAGAAATCCCACATATACATGGAAGTTTAACAACACACTACTCAATGATAACTTGGTCAAGGAAGAAATAAATAAATTAAAGACTTTTTAAAATTTAATGACAATGATTGCATAACATACCCAAACTTATGAGACACAATGAAAGCAGTGCTAAGCAGAAAACTTATAGCTTTGAGTGCCTCCAAAAAGAAACAGGAGAGAACAAATTAGCAGCTTAACATGTTCCCTTTCTATGGTTGTAAATGTAAAAGTCACTTTTATTTCCTCAGTGTATTGAATGAGATGGATGCCATATTCTAGTTTTATGAGTAAATGGCCTGTGTTGAGCCCACAGTATTTTGATCTCTGTTCTAACTATCTCTTGGCCTAGGCCTAGAATCATCTAACCTCCATAAAATCTTTCACCTTCTGTTTCCTAAACCAGGACTAGAATATTTCAGCCTCTGAGACTTCCTGCCACATATGCTTACCATGTCATAGTTGTTTATAATATTTGCCTGGGTGTTTCAACTCAGCCTTGGCTGCTCAAAGCTGAATGATTCTCTCCAATGTGGCTTCTCTGGATGTTTCATTGAATTGCTCTGCTTGGCCTCAAAGTAACTCTGGAAATTTGTTCTAATGTTATGTCTCCTTCTTATTCTCTAGCTTCACCTGCCTCTTCTGTCCTGCATTCACTACACTTACTCCCAAGTGACTGCTCCAAACTCAACACCACTCAACTGAACTTACTAAATGCTTTCCTGGTGCTTCTCTTTAATAGCTCCTCTTTCCTATTGTATTCTCATGATAATTCAGCATATCTTCTCCTGCCAAATCTTTCTGTTATTCATACCTTTGTCTGACCCTCAATTAGAAGTCAATTTTGGGGATTAAAGTTGTGCACTTAGTTCCTGTCTGAATTCCAGCTAGAGGAACTAAAGTTGTGTGGCATGTCTGTATCTAGGCAGATCATACAGACCTAGACGGTCCTTGGATGTGATTAGAGCAGTCATGTTACTGGAATAATGTTCCTCTATAACACTGAATACAGAAATGTATGTTGGTTCTCCATGGGAAGTCTATGACATGAAATGACATAAAACAGAAGTGTTATAAAACTTCAAATGTGTCTATCTGTTTATTCTTACAGTATTTTGAAATTTTTTTATTTATTTGTCTGGTTTTGAGGGTATGATTTTTGGTAATAGTTTTTTGTAACTTAAAGATAAATGTTTTAATATGCCTATAGAAGTCAAGGTGATTTTGAATTTCTACTAAAACAAAACATTTGTTGTAAATCATATTTTGTTTTCTGTTAATATGAGACAGTAATTAATCCTTCATAGATATAGAGAGAAGCTTGTTTTTCACTGACTTTAGATCCTGGCAAGTTGCACACTAAATATTAAATATTATAATAACTAATGTAGAAATAAGATGCTTATATATGGTATAATATCAACAAATACATAGGACTGAGTATAGGTACATGTATTTGGATACGTAGTCACAAGGTAGTGGCACTATTTGAAAAATTTATAAGCATTAGGATGCGTGTCCTTGGTGAAGTAAGTGTACCACAGGGTTAGGCTTTGTAATTTCAAAAGCCCACATACCAGAAACAACAGTCTCTCTCTCTCCCCTCTCCTCTTCTCTTCTCTCTCTCTCTCTCTCTCTCTCTCTCTCTCTCTGGATCAGGATGAAGGTCTCAGGAAGTTTTCTAGTGCCCTATTATATGCTATTATGCTGCTAACCATAATAATAATGGATCAAACCCCTCTGAAATTTTAATGAAGTCTCATTAGAGTTGCCATGGTCATGGTGTCTCATCACAGCAGTAGTAGAGTGGCAAGGACTTATGGTATGAGCATATGGGAACATTTACATATTATAGAACCATTCCTGAAAACAATGAATAGTCATACATACAAAAACAAAAGTTATTTAACAGAAAGTGTGAAAATTTAAACAAAAATTAGATATGCATCCTTCTGAAATGACAGGCATTAAAAGAATTTGCTGGTGCTCCAGAGTTATAGGGTGTGATTCCAAGCACACACCTTGTGGTTAACGACCATTTGGAACTCCAGATTCAGTGTATCTGAGGCCCTCCTTATGCACACACATGATATATACAGGGAGATCATATTTACACTCGCAATAATTATTTTAAAATTAATAAATATTAACATAGTACCACCATGAATACTAACAACACTCAATAGTTCCAAGTTTGGTATGTGGCTTTATAGGTAGAACAGATGTTTTCCCTGTCACTTCTGAGAAATGTTTGTCTGACAAACTGATGTTACTTTATGACTTTTCCTGTTTTCAATATGTCATAATTCCTTAAGTACCTTTTTCCCAACTTCAAGCTACAGTTATTTCTCTGATGCTCTGTGTGTTCTCACATGTATTTGAGGATTTGAAATAGTAAGAATTAGTCAAGAGTTTATATTTACCTCAGACATTGAATAATTTTTCATTAATATTTTATAGTCATTGCCTAGGAATACTTGTTTCTATGTGAAACTCTGTGACAAATTCACCTCACTTATGTATGTTTCCACACTTTCACTTTTTTTTAGGTTTTGATGCAGTTTCATATATCTTTCACGACAGTCAGAGTGAGATGAATGTGATATGAGCATGCTGTTTCTTCTAGTGAGACATTTCCTCATAATCCTTATCATGATTTCTCTGTAACCTCCAAATATATTGTCACTGTACGTCTGTCACTCTTCAGTTCTGCTCCTTTTGCCTTCTGACTAAAAGGTCTCACTATGTTAGCTTATTGTGGAAAATAGTGCATTGTAAAAGTACAGAATTTCTGGTGACAAATCCATGTGATATAGCTAAATGCCAGGGGCATCAGGAATGTCTGTATGCCCAATAGCTTCTTCGCCCTCCCCCTTTCTATTGGATTTTTTAAAACTATATTTCAAATGTTATTCCCTTTCCAGGTTTCCTGTTCATAAGCCTCATATCCAATACCTCTTCCCCTTCGTCTATAAGGGTATACACTCTCCATAACCACCACTGCTTCCCCCTGCCCTCAACTTCCCCTGCATTGCAGGGTCCAGCCTTGGTAGGAGCAAGGTCTTCTCATCCCATTGGTGCCCAAACAAAGCCATCCTCTGCTAAATATGCAGCTGGAGCCATTGGTCTGTTCATGTGTAGTCTTGGGTAGTGGTATAGTCCCTGGGAGCTCTGGTTGGTTGGTATTATTCTTATTGGGTTCCAAGACCCTTCGGCTCCTTCAATCCTTTCTCTAATTCCTCCAACTGGGACTGCATTCTCAGTTCAATGGTTGGCTGCCAGCAATTGACTCTGTATTTAACATGCTCTGGCTAAGCCTCCCAGGAGATAGCTATATCAGGCTCCTGTCAGTATGCACTTCTTGGCTTCATCAATATTATCTAGTTGGTGGATATATATATATATATATATATATATACATATATATATATATATAGATATAGATATATAGATATATAGATATATAGATATATAGATATATAGATAGATAGATATAGATATATAGTTATATATTATACCCAGTAGGGAAGTTGGGGGCAGGGGGAAGCAGTGGTGGTTATGGAGAGTGTATATCCTTATAGAAGAAGGGGAAGAGGTATTGGATATGAGGCTTATGAACAGGAAACCTGGAAAGGGAATAACATTTAAAATATAGTTTTAAAAAATCCAATAGAAAGGGGGGAGGGCGAAGAAGCTATTGGGCATTCAGACATTCTGAATGGCCATTTCTTCAGTCCCTGCTCTAAACTTTGTCTGCATATCCCATTCTATGATTGCTTTACTTCCATTTTCAAGGAGTACTGGAGCATTAATTCTTGGGTCGTCCTTCTTCCTGAGCTTCATGTGGTCTTTGGATTGTATCTTGGGTAATTCAAGCATAGTGGCTAATATCCACTTATCAGTGAGTGTGTGTTTATTTGTGATTGGGTTGACTCACTTAAAATGATATTTTCTAGTTCCATACATTTTCTATGAAATTCGTGATGTCATTTTTTTCTGATAGCTGAACAGTACTCCATCGTGTAGATGTACCACATTTTCTGTATCCATTCCTTGGTTGAAGGGCATTTGGGTCCTTTCCAGCTTCTGACTATTATAAATAAGTCTTCTATGAACATAGTAGAGCATGTGTCCTTGATGTATGTTACAACAGCAATTGGGTATATGCCCAGGGGAAGTATAGCTGGGTCCTCAGGAAGTGCAATGTCCAATTTTCTAAAGAGCCTCAAGCTTGAATTGTAGAGTGATTGTACCCCTTTCCAATCCAACCAACAATGGAGGAGTGTTCCTCTTTCTCCACATGCTCACAAGCATCTGTTGTCACCTGAGTTTTTGATCAAAAAATAAGCAGGCTGAGAAGGAAATGAGGGGAATGACACCCTTCACAATAGTCACAAATAACATAAAATACCTTGTTGTGACTCCAATGAAGCAAATGAAAGATCTATATGTCAAAAAATGCAATACTCTGAAGAATGAAATTGAAGATCTCAGAAGATGGAAAGATCTTCCATGAACATTGATTGACAGGATTAATATAGTAAAAATGGCCATTTTGCCAAATGCAATCTACCGATTCAAGGCAATCCCCATCAAAATTTCAACTCAATTCTTCATTGAGTTAGAAAGAGTAATTTGCAAATTTATGTTGAATAACAAAAATCCCAGGATGGTGAAACCTATTCTCAACAATAAAAGTAGTTCTAGGGTATCACCCTCCTTGGCCTCAAGCTGTATTACAAAGAAATAGTGATTAAAACCTCTATGGTGTTTGTACAGAGATAGGCAGGTAGATCAGTAGAATATAACTGAAGACCCAGAAATGAACCCATATACCTATGATCACTTGAACTTTGACAAAGGATCTAAAACCTTTCTGTAGAAAAAAAAAAGATAACATTTTCAACATATGGTGCTGGTTTAACCTTTGATCAGTATATAGAAAATGTAAATTGATACATTCTTATTGTGCTGCACAAAGCTCAAGTCCAGGTGGATCAAGGACTTCAACATAAAACCATACACACACAAACTAATAGAAGAAATACTGGGGAAGAGCCTTGAGTTCATAGTTAGTAGGGAAAAGTTCCTGAACAGAACTCCAGTGGCTTATGCTGTAAGATCCAGAATCTAAGAATGGGACCTCATAAAACTGTCAAGCTTCTGCAAGGCAAAGGACACTGTACTTAGGGTAAAATGTCAACCAGCAGATTGGCAAAAGATCTTTCCCAATCCTACACCTGACAGATGGCTAATATCCAATATATACAAAGAACTCAAGAAATTAGACTCCAGAGAATCAAACAACACTATTCCAAAAATGGGCTACATAGGTAAACAAAGAATTTCTAGATGAACAATATTGAATATCTAAGAAGTACGTGAAGAAATGTTCAACATCATTAGTCATCAGGAAAATGCCAACCAAACAACTCTGATATTCCACCTCACACCAGTCAGAATGGCTAAAATCAAAAACTCATTTAACAACAGATGCTGGCAAGAATGTGGAGAAAAAGGAATACTCCTTCCTTGTTAGTGTGATTTAAGCTGGTATATCCATTCTAGAAAACATTCTGGAGTATCCTCAGAAATTCAGCCATACTCCTGTCTGAGAAGCCAGTTATACCTGTCCTTGGCACAAACTCAAATGGTGCACCAACATATAACAAAGGCACTTGCTCCACTATGTTCGTAGCAGCCTTATTTATAATAGCAGAAACTGGAAAGAACCCAGATATCCTTCAACAAATGAATGGATACAGAATATGTGGTATATTTACACAAGGGTGTACTATTCAGCTATTAAAAATAATGACTTCATGAAATTCATAGGGAAATAGATAGAACTAGAAAATATCTTCCAGAATGAGGTAACCCAGTCACAAAACAACAACAACAACAACAAAAACAACAACAACAACAAAACAGACATGGTATGCACTCTCTGGTAGGTGGATATTAGCCTCAAAACTTGGATTACCCAAGATATAATCCACAGACCACATAAAGACCTTTAAGAAGAAAGAAGACCAACATGTGGATGCTCAGACATTAGAATCTGGAACATAATACTCATGGGTTATAGGCAATGGGAAGGACTTGGGAGGAAGAGAGGCAGGAAAAGGAAAAAGGGGGACAGGATCTGGTGTGGGAGGAGACAGGAATGATCTACAGAGTCAGGAATTTGAACAGAATTGTGTAGCAATGGGAATAAGGAACTGGTGGTAGCCATCAGCAAGCCCCAGATGCCAGGAAAGCCAGAGGCTCCAAGGATCCAATAGGGATGAGACTAGCTGAAATTCATAACAAAGGGTAGAGAGAATATATAGAGATAATATACAGAGATAGGCATGATCACTTGTTGAGGGATGGTGCCACCACTCATCTCCAAATTTTTAACCCAGAATGGCTCTTGTTAAATGGAAATACGGGACAAAGTGTGGAGCAGATACAGAAGGAAAGGTCATCCAGAGACTGTCCTACCTGTGGATCCACCACACACATAGATACCAAACCCAGACACTATTAAGGATGCCAAGAAGTTATTGCTGACAGGAGCGTGTTATATCTGTCTCTGGAGAGGCTCTGCCAGTACTTGACAAATACAGATGCAGATACTCACAGCTAACCATTGCACTGAGCACAGGGAACCCATTGGAGGAGTTAGAGAAAGGACTGAAGGGGCTGAAAGGGTTTTCAAGACCATAGGTAAAAGAACAATATCAACCAACCAGACACCCGCCACCCAAGCTCCCAGACACTAAATCACCAACCAAAGAGTACACATGTAGGAACCCATGGTTCCTGCTGCATATGTAGCTAGGATGACACCATCTGTTATCAATAGAAGGAGAGGCCCTTGGTTCTGTGAAGCCTAGACTCTCCAGTGTAGGGGAATGACAGGGTGGTGAGGTGGGTGTGGATGTGTGTGAGGGGGAGCATCCTCATAGATGCAGGGGAAATGGGATAGGGAAATTCTGGAGGGGAAAATGGAAAGGGAATAACATTTGAAATTTAAATACATAAAATATCTGAAAAAATAGTAATTCATGCTATATATGTTGGGGTTAAAAACTACACTATGATTCACATGTATTGTACTACATGTATAAAAAAAATAAGAGTTACATTTTCAAACATTTTAAAATAACTAGGCGTTCTTATTCTGTGAGTCTACTAGCTACTGTTTCACTAAGTCATTGTTAGAATTTAAGTCATTTAATTGGCTATTCAGACCAACATTGTAGCTTTATTGTGTACAGTTGTTTAAGTAAAAAGAAATCCCTTTAAATAGTACTGCTGTATATATTTCATATGGACAATAAAATATATTACTTTACATAAATCGAGTGATAAAAACATTACTACAGTCCCATTCCTATATCATGGGAAAAGTTGTAATCTTTAGACAATCTCAAAATATGTGTATTGTATTATAGTTTTGTATTCCTGAGATAAGGTACCACTATGTTAAATGACTTATAGAAGAGTTTTTCAGCTTATGTTTTTTTTTTTTCCCCCCAGAGGGACATGAGTCCATAATGGCAAGCAGGTAAGGTAACAAGAAATAGGCATAGCAGGGGAAAGCTTAAAGATTGTAATTTTAACCACAACCAGAAACAGAGGGTGTCAAATGAAAGTATAACAAAGCCATATTTTCTCGTTATCTATCTCTAATGAAATAATTCTCTATAGCTCACAAGCACCCACTAAATGTTCCTAAACAATACTGCCAACTGGGGAACACTCTTTTAAGTTCCTAAGCCTATGGGGAAAATTTCTCACTTAATCCATATACCACACTGTGCCTCCTGACCCCCAAAGGCTCAAACTTGTATCATAATTCAAAATGTATTTAGTCTAAATTTACCGACTCCTAGCTGTTGTTTGTTTCAATATTGTTCAACAGTCCAAGAATTCTTCTTAAACTTAAGGAAATATTTCCATTGTTACCCCCTGCAAATTACAAAAACCACCTATGTCCATGCAACTATGGTAGCACTGAATATATTTTGCATTTCAAATGTGAAAAAGAATAGGGCGAAATGAGAAAATATTGAAGCAAAGCAAAGCAATAAGGTAAGCGAATAAGACAAACATCAAACCATGTAGTAATGTGTGCAGAATCAAAGGGCTTGGCTTACCCTTATTCAACTCCCTGTATGCAGTTTTCCTTAGTAAATGATTCACAGCTTAACCATCCCAAATATCGTGCGTTACTACTGCAGCCTAGGGTTTTATTTCCTGGGTAAATGCAATGGCTTCTCAAGCACTCATAATCTTTCAGTTCCTTCCTCCATACGGGGACTTTCCTGGCATATTCTGCCTGTCCTCGGTGAATCTCTGAAACTACCAAGGATGCAAGGCCTTTTTGCTCTTGCATGCTACATGTCTCTAAACCCAACGTTACTGGATGACAGCATTGTAACATTCTGTATGATGAGATTTCTAAAGATTCTTAATCAGCTTGGAATAGACCCAGAGCAGCTTAAAAACATTTATAGAACCTTTTCTTTTCTTAAATTCTTCTTAGCAAAGAACTCCTTAGACACCCTATCGAGTATTGAAAACTGTACTGGCTAGATTTGTGTGTCAATTTGACACAAGCTGGAGTTATCACAGTAAAGGAGCCTCAGTTGTGGAAAAGCCTTCATGAGACCAAGCTGTAACACATTTTCTCAACTAGTGGTCAAGGTGGGAGGACCCAGTCCATTATGAGTGGTGCTGTCCCTGGGTTGGTGGTCTTGGGTTCTATAAGAAAGCAAGCTGAGGAATCCAGGGAAAGCAAGCCAGTAATAAACATCCTAACATCCTTCCATGGCCTCCTTTAATGATGAACAGCAACATGGAAGTTACCCTTTCCTCCAAAATTTGTTTCTTGGTTATGATGTTTGTGCAGGAATAGAAATCCTAAAACAGAAACTAATATGGAATTTGGTACTAGATAATTGGTTGTCTCTGTGAGGAATCTTGGATGGTATTTTATGGAAAAAATATCATCTTGATCTTGAGACTCATGATGACTATTTCTCTGCATTCATTGTAATTTCTTACAGAAGTATGAATTCTTACATAATTTGTTACTTATTTATCTGTAATCCATTGAGATGCATATGAGCACAATCTTCTTTCCATCTTTATTAAATTGGATATTTCTTATTTACATTTAAAGTGATATAAGCATAATCTTTCCATGGACATTCTTTTTTTATTTTCTCCAATTTTTTATTGGATATATCTATTTACTTACATTTCAAATGTTATTCCCCTTCCTGGTTTCCTGTCCATAAGCTCCCATCCCCTCTCCCTCCCCAATACGGGTGTTCCCCCTATCCATTCCACTTACCACCCCCATTCCCCTGCATTGGGGGTCCAACCTTGGCAGGATCAAGAGGTTCCCCTTCCACTGGTGCCCCTACAAGACTATTCTCTGCTACATATGCAGTTGGTGCCCTGGGTCAGTCCATGTATAGCCTTTCGGTAGTGGTTTAGTCTCTGGAATCTCTTATTGGTTGGCACTGTTGTCCTTATGCGGTTGCAAGCTCCTTCAGCTCTTTCAATTCTTCCTCTAATTTCTGCCAAGTGTGTCCTGTTCTGAGTTCAGTGGTTTCCTTAGCATTGATCTCTGAATTGGACATGCTCTGGATATGTCTCTCAGGAGAGGTCTGTATCCAGTCCCTTTCAGCATGCACTTTTTAGCTTCCTCAATCTTATCTAATTTTGGTGGATGTGTGTGTTTGTGTGTGTGTTTGTGTGTGTGTGTGCATATATATATATATATATATATATATATATATATATATATATATATATATATATATATATATATAATGGGCCACATGTGGGGCAGGCTCTGAATTGCCATTCCTTCAGTCACTGCTCTAAACTTTGATTCCATATCTCCTCCTATGGATATTTTTCCCCTTTTAAGAAGGAGTGGGAGCATCCCCATTTTGGTCATCCTTCTCCTTGTGCTTCCTGTGGTTTGTGGATTGCATCTTGAGTAATTCGAGCTTCTGGGCTAATATCCACTTATCAATGAGTGCATACCAAGTGTGTTTTACTGTGATTGGGTTACCTTACTCAGGATGATATTTTCTAGTTCCATTAATGTGCCTATGAATTTCATGAAGTCATTGTTTTTGATAGCTGAGTAGTACTCCATTGGGTAGATGTACCATATTTTTTTAATCCATTCCTCTGTTGAAGGGACATCTGGGTTCTTTCCAGTTTTTGGCTATTATAAACAAGGCTGCTATGAACATAGTGGAGCATGTGTCTTTGTTGTATATTGGTGCATCTTTTGGGTATATGCCCAGTATTTTTATGCGATATCTTTATCTGTGTTACTTTCCAGGTCTGACATGTTTTATCATGTAGCTGTGAAGTATATTTGCTTCCCCTGTCTATCATCTCATTCAGTCAGTAATATTTAAATATCTTATGATTCATAATGGGACTTTTTATGAGTAGGCTAAAGAGATATCCAGGTAGTGCAACAACTACAGCTCAAAGAAATCATTTTATCCAATTAGTGTAAGTGTACCAATGTCAGGACAAAGAAATGATTATGCCAAAATATAGCTGAGTAAACCAATGCATTTATTGTGGTTACTTTAATGTGAGTGAAGAATTAACCACAAGTGCCTGGACACCTCAGAGGCAGTTACATTTCAATATCCCATCTCAATATGCATGACACCTCAAGAAAGCTGAAAGCATGAAAATTTCTTTAATGAGTTTTAGGTAGCTCTACAGATTTAAAAGTCTTCAACAGATAGCTTCTTTAAGTGGTGAGTCATCTTCCTATGCAGTTGTTTACTGCTTCCTTTAACTTAGAGAGATGATGACTTGTGAAAGTAGTTTCAGAAACCACCTGAGTCATGTGAATTGTTTACTTCAACGTTATCAGGACTTTCTTCAGCCTGTTTACAGAAGATATATTTAGATTCAGAGGAAACTGATATGTAACACAATCCTCCCAAATTTAACTCACACTTACATTTCAAAATTTTGTAATCTGTGCTTAATTTCTAGTATTTCTAGCTATATTTAGAGAAATGTATTTTCATTGAATTTCATCCAGACTGTAATACATGTAGATGCACATTACAATTACATAGTAATTTTAATTGTTGAAAACCTGCATGCGACTTCCACACATTCATGGAAATTGAAGATAGGTATTTCCAATGGAAAAATATTAAATAATATATACTTTTGAATGTACTTACTGATAGCTCAATTTTCTGAATTATTACTCCTATAATCCTATCTTCTCTCTACTGCTTTTCAAAATAAACAAATTACTTGTAGAAGAATTTCAATACAGCAGCATAGCTTATCTGGCTGTATTAAAGACATATCATTAGTATAGACATTTAATCCCAAACAATGGAAGTTAGGTTAGTTTGGAGAAGGTAGCACCTATGTTTAAAAATGATATCTAATTGATGGGTAGACAAAATGATGAATCAGAGAAAGATTTGACAGAATGTGTCAGAGATATAATCTGTCCTAATGTCAGGAGAAAAGCTATTTGAGGGCAGTACAATGAAAGGGAAGGCACTTCAGTCAGTTCAGTCATTCAGTGGGGAATCAGTATAGTGGTGTTGAAAAAAAATTGTAAGGATTCAAGACAAAAGTTTAAAATTAGAACAGAAGCAGTCTTAAGAACATTAAATGAATAGTATTTGTAATTAAATATCTATTATGATACAACTATAAATAAAAATATAAATTTACTAGTGCTGAGTCACAAAATCATTAGCTATTTATGATTTCAAACTCATGCTTGTAAGAGTGATAATGTATAAATATAGCAACAATTACTGTTTATAACATTTTATCATATAAACACACACACACACAAACACACACCCCTACACAAACACTATGCTACCCTAAATAAAAATTGATAGTATTGCATAGTCAGGTTTTGTGCTTCATGTAAGTAAAATATTGAGTAATAAAGATAAAAGGAATGGAGAAGTCACGCAGTAGGTAATTGATAATGCTTCCAGAGCTCCTAGTTTGGTTTCCAGTACCCACATCATGGCTCTCAACAGACTGTAACTCTATTTCAGGGGGTCTAACATCTGTAGGTCCTAGATATGAATATTGTGCAGAGACACAAATAAAAACACAACACTCATAGTCATAAAAGTTCAGAAAAATAAAACAATTTTTTTAAATCTTATTTTCAGCAACATACACTGACACATGCCTATAATCACAGGACCTGAAGGAAAGAGACAGGCAGATTTCTGTGAATCTGAGTCTAACGTAGTCTACATGGTAACTCTAGAATATCAGAGCTAAATAGAGAGGTCCTATCTCAATTGAAACCAAAAAAAAAAAAAACAAAAAAACAAAAAAACAAAAAAACCCAAAAATATTCTGTTCTGATTTTCATGTCTCTTTGAAATTAGTTTAACTATTAAACTTATACCGAAATTATAGATTTTTTATATTTTAATCTATACATATTTTTACATAATTCTCAACTGTCATATTCTCAATCATACAAGTTATTTTTCCTATTATTGTTTCCATATTAACTCTGTACATATATAATATACCTGTCATAAAAATACATATTTACACATATATAAATTATCTGTAGTATTTACCCAAGTTCATATACCTGGAACTTTAGATAAATCTTTGTTCCTTTTATTCCCACGTGCTGCTTTTGAAATCATTGAAGAAGTTCTGTTTTATTTCCAAAATATGACTAAGACTTCAGTTTTCTCATAATTTTGATGGGTGGAACCCCCAGAATACACTCATATCATCATTTTCTTGAGATACTATGACAGCCTTCTGTATTTCATATATCTCCTCAGAATAACAGTTATAAAAGTCAACCTAAAATTTAGATTGAAAATCTCCTTCAATCATTTTTCTCCAACATTTTACAATTTGTATTAAAATAAGAATTTAACTTTTAAAAAGTCCCATAAAACAATTCATCACCTATTTCATTATTCAGCCATATATAGTCACTGAAAAAAACCTAACCTTTCATTCTATCCAAGCAAAACAATTTGTTTCTAATGCCCCTAGTTATTTCTTCCCTTTTCTTTTTATATTTAATGTATTGTACTCATATCCTCATTTATCTTATTTAATTGATACTGTTTCATCATTTGCAACCTTAGACTTTATTAATATGAGAAATATTCAAGGAAAATATTTCAAGTCTGAATGTATACATATGCCATATATTTGACAGCATTCTCCGGTTTCTCTATTGTATGTTTATTGTATGCATATATTGTTTATACAATAATTGTTTTTGTCATTTTTGATGTAAAATATCAGAATTGATATGAAATATGGAGATAATTAAATAAAAGAATTCTTTATATTGAATACATATATATATATATATATACATATATATATATAGTCTAAATGCCTCTTGCTCTGTTAAGAAAATTTCATGGAAATAGTTATTTTAGGAAATGGAAAGGTGTTTCAATGATTAAAAAAGTTTTCTGCTCTCACAATCAGATCAAGGATTTGTTTCTATCACCCACAGGTCAAGAAGATGCCACACATACATAAATACATATATTTGACTTCGTACAATACAGAGCAATGAAAGACTCTTCTGAAAAAGATACTAACTAATGTAACTTGGAGGAATGCCACATTTCAAACATAATGAAGGAATTTAATCATATATAAATAATTACAGAAAGATCTAGTGTACAGGATAAAATGAGCAATAACA
This sequence comes from Rattus norvegicus, assembly GCF_021556685.1. Taxonomy (NCBI): domain Eukaryota; kingdom Metazoa; phylum Chordata; class Mammalia; order Rodentia; family Muridae; genus Rattus; species Rattus norvegicus. The sequence goes on from NC_141554.1 coordinate 91,599,106, forward strand.
ATGGAAAGGACATAAACTTTGTCATAGGGATTTACTGCTTTGAACAGACACCATGAACAAGGTAAGTCTTATAAAAGACAACCGTTAATTGGGCAGGCATACAGGTTCAGAGATTCAGTCCATCATCATCAAGGTGAAAGCAGGACAGTATCTAAGCAGGCATGAGTGAAGTAATCTAATCACAGAAAAACACACATGGTATGCACTCATTGATAAGTGGATATTAACCCAAATGCTCAAATTACCCTAGATGCACAGAACATGTGAAACTCAAAAAGGATGACCATAATGTGAATGCTTCACACCTTCTTTAAAAGGGGAACAAAAATACCCTTGGGAGGGAATAGGAAGGCAAAGTTTAGAACAGAGGCAGAAGGAACACCCATTCAGAGCCTGCCCCCACATGTGGCCCATACATATACAGCCGCCAAACTAGATAAGATGGATGAAGCAAAGAAGTGCAGGCTGACAGGAACTAGATGTAGAGCTCTCTGGAGAGACACAGCCAGAATAAAGCAAATACATAGGCGAATGCCAGCAGCAAACCACTAAACTGAGAACGGGACCCCTGTTGAAGGAATTAGAGAAAGAACTGAAAGAGCTGAAGGGGCTTGAGACCCCATATGAACAACAATGCCAACCAACCAGAGCTCCCAGGGACTAAGCCACTACCCAAAGACTATACATGGACTGACCCTGGGCTCCAACCTCATAGGTAGCAATGAATAGCCTAGTAAGAGCACCAGTTGAAGGGGAAGCCCTTGGTACTGCCAAGACTTAACCCCCAGTGAATGTGATTGTTAGGGGGAGGGCGGTAATGGGGGGAGGATGGAGAGGGGAACACCCATATAGAAGGGGAGGGGGAGGGGTTGGGGGATGTTGGCCTGGAAACTGGGAAAGGGAATAACAATGGAAATGTAAATAAGAAATATACTAGTTAATAAAGATGGAGGAAAAAAAGAAAAGAAAAAAAAAAAAGAACTGAAGCATCTGTCCTTTGTTTGGTCTTCTTTTTGAGCTGTATGTGGTCTGTGGATTGTGTTTTGGATAATTTGAGCTTTTGGTCTAAGGTCCACTTGACAGTAAGTGCATACCATGTATTTTTGTTTTTCTTTTTTCTTTTTTTTTGTTTTTTTTGTTTTTTTTTTTTGGAGTCATTTTTGTGATTGGAGTACATCACTTAGAATGATATTTTCTAGTTCCATCCTTTTGACTAGGAATTTCATGAATCATTGTTTATTAATACAGTTTTTGTGTGAACAGAACATGGAAGGACCTTGGAACTCTATGGAATGGCAAAATATACATATGAGGCAATTAACAATAATAACAACAACAATATTAATAATAATAATATTATTAATAATAACTTAATGCAAAAAGCATAAAAATATTTTTAATCATATGAAAAAATACCTTTCAATACTAGGTAAGTAAAAACCCATCCAGAAGAAGTCCACAGAACCCCAGAAAGAGGTCAAGAAAAAAATGTAGCCACGTCATATGACACATAATATTTAAAATATTCAATGTACAAAACAAAAGCAATGGTTTGAATCACATACTAATCCATATTTATCAGGACACCTGACATTCTATCCACACCATGAGATAAATAAAAGAGTTGGACCTGTCTTTGAATGATTTGAAAAAACACAATTGTTAAGCCAATACACTATACTCAATAAATAAAACTGTCATAATTGACAATTCACAAAAAAATCTTTCTATAATAAACGGAGGCTGAAAGAATCGATGACCACCAACCATCCCTACAGAAGATGCTATAAGAAACACTATATATGAAGAGAAAGAAAAGATATTCAATATTCCAGAAGAAAGAATTTAATGATACTAAGAAGCCCATTAAACAAAAGAGGGCCAAACATTGAATATTCAAATAGGGATTAGAAGGAAACAATATACATCTTTCAGTCATTACTCTGAATATGAATGGGCTCAGTTCAAAATCAATGGACAGAAACTACCAGACTGAATTAGAAAACAGAATTTTCTTTTGCTTCTTCAAATAAACATGCCTTACCACCGAGAACCTATAATTTTTTGAAGTTGAAGGATGGAAAATATTATTCTAAGCAAATGGCACCAGGAAACAAGTTGGAGTTACTTTTGTAATATTTGACAAAATAGATTTTAAATAAATTCTTGTCAGAAGAGATGATGAGGGTTACTTTATACTAATCAAGAAAACAATCCATAAAGGCATAATTGCAACCCTAAATATGTATTCACCGCACACAGGATAACCTAAATTTCATAAAAAAAAACATTATTTCTAAAATCATAGGTTAATGCTTACTGTAAATCAATAATACTAAAAGATTTCAATAGGCCACATTTATCATTATGCAAATCAATTGTACAAAGGATGAATAAAAAACAATGACTTCTATATCTGTATTTCACTAATTTGAAACATAATTTCATATTTTACATGTTTTGACTTGGTATGAGTTATTTGCACTTTAAACCCAAAATATAAATAATACCACTTGCTTTTATCCAACTTCAAAACTGGCTTTCTCTAAGAGAACACTCATCAATCTATTCTACCAATGTTTCCAGTTCCTTTTAATTATTACTTCTAATTCATTTTTTTTTTTTTTTGGTTTTAGTGATTACCAAGTGACTATATGCTGAGTCATATAGGCATTAAGAAAGTAAAATTTTTTCCCACTTGTTGGCAGTTCCCAGAATGATTACACCATTAAATACCCTGTGCAAGTGTTCCTTTTTCTTGGAAGAAACTCAAAACAGGATTTTCATTTGTGAGCTCTGAACATAGTCATTAGGGAGATATTATGACAACTACTATGTAAAACTTTCTTTCCTTGCTGGCTCTCTGAGTAGAATGACTATGTTTTTATAAGCAGTATCCATTAATATGTCTTAAATATTTGTCATTATTTTAATGCACTAATTACCCAAGAATAAAATTGCCCATAACATAAAATATTAGTCTTAGGTATTTGTTTATATCTACATTGAGCTTTATACTGGATGGGATTTTTTTTCCCCAACAACTAACACAGAAGCTTCCTTTAGTCTCGCTAATGCCAGTACAGTACTGGGGTGATATCTGAAAAATAAAGAGACTATGCTCAGGAGGTTCACAGCTTACTCAGTCATTTCATAAGCTGGATATTTTATTTATTTATTTATTCATTTATTTTTGTCACCTATTTTGACTGTAAGGGACACCTGCTAAAATTTATTCATTTTGTGTCTCTCTTCCAGGCAGGATTCACAGAAGGATGAACACTTGTCCGTGTTTTCCTGATGAAAATGAATATGCAGTCTACTTCTCAACATTTCTCTTGCTAAACTCAAGACATAAGAAAATTTTCCTTTATCAATATTTTCATTTCTTTTGAAATGTGCTTGTTTTGCTCCTTTTCTAACTGATTGATCCTAGCTAAGATAATACTTTTGAAGCCTCTCTTTTTATGCTTGTTAAAAGCAGGTTCGCTTAGTATATGGAATTTCCCTTATTAAAGCCAGAGAACACTTCAGTATCATCTACTACCCACTTAGAAGTGCATGCATGATGTTCTCTGATTACTGCAATTTCGAATGTGTCTATTGAGTGAGTGCCAGTCCATTAGCAAGTAATGCCAAAGGAAAACATGTTAAGACGCTGCATTTATTTGGTAAATAGTTATTTGCTTTGGCCTACTATTATTAAATCTATGTACCAAGGTTTTGTTAATGCTATATAATTTTGGAACATTATTATTATTATTATTATTGTTATTATTATTATTATTAAATTATTATTCTTTATTTTTTTTAATATTTTTTTTATTTTATTTTTTTTTTTATTATCTTGAGTATTTCTTATATACATTTCAAGTGTTATTCCCTTTCCCGGTTTCCGGACAGACATCACCCTCCCCCCTCCCCTTCCTTGTGGGTGTTCCCCTCCCAAACCTCCCCCCATTGCCACCCTCCCCGCATAGTCTAGTTCACTGGGGGTTCAGTCTTAGCAGGACCCAGGGCTTCCCCTTCCACTGGTGCTCTTACTAGGATATTCATTGCTACCTATGGGGACAGAGTCCAGGGTCAGTCCATGTATAGTCTTTAGGTAGTGGCTTAGTCCCTGGAAGCTCTGGTTGCTTGACATTGTTGTATTTTTGGGGTCTCGAGCACCTTCAAGCTCTTCCAGTTCTTTCTCTGATTCCTTCAATGGGGGACCTATTCTCAGTTCAGTGGTTTGCTGCTGGCATTCGCCTCTGTATTTGCTGTATTCTGGCTGTGTCTCTCAGGAGCGATCTACATCCGGCTCCTGTCGGTCTGCACTTCTTTGCTTCATCCATCTTGTCTAATTGGGTGGCTGTATATGTATGGGCCACCTGTGGGGCAGGCTCTGAATGGGTGTTCCTTCAGTCTCTGTTTTAACCTTTGACTCTCCCTTCCCTGCCAAGGGTATTCTTTTTCCTCATTTAAAGAAGGAGTGAAGCATTCACATTTTGATCATCCGTCTTGAGTTTCCTTTGTTCTAGGCATCTAGGGTAATTCAAGCATTTGGGCTAATAGCCACTTATCAATGAGTGCATACCATGTATGTCTTTCTGTGAGTGGGTTAGCTCACTCAGGATGATATTTTCCAGTTCCAACCATTTGCCTACGAATTTCATAAACTCGTTGTTTTTGATAGCTGAGTAATATTCCATTGTGTAGATGTATTATTATTATTATTATTGTTATTATTATTATTATTATTAAATTATTATTCTTTAAATAGTTTGTCCCATGAGAATATTCAAACATAATGAATCTGAATTCACCATGATGAAATTTTCTAATATTGGCAGGGATGCAGCATAATTAACGATTAGTATACTTTTAATATTTCATAAATGATAAATTATTTCCTATGTACAATAGATAGCAATTTTGAAAAGTACAATTAGAGTTATTCTAGATTATTTTTAACTTTTGTCAGAGACTGATATTTACAAGACACTGAATGAATACTAGAATTTTTGAATATAGGTTTAGCAATGGCAATTGTAGAGTATTTTATTTGAATCATCATAGAATAATTGAGGTCCTTCTTGATTTACTGAATACTTAAGCATGTTTCAATGGAACACTACTCCAGAATGTCCAATTTAGCATCAATGAAATGGTTAGATAAGACAAAACCAAATCTTAAATAAGATATTTTATAAAATAATAAACTTGTTTTCAAGAAGAAATATAAACAGAGTCTACATGATCTTCTCTGGGGCATTTTATAGTTTTTTTTTTATGAAGAATAAAACAACAGTATGATCAGTGAATCAGTTTCACAAGTATTGGCCATAGAAACTAAAGAACAATGAATTTCAATGTAAGATATAAGGGCAATTTGAAGCCAATAAAACTGTTAGGGTGAATATTTAAGCACAAAATAATTAGTTTGCATTGTTAAAGGCTAAATGATTATTTACCAACAATAAAAATAAGTAAATAGTAAGGTAATTTAATTGAAAATGAATAGAACAACACAGTATATGACTTGACTCTTTTTGCTGCCTTAAGTATAAAAAAAATTATTTGTTAGTATATGTAAAACTCATAGTTAATATGCAAATAAATTAAGTTATTTTCTAACCTTGATTCACTCAATGTCTTATATAGTGTTTGACCTCTTATAATATACAATTGTATAAAGATAATAATATACAAGTATATATTGTTCAGACAAATGCAAATTTATTATTTCTGCTAACATTTTATTTTTGAACTATTTCACATTTATCCATTCATTTTCAAAACATTATCTTCTTATTCACATTTTGTATTTTGAAATTTTATTTTGAACAACTGCCACATTTGTCTTGTATCTTAATTATCAATGAATAAAATAATTCACTCATCAAATTGATATGTCATCCATGTTTTTGTCTCATGTATACAAGTTAATCCTTATTATTTTAAACATAGTCCATTATGACATTATGGAGTTGATAAATGGTAGTCAAAATTTAGTCATAGTATTTTAGCTATCAGCTATATATTTTTTGCTTCCTTTCTTTTTATTTTTTGTAGCTAGTGTGTTAATAACCTGTTTTCATTAGGACCAACAGTGACTATGAATGGGTTTAGAGAAATATTTGATGAGGTTTTCTAAAGCTTTCAAAATTAAACATGTGGCACAATGTTCCACGAAATGAAAACCTGTCCTGTGCCATAATCTGGAGTGAACTACATGTAGAAGGGATGTCCACATATGCCTGTGCAAGGGATTTTATGCCTGTTTGTTCCTACTTAGTTTTCTTTCTTTCTTTCATTTTTATCTTTTATGTAATATATACTCTACTAAGTTTTGTTGTAAATTAATTCATACTCATGAATAAAATACCAACTTTGAATGTATGTGGCCAATATACATTTATCTCATCAACATTATTTTACAACTGTATACTTTAAGAGAGCCCAAAGACCTTTTCCCAATCTGTTGGTTGCCGTTTTGTCCTAACCACAGTGTCCTTTGCCTTACAGAAGCTTTGCAGTTTTATGAGATCCCATTTGTCAATCCTACAACAGATAGAGGCCTTATATCCAAAATATACAAAGAACTCAAGAAGTTAGACCGTAGGGAGACAAATAACCCTATTAAATAATGGGGTTCAGAGCTAAACAAAGAATTCACAGCTGAGGAATGCCAAATGGATTAGAAACACCTAAAGAAATGTTCAACATCTTTAGTCATAAGGGAAATGCAAATCAAAACAACCCTGAGATTTCACCTCACACCAGTGAGAATGGCTAAGATCAAAAACTCAGGTGACAGCAAATGCTGGCAAGGATGTGGAGAAACAGGAACACTCCTCCCTTGTTGGTGGGATTGCAGACTGGTACAGCCATTCTGGAAATCAGTCTGGAGGTTCCTCAGAAAATTGGATATTGAACTGCCTGAGGATCCAGCTATACCTCTCCTGGGCATATACCCAAAAGATGCCCCAACATATAAAAAAGAAACGTGCTCCACTATGTTCATAGCAGCCTTATTTATAATAACTAGAAGCTGGAAAGAACCCAGATGCCCTTCAACAGAGGAATGGATACAGAAAATGTGGTACATCTACACAATGGAATATTACTCAGCTATCAGAAACAATGCCTTTATGAAATTCATAGGCAAATGGTTGGAACTGGAAAATATCATCCTGAGTGAGGTAACCCAATCACAGAAAAACACACATGGTATGCACTCATTGATAAGTGGCTATTAGCCCAAATGCTTGAATTACCCTAGATGCCTAGAACAAATGAAACTCAAGACGGATGATCAAAATGTGAATGCTTCACTCCTTCTATAAAAGGGAAACAAGAATACCCTTGGCAGGGAATAGAGAGGCAAAGATTAAAACAGACACAGAAGAAACACCCATTCAGAGCCTGCCTCCCATGTGGCCCATACATATACAGCCACCCAATTAGACAAGATGGATGAAGCAAAGATGTGCAGGCAGACAGGAGCCGGATGTAGATCTCTCCTGAGAGACACAGCCAGAATACAGCAAATACAGAGGCGAATGCTAGCAGCAAACCACTGAACTGAGAACAAGACCCCCGTTGAAGGAATCAGAGAAAGAACTGGAAGAGCTTGAAGAGGCTCGAGACCCCATATGAACAACAATGCCAAGCAACCAGAGCTTCCAGGGACTAAGCCACTACCTAAAGACAATACATGGACTGACCCTGGACTCTGACCTCATAGATAGCATTGAATATTCTAGTAAGATCACCAGTGTAAGGGGGAAGCCCTGGGTCCTGCTAAGACTGAACCCCCAGTGAACGTGATTGTTGTGGGGAGGGCGGCAATGGGGGGAGGATGGGGAGGGGAACACCCATAAAGAAGGGTAGGTTAGGGGGATGTTGGCCCAGAAACTGGGAAAGGGAATAACACTCGAAATGTAAATAAGAAATACTCAAGTTAATAAAAGAGTGAGAGAGAGAGAGAGAGAGAGAGAGAGAGAGAGAGAGCCCAAAGACAATATACCCTGCACGTTCACCAATTCACCTATATAACCACTCACTTCTTATTCCCCTTTCTTACTACATGACAGTCACTTTTTATAATTGGCCTTCCTCCTATATTTGAATTTTTTTTATATAAAACAGACCTATGGATAGATGCTTGATAGAAACTCCCATACACAGGTGATAAAAACACTAATAATGTATGATACATACCCTTCTTATTCTGGGAGAAATGATAGGTTCTGGAATGAATAGAGTCAAAGAAGTAATGTCCTTCTTCAATAATCTATGAAAGCTAGCACTGTCTAGGAAAAATATATACAAATAAAAATTAAAAATTATATAGTGTAGGATGAGGAGCAATATGTTTGATGAGTTATTAATATATATTTGTAGTTCAAATCAGTTAAAATTTTGCTCACTTGAGAAAAAAATTCATCTTTTGTATATATACTAGTAGATTGATTTTGTTTTAATTTTACTTTTGACTTATAAATGAATTCTGAAAATTATAAGGTAATAATTATATTTTTTATGATTTAAATTTCAGAAAAAGATATTTCATTTGGTAATGTGATCATGTAATATTTTTAATGTTTAAAATATATTAATGGCTTCCCTTCCCCTAGCCATCTTCCTGCTGTCTGAGTCCTCATGGGCATGCTGCACAAAACAGCTTGTTATCCCAAGTGGACCTCCATTCTTGACCTCTCCTTGACCTTCATTGGATTCCTGAACTATACAGGGAGACCTCAATTCTCCTGCCACCTCTCCCCTGAAATTCATCAGACCTGAGAATCCTGGATCTTACAGGTAAGTTTCCCTTCCCCCACCCATCTTTCTGGTTCTCTAAGCTATTTAGACCAAACCAAGCTGCACTGAGCAACATGCTATCCCCAATGGACCTCCATTCTCCCACTGCTTCTACCCGACCTTCATCAAACTCCTGGACAATACAAATAAGCTTCATTTCCTCCACTCATCATTTTTGCTTTCTGAGCCCTCTCTGGGAAAAGGCAAGCTTCCCCTAGTAGTGTGTCACACATTTATCTGAAAACTCCAGACATCCATCAGACCAAAACCTCTTGAAATATACAAACCTGCAGGTCCACATCCACACAGACCTGAAGGTCCACATCCATGCAGTACAAGGATACCCATCAGTGGCCTGCCACATGAGGGCCTTTGACGTTCACTCCCCCTACAAACAACTACTACAAAAAGAACATCTAGGAAGCAAAATCATCCTGATGGTTAAATTCCCTCTAAAGGACACAATTAACAAAAGCCCTGGCAACATGATACCTTCAAAGTACAGCTACCTCACTAATGCTAGCTGTGAATTTTTTAACACAACTAAATCTCAAGAAAATGACCTTAAACCCACTTTGTAAAGATGATAGGGCCTTTAAAGAGAAAATTAATCTTTACCAATCTTATAAATAGAAGCCTAATATCTGATATATACAAAGAATTCAACATGTTTGAGCCCAAAGAGTCAAATAACCATATTAAAAAAATGGGGTATCAAACAAAGAATTCTCATTTGAAGAATATTGAATAGCTGACCAGTACCTAAAGAAATGTTAAAAATTCTTGGTCATCAGGGAAATGGAAATAAAAGCAATCCTGATAGTCCACTTCATACCAGTCAGAATGTCTAAAATAAAATCTCAGGTGACAACAGATGGTGTCAAGGTTTTGGAGAAAGAGAAACACTGCTCCATTGTTCATGGGATTTCAAGCTGGTACAACAACTCCTTAAATCCTTCTGGAGGTTCCTCAGAAAACTGGTTATATTACTAACTGCAGACCCAGCTACACTACTCCTGGGCATATACCATAATGATGTCCCAATATATAACAAACACACATGCTCTACTATGTTCATACCAGCCTTATTTCTAATATCCAGAAGCTGGAAAGAACCCTAATGCCCTTCAAAATAGGAATGGATACAGATTCTTATATATCTACATAATGGAATACTACTCAGCTATTAGAAATAATGACTTCATGAAATTCATAGGCAAATGGATGCAACTAGAAAATATCATTCTGAGTGAGGTAATCCAGTCCCACAAAACACCCATGGTATGCACTTACTGATAAATGGATATTAGCCCAAAAGCTCAAATTACCCGAGATACAATCCACAGACCAAATGAAGCTCAAGAAGAGGGAAAAATCCAAGTGTGCATGCTTTAGACTTTTTTAAAAAGGGAGACAAAAATATTTGTAGGAGGAGATATGGAGACAAAGTTTCAAGCATAGACTGAAGGAATGGCCATTCAGAGCCTTCCCCACCTGGGGAATCAAGTTCATAAATAAACAACTACCAAACCCAGACACTATTGCAGATGTCAAGATGTGCATGCCTACCAGAATCTGATATAGCTGTCTCCTGAGAGGCTCTGCCAAAGCACGACAAATAAAGAGATAAATCCTAGAAACAAACTATTGAACTGAGAACAGTGTCCTCATTTGAGAAGTTAGAGGAAGGATTGAAGTAGTTAAAGAATCTTATAACCACATAACAACAACAATACCAACAACTAGCATTCCCTGGGACTAAATCTCTACCCAAAGCATACATATGAACATAGCCATGACTCCAGCTACATATGTTGCAGAGGAATGGCCTTGTTGGGCACCAATGGTAGAAGATGCCCTTGGTCCTGCCAAGACTGAACCCCCAGTGTAAGATAATATTAGGTTGGGGAGGCAGGAAGGGTTGGGTGTTGGGGATGTGGGAACATGCTCATAGAAGAAGGGGAGGATAGGATCGCAGGCTTATGGAAAGGAAACTGGAAAAGTGAATAACATTTGAAATGTAACTAAAAATATCCAATAGAAAATAAAAATAAATAAATATAATATATTCAATAAAATAAACTAATAAGCCTTATTAATCAGAGGGACCTAGCAGACATGTATATTGTATTTCATGCCAATACAAAATAATATGCCTTCTTCTAGGCACCTAATGGATCTTTCTCCAATATTTACCAAGTACTTGTTCACAAAGCAAGTCTCAAGAGATAATTGAAATTATTCCTTGAATCTTATCAGACCACAATGGATTAAAGCTTAACCTCACAATCTTCAGAAACACTGTTTCGCTTATATACTCATGAAAATTTAAGAACCCACTACTCAAAGAAAATGAAGATGCAACATACCCAATTTTATGGGACATCATAAAATCAATGCTCAGAGAAAGTTTCATTGCACTTAGTTCTGTCATGAAGAAATAGGAAAGTATCCATTCCAGCAATTCAAAATTTTATCTGAAAGCTCTAGCATAAAAGAAACAAAAGAAGATGTAGAAGTAGAAGAAGAAGGAGAAAGAGAAGGAGATGTAAAGGGAATGGAAGAAGGAGAAGGAGTAGAAGAAGGAGAAGGAGAAGGAGAAAGAGAAAGAGAAGAATAAGGAGAAAGAGAAGGAGATGGCTTAGATGAAGAAGGTGGAGGAGGAGAGGAAGAAGAAGGAGGAGAAGGAGAGAAGAAGGAGAAGGAGAAGGAGAAGAAGGAGAGGGAGAAGGAGAAGGAGAAGGAGAAGGCAAAGAGGAAGAGGAAGAGGAAGAGGAAGAAGAAGAAGTAGAAGAAGAAGAAGAAGAAGAAGAAGAAGAAGAAGAAGAAGAAGAAGAAGAAGAAGAAGAAGAGGAGGAGGAGGAGGAGGAGGAGGAGGAGGAGGAGGAGGAGAAGGAGGAGGAGGAAAAAAGAAGAGGAAGAAGAAGAGGAAGAAGAAGAAGAAACAAGCACAGCAAAGTAAATAAACATAAACTCAGGGCCAAAGTCAGTTCAAAAAGAGAAAACAATACAAAGAATGTAAGGGTCCATGATTCATAAAAGAATGATTTGGGTGCTAAATTGTACGGAGACACAAAGAGTGTTTTATTCTTCATAAGTCCAGCATGCTGGAGTCTCCCATTACCAGAATAAAGAGACAACAAAGCAAGCCTCAAGCTTTACTTAAGCACAAGCTTTAGGCATATTAGGGAATTCTGGGTTAGTTATCTTTTTGTTAATCTGTTAGGTCTATCTCTACAGACATTCCATTACCGAGGGCTAGAAACTTTGGGGAGAGGTCTGGAAACTGCTGCTGACTCATAGACCTTGCCTCATGCCAGGTGGCAGGGCAGATTCAGAGACTTGGGTTCACCTGGAATTGTACAGTTCTTGAAAACAGAGATTGAGGCCTAGTCTGCTTAACTGCCGTTTTGAAGCCTGTCGTGGAATCTCTCTAGCCTTCTCATAATCAGTGCAATTAAGAGATGGTTCTTTGAGAAAATCAACAAGACGTTCAAACCCTTGCCAAACTAATGAAGAGACAGTGAAAAAATATTAAAATAATTAATGAAAACAAAGACATAACAACCAACACTGAGGAAATTCAAAGAATCATTAGGTCTTACTTCAAAAGTCTATGTGGCACAAAATTAAAATATTTTAACGAAATGGACAATATTCTAGACAGATAACATTTATGTAAGTTAAATCACTATTTAAACAGTCCTATAATCCTTACAGAAATAGAAACAATCATTATAAGGCTCCCAACCAAAAAACCCTAGGACCAGACTGTGTTAAAGCAGATTTATATCAGATTTTGAAAGAAGAAATAATATCCCTAAAATTATTCCACAAAATAAAAACAGAAGACACACTGCAAAACTCATTCTATGAGACCACTGTAACTCTAATATTTAAACCATACAAAGACTCAAAAAAGAAAGAGAATTACAAACTGATTTCTCTTATGAACATTGATTCAACAATACTCAATCAAATACTCACAAAACAAATCCAGAATCACATCAAAGATATCATCAATAACGTTCAAGTAGACATCATCACAGGAATTCAGGAATGGATCAATATATGAAAATCCATCAATATAATCACCATATAAACAAACTGAAAAAAAGTCCCATGTAAATATCTCATTAGACATTGAAAAATCCTCGATTGAAATCTAGCACCTCTTCAAAATAAAGGTATTAGAGAAATCATGAATACATAGCATATACATAAGCATAAGAAAGCAATATCCAACAAGCCAATATCAAACTAAATTGAGACAAACTTAAAGCAAATCCTCTAAAATCCAGGGAAAGGCAAAAATATCTACTCTCTATTCAATATAGTACTAAAAGTTCTGGCTGAATAATAAGACAATAAAGGAGAGCAAGGAAATAGAAATTGGAAAAGAAGTGAATTTATAGCTATTTGTAGATTATATAATAGCATATGTGAGCAACTGCCAAAATTCTTCTAGAGAACACATATAGCTTGTGAACACCTTCAGCAAAGTAGCTGGATAAAAAATTAACACAAATTAACGAGTAATCGTTCTTTAATAAATGATATAAGGGCTGAGAAAAAGTAGAGAATAACATAATTTAAAATTGCAATGAATAATATCAAATATCTTGGTGTAACCTAACCAATAAAGTAAAAGATCTGTATGACAAGAATTTCACGTCCCTGAAGATAGAAACTGAAGAAGATGGCAGAACATGGAAAGATCTCCCATGCTCATGCATAGTTAGGATTGGCATATTAAAAATGGACATCCAACCAAAAGCAATCTACAGATTCATTGCAATCTCCATCAAAATTCAAACATATTTTTATAGACCTTAAAAGAGCAATTCTCAATTTTATGTGGAAAATACAAAACCAAATCCAAAATGTAAACATAAAGAAAAACAAACAAGCAAGCAAACAAACAGAATGTCTAAAACAAATATGAACAACAAAACAACTTCTCAAGCAATCATCATCCCTGACCTTAAGCTGTACTACAGAGCAATAGTGATAAAAACCTTCATGGTATTTCTGCAGAAACAAATGCTTTCATCAATAGAATCAAATCAAAGACCCAGAAATAAACTGACACACCTCTAGACAGTTGACTTTGATAAAGAAGCCAAAACCACACAATGGAAAAGTGAAGTCATCTTCAACAAATTATACTTGACTAACTGGAAGTTTCCATGTAAAAGAATGAAAATAAATTAGTATTGTCCTGCATAAAACTCAAGGCCAAATTGATCCAGGTCCTCAACATAAAATCAGACATACAAAATCTCATAGAAATAAAAGTGGGAAATACACTTTCAAGGATTGGTATAGGAGACAGTTACCTGAATAGAATACCAATGGCTTAGGCTCTAAGATAAACTATTGACCAATGGGACCTCATGAACCTATAAGGCTTCTGGAAGGCAACAGATATGATCAATAGGACAGCTTACAGATTTAGAAAGGATCTTCACTAGCCCTACATCTGACAGAGGGCTCATAAACAAATTTATGAAGAAGTCAAGAAGTTAGATACCAACAACCTATTAACCCAATATAAAAGTGGGGTACATAACTAAACAGAGAATTTTCAACATAGGAATCTGGAATGGAGGAGAAACACTTAAATAAATATTTAGAGTCCTTAGTCATCATGGAAATACAAATCAAAACAATTCTAAGGTTCCATTTCAAACCAAAGAGATTGGCTAAGATAAAAAAAGAGCAAAAAAAAAAAAACAGAAAAACAATACAAAACAAAACAAATACTTCCAGACATAGCACATTCTGGCAAAGATGTGGAGCAAGAGGAACGATTCTTCACTACTGTTGGGAGTGAAAACATGTACAACCACGTTGGAAATTGATTTGCTAGTTTCTCAGATAAGTAGAACTTCTTCTACTTCAAGATATAGCTATAACATTCCTGGGTATATACCCAAAAGATGCTCCAACATCCCACAACAGACTTGCTCATCTATGTTCATAGCAGCTTTATTTATAATAACCAGAACGTGAAATCAAGCCATATATCCATCAACTGAGTAATGAATAAAGAAAATGTCATATATCTGTACAGTGGAATGCCCTTCAGCTATTAAAAAACAAAGACATTATTAATTGTGAACATTGAGAATATCATCCTCAGTAAGGTAGCCTAGTTACAAAAGCACATTCATGGTAGGCACTCATAAGAGGATATTAGTTATAAACTACAGGTAACATACTATACTCCACAGACCCAAAGAAGCCAAAAAGAAAGAAGGTCTAAATGAGGATACTTGAATTTCAGAAGGGGGAATAAAACAATCATAATAGGGAAATGGGTAAAGGGGAGTAGGAGAGAAGGAGTGTGGTGAGTGGAATGGGGCAGGGAAGATAAGGGCAGAATTGGACATTAGATTCCATTAACATTAGTGGAAATTTGCAACTGACTGAGGTGAGGAAATGAGAGCTATATCCAGGACAAGGCAGAACCTCATAGTAAGGGAGGCTCCCAAGAATCAATGTAGTGACCTAAGCTGTGACTTAAAATATTGAGCTTATGGAACCTGAAGAGACCAGCTCCCGTAAATAGGTAGGAATCCCAGTGGAGTGAGAGAGACACCAGCATACCCAGTAAACTTTCAGCCCCAAATTTATTTTGTCTACAAGAAATGTAGGCACAGGGGTTGAAACAGACACTGAGGGAATGGTCAACCAATAAACAGCCCAACTTGAGATCCATGCGATGGGCAAAAACCAATTCCTAACACTACTAATGATAACTCTGTTTTGCTTTCAAACAGAAGCATGTGGTCCTCTGAGAGGCTCAAACCAGCATCTGACTCAGACATATGGACAAAATAGCAAGACAGTAGATGGAACTTGGTGCCTCTTATGGAAGAATTCCCTTAAAGACTAAGGCCCCTAAAGAAGATAGGAACTCCACAGAAAGACTAAGCTATACTCTTGGGTTTCTTAGAGACTGACCCTCCAACCAAAGTACATGCAGAAATGGACCTGGTTTTCCCTGCATATATGTAATAGATTTGCAGCTTGGTCTTCAAGTGCCCCCCCCTCAACAATGGGAAAAATAACTATTCTAAAACCTGCTGCCTATATGTAGGGTATTGTCGCACCCAACCTCGACCAGCAAGGAAGACACGACCACAGGAAATCTTTTTCAAGCAGTTTTACTCAGGAACCTTGATACAATCTTCTAACCTCTATCTCTTCTGACTCTCTCCCCTCTGACTCTCTCTCTCTTCTGATTCTCTCCCTTCTGACTCTCTCTTTCTGACTCTCTCTCTCGCTCTCTCTCTCGCTCTCTCTCTCTCTCTTTCTTCGGACTCTCTCTCTCTTCTGACTCTCTCCCTTTCTCTCTTCTGACTCTCTCTTCTTGGGGAATACCCTGCACCACACTTAAATAGCTAGCACAGTCCAGTCTTAGCAAGCCACGTGGGTCATGTAGATAGGCTGTCACTATGCAGAAGCTAGCAGGCCAGGCAGACATAGCCGAATAAGGACTTGTTTACTACAAGGAGCGCTCACCGTTGGGAGGGTGGAAGGCGGAAACCAGCGCCATCTTTGAGACACAGCACGTTGCAGCTCTCTACAGGGTATGTTCTTCAAGTTAGGCTGCCTTGACTGGACTTAGTGGAAGAGGAGCACATAGCCTCACAGAGACTTGAAGTGGCAGGTTGGGGTGATACCAAGGTGTGCTCCCTATTGCTCAGAGGAGAAGGGGAGACAAATGGAGCAAGGATTGTGGAAGTGACTGACCAGGAGGGTGACATTAATTAGTATGTAATATGGATAAGTAAAAAAAAATCAATAAGTAAAATTAAATTAAAAAAATAGAATATTGTGTATTAAATCACAACAAATATTTTAAAGTGGTAATTTAACTGTGATATATATATATATATATATGTGTGTGTGTGTGTGTGTGTGTGTCTGTGTGTGAGTGTGTGTATGTGTTATTTCATATTTTTAAAATGTAGAAATTTTTAAAATTTAAATCATACTACTTTGTTTGTTAGAATAAAAATATATTAAGTAAAATTAGAAAATTGTAATAATTCATGATTACTTTCAAATAAACCTTTGGGTACCCAAATCCCTTGGGGTAGAAAGCTGGACTCTCAGAAGTGCAGACAATCCTGAGAGCTCAGAGGAGACCACCACTTCTTCTCACATTCCTGGCCCAAGAGGAACCTACCTAGTATTCTTTGTTACCTCTGGACATAGGAAGCTAGGAACAGTCAGGGGAAGGACACTTCTCTTTTCTGCCTGCATACAGAGTTGAAAGCCAGTCAACAGGAGTGCCTCCACAGTGGAGAGCAGAGGTAAGACCAACTCTTCTGCTCCAAGGGACCCTCCTGGTGGCCTCAAAATAAACAAAGCCAGGAGTAGTCTGGGACAAAATACTTCCTTTTTCTTCCTGCTCCCTAAACTGAACCACTCCCACAGCTTTCTCTATCCAAATCCTGTGTGTGTGTGTGGGGGGGGGGGGACTAGACTCACATATATGCAGACAATCCCGAGAGCACAGAGGAGATCATCTCCTCTCTTCACGTTCCTGCCCCAAGAGGAGCCTGCATAGTGCACTCTGGATACAGGAACATAGGAGGAGTCAGCGGAAGAAACCTACTGATTTCTACCTACACTCAGAGCTGAAATGCTCCCATAGATCTCTGTACCCAAATCCCATGGGCGAGAGAGCTGGACTCACAGAAGTGCAGACAACCCTGAGAGTTCAGAGTAGACAACTACTTCTGCTCACATTCTTGAACCAAGAGGAACCCACCTAGTGACTTATTTGCCCTCTGGGCATGGAAACCTAGGAGTAGTCAGGAGAAGGACACTTCTGGTTTCTGCCTGGGCCAAGAGTTGGAAGCCAGTCAACAGGAGCACACCTGAAAGCTGAGGTATGACCAAGTATTCTGCTCCAAGCTACCTGCCTGGTGGCCTCAGGACACACAAAGACAGGAACAGTTTGGGAGAAGACACTTCAGATCTGTGGGGGAGAGAGCTGGACTCACAGAAGGGTGGACAATCCTGAGAGCTCAGAGTACACAACTACTTCTGCACACATTCTGGACGTAAGATAAACCAACCTGGTACCCTCTGTGCCATCTGGCACAGGAACCTCGAAACAGTTTGCCAGCAACAAAAGCTGAAAGCCAGTGAACAGAACCAATGACACAGCTGAGAGCAAATGTAACACCAACTCTTTTGCTCCAAGTGGCCCATCTGGAGGTTTTAGAACACACAAACCCAGGATCAGCTCTCTGTTCCCAGATCCAGTTGAAAAAACAAAAACAAAAACAAACAAACAACAAACAGGTCTACAGGAATATTGACACAGATTTACAGATGGAATAAACCACTGTCAGAGACAGCAAGACAAACTAACACCAGAGACAACCTGATGGCTAGAGGAAAGCACAGGAATCAAAGCAACAGAAACCAAAGCAACATAAACCAAGACTACTTAGCATCATCAAAGCCCAGTTCTCCCATGAAAACAAATACTGGATATCCAAACACACTGGATAAACAAGATTTGCATTGAAAATCACATCTGAAGATGATGATAGAGGACTTTAAGAAGGACATAAATAACTCCCTTAAAGAAATACAGGACAACACAGGTAAACAAGTAGAAGCCCTTAAAGAGGAAACACACAAATCCCTTAAAGAACTACAGGAAAAAACCAAACAGGGGAAGTAGTTGAAAAAAACCATCCAGGATTTAAAAATGGAAATAGAAACAATAAAAAAAATTACAAAGGGAGACAACCCTGGAGATAGAAAAACTAAGAAAGAGATCAGGGGTCATAGACAAAAGTATAACCAATGAAATACAAGAGATAAAAGAGAGAATCTTAGGGATAGAAGATACAATAGAAAACATTGACAGAACCATTAATGATAATATAAAATGCAAACACTCCTAACTCAAAATATATAGGAAATTCAGGATACAATGAGAACAAATTCAATTATAATGTGTATAGAAGAGAGCAAAGGTTCCCAAACTAAAGGGCAAGTAAATATTTCAACAAAATTATAAAAGAAAACTTCCCTAACATAAAGAAAGAGAAGCCCATAAACGTGAAAGAAGCCTACAGAACTCCAAATAGATTGGATCAGAAAATAAATCCCTCCTGTCACATAACAGTCATAACACCAAACCTGCAAAACAAAGAAATAATGTTAAAAGTAGTAAGGGAAAAAGGTCAAATAACATATAAAGGCAGACCTATTATACCAGACACCTCATCAGAGACTATGAAAGCCAGAAGATCCTAGTTAGATATTGTACAAAACCTAATAGTACATAAATGCTAGCCCAGGCTACAATAGCCACCAAAGCTCTCAATTCACACAGATGAAAAAAAAAAAAAAAACAAGATATTCCATGACAAAACCAAATTTACACAATATCTTTCTATACATCCAGCCCTACGAAGGATACTAGAAAGAAAAATCCAACAAGGAGGGAAACTGCACCCTAGAAAAAGCAAGAAAGTAATCTCCTTGCATCAAAACCAAGAGAAGAGAGATACACAAACATAGTTCCACCTCTAACAATGAAAATAACAGGAAGCAGCAATCACTATTCCTTAATATCACTTAACATCAATGGACTCAATTCCCAAATAAAAAGATAAAGACTAACAGAATGGATATGTAAAGAAGACCCAATACTTTTCTGCATAGAAGAAATATACCTCAGAGACAAACACAGACACTACCTCAGAGGAAAAGGCTGAAAAACAACTTTTCAAGCAAATGGTCTGAAGAAAAAATCTGGAGTTGCCATTCTAATGTCAAATAAAATCAACTTTCAACCAATAGTCATCAAAAAAGTTAAGGAAGGACACATCATATTCATCAAAGGAAAAATCTACCAAGATGAACTCTCAATCCTAAATATCTATTCTCCAAATGCAAGGACACCTACATTCATATAACAGACCTTACTAAAACTCAAAGTACACATTGCAATTCACACAATTATAGGCGATTTCAACAGCCCACATTCGTCAATGGACAGATCATGGAAATAGAAATTAAACAGATACATAGAGAAACTAACAGAAGTTATGAAGCAAAAGTACTTAACAGATATTAACATAACATTTCATCCTAAAGTAAAAGGATACAACTTTTTCTCAGAACCTCATCGTACCTTCTACAAAATTGATCATGTAACCACTCTAAAATCAGTCTGGAGGTTCCTCTGAAAATCGGACATTGCACTACATGAGGAGCAAGCTATACTTCTCCTGGACATACACCCAAAAGTTGGTCTGACATGTAACAAAGACACATGCTCCGCTATGTTCATAGCAGTATTATTTATAATAACCAGAAGCTGGAAAAAACCTAGATGTCCTTCAACAGAGGAATGGATAAAGAAAAATGTGCTCCATCTATACAGTGGAGCACTACTCAGCTATCAAAAACAATGACTTCATGAAATTCATATGCAAGTGGATTGAACTAGAAAATATCATCCTGAATGAGGAAACCTAATCACAGAAAAACACACATGGTATGCACTCACTGATAAGTGGATATTAGCCCAAAAGCTTGAATTACCCAAAATACAATACACAGACCACATGAAGCCCAAGAAGAATAATGAACAAAATGTGGATGCTTCATTCCTTCTTAAACTGGGGATCAAAAATATTCATAGGAGGGTGTCCCACGCATGACTTCTCGCCTGCAAGAAACACGCGGGTACATAGAAATCCTTACTGTGACCAAACTTTATTATAATCTTAAAGAGGAAGCCTCGGCGCGCCAACATGGTGCGCTTATATACACCCTAGCGCGGCGCATCCACACCTGATTGGTTGTTTACCCACGATCTCATCAGGCACGCCCCGGAGTGGGCAAAGACCTGGCACGAAGGCACTCTTGCACATGCACACAGTTAACTTCCTGAAAGGGAGTCGGCTGGTGCGGTGAAGGCTGGCGCCATCTTGTAATGGCGGAGGCTATCCTGGCCTTCCACGTGGGGCGCAGTGGAAGCCAGCGCCATCTAGCGGTGGCGAATGTTATTGCGGCCCTCTACAGGAGGGGACATGGAGGCAGATTTTAGAGCAGAGACTGAAGGAACAGCCATTCAGAGCCTGCCCCACATGTGCCATACACATACATCCACAAAACCTAGATAAGATTGATGAAGCTAAAATGTGCATGCTGAAAGGAATCATACATAGATGTCTCCTGAGAGATGCAGCCAGAACATGACAAACACAGAGGCCAATGTTAGCAGCAAACCTCTTAACTGAGAATGGGACCCCCATTGGGCAAATTAGAAAAAGGACTGAAAGAGCTGAAGGGGCTTGCAATCCCATAAGAAAAACAATGCCAAGGAACCAGAGCTCCTAAGGAATAAACCACTACACAAAGACTATACATGGACTGACCCATGGCTCCAGCTGCACATGTAGCTAACGATGACCTTGTTGGGCACCAATGGAAGGAGAAGCCATTGGTACTGCCAAGGTTGGACCCCCAGTGAAGGCAAATGCTGGGGAGAGGGGGTTGATAGGGAGGGGAACACTCGTATAGAAGAAGGGGAGTAGGATGTGGTAGGGGGCTTTTCCAGGAAGCCGGGTAAATTTGAGGGTAAGTAAAAGAAAATTGAATAAAAAATTTCACTGTACTACTTTACAAAATCAGTTCCAATTTAAAGA
This sequence comes from Rattus norvegicus, assembly GCF_021556685.1. Lineage (NCBI taxonomy): Eukaryota > Metazoa > Chordata > Mammalia > Rodentia > Muridae > Rattus > Rattus norvegicus. The sequence continues at coordinate 91,620,615 of NC_141554.1, forward strand.
CCTAGGTGTTTTGAAATTAAAAGAAAGAGTGAGAATTTATAATAATAGAGATATTTAGTATAGTATATTTTATATCAAATATTTTACAATAGATAAGTGATAACAGATGTTTTAAAAGAATCACAATTTATAGGAAGGAATGATTCAGATGATATATTGTCCAAATAACAAAGTCCCAGAATGTATGAAAAAAATCTGATATAGCTGTCAATCATCATGAACAAATCCAAATGTGTACCTAGGAATTTTGAAATCCACCAAGTTATGATCAGTATGAGTAAAATTCAACTTAGTACCACAACCAATTAAATGATCTTACTGATGTATTGCATGTTAACATTACAACAAAAACAACCAAACAAATATACATAGAAATTTCAACAAGATTTTTCTGTTAGGAACTGTAAGACAAATGACCAATTTAAAGGACAATTCCGTGGAATGAACTATATAAGTATAATGAAACAAACTTATGATTGTAAGTGTAAAAAATCAAAAAAGAATAAAATGAAATGAGAACATGTGCAAGTTCGCTTTAATTGACAACTTGACATATAATATAGCCATCTGATTAGAAAGCCTCATTGAGAAATTGTGTAGATCACATTTTCCTATGAGCATGCCTTTTTGGTTATTCTTAATTACTAATAAATACATGAGATGCTACCCACTGGGAGCTTCTGGAATACTAAGTAAGACAGCACTGACATCTACTTAGTGGCACCAGCCAGAGTCAAATGATGCTGAGCTATGAAAGAAAACTAACCTGTGCCTGAGAATAATCCAGTTAATGGAATTCCTGTGTAGTTTCCTGCCCTGATTTGCCTCAGTGATGAATTGGGACTTTCAAGTTTAATCCAAATTAAACTATTCTTCCTTGTTTTGATTTTTGTCATGGAGTTTTGTAATAGTGAGGGAGAAGTAACTAATCTAGTCAAAGTTGTAAGGTGTACCTAAGACAGATAGAGTTTACCAATAAACAATTTGTATCATTAAATACTTCCATTAAAAATAAGGAAATGACTTATGTAAATACCTAGTTCAAAACAATAAGAATAAAAAAGGAAAATATTAAGCAAATATAGGAAGAGAATGCATTAAGAACAGTATTCTTGTACATGCTTACCTCCAGTTGAACCAACACCATTTGCTGAAAATGCTATCTTTTTTCCATTGGATGGTTTTGGCTCCTTTGTCAAAAATCAAGAGACCATAGGTATGTGGGTTCATTTCTGGGTCTTCAAATCTATTCCACTGGTCTATTTGTCTGTCTCTGTATCAATACCATGCAGATTTTATCACTATTGCTCTGTAATACTGCTTGAGTTCAGGGACAGTGATTTCCCCTGGAAGTCATTTTATTCTTGAGAATAGTTTTAGCTATGTTGTGTTTTTTTTTTTTTGTTATTCCAGATGAATTTGCAAATTATTCTGTCTAACTCTCTGAAGAATTGGATTGGTATTTTGATGGGGATTGCATTGAATCTGTAGATTGCTTTTTGTAAAATGGCCGTTTTTACTATATTAATCCTGCCAATCCATGAACATGGGAGTTCTTTCCATCTTCTGAGATCTTCAGTTTCTTTCTGTAAAAAGATTAAGTCCAAGTGGATCAAGGACCTCCACATCAAACCAGATACACTCAAACTAATAGAAAAAAAAAGTGGGGAAGAATCTCAAATACATGGGCACTGGAGAAAATTCCCTGAACAAAACACCAATGGCTTATGTTCTAAGATTAAGAATCAACAAATGGGATCTCATAAAAAACCGCAAAGCTTCTGTAAGGCAACGGACACTGTTGTTAGGACAAAACAGCAATCAACAGATGGTGAAAAGATCCTTACCAATCCTACAACAGATAGAGGGCTTATATCCAAAATACACAAAGAATTCAAGAAGTTAGACTTCAGGGAGACAAATAACCCTATTAAAAAATTGGCTCTAGCCTCATAGGTAGCAATTAATAGCCTAGTAGGAGCACCAGTGGAAGGGGAAGCCCTTGCTCCTGCCAAGACTGAACCCCCAGTGTATGGGATTGTTGGGGGGAGGGTGGTAATGGGGGGAGGAGGGGAGGGGAACACCAATATAGAAGGGGAAGGGGAGAGGTTAGGGGGATGCTTGCTCAGAAACCAGGAAAGGTAATAACAACAGAAATGTAAATAAGAAATGCCAAAGTTAATAAAGATGAAAAAAATGGGGTTCAGAGCTAAAAAAAGAATTCATAGCTGAGGAATGCCAAGTGGCTGAGAAACACCTAAAGAAATGTTCAACATCTTTAGTCATAAAGGAAATGCAAATCAAAACAACCCTGAGATTCCACCTCACACCAGTGAGAATGGCTAAGATCAAAAACTCAGGTAACAGCAGATGTTGGCCAGGATGTGGAGAAAAAGGAAAACTTCTCCATTGTTGGTGGGATTGCAAACTGGTACAATCATTCTGGAAATCAGTCTGGAGGTTCCTCAGAAAATTGGACATTGAATTCACTGAGGACACAGCTATACCTCTCTTGGGCATATACCCAAAAGATGCCCCAACATATAACGAAGACACATGTTCCACTATGTTTATAGCAGCCTTATTTATAATAGCTAGAAGCTGGAAAGAACCCAGATGCCCTTCCACAGAGGAATGGATACAGAAAACGTGGTACATCTACACAATGGAATATTACTCAGCTATCAAAGACAATGATTTTATGAAATTCATAGACAAATGGGTGGAACTGGAAAATATCATCCTGAATGAGCTAACCCAATCACAGAAAAACACACATGGTATGCTCTCATTGATAAGTGGATAGTAGACCAAATGTTCAAATTAGGCTAGATGCACAGAACACATGAAACTTAAGAAGGATGACCAAAATGCAAATGCTTCACTCCTTCTTCAAAAAGGGAACAAGAATACCCTTGGGAGGGAATAGGGAGGCAAAGTTTAGAACAGAGGCTGAAGGAGCACCCATTCAGAGCCTGCCCCAAATGTGGCCCATACACATATAGCCACCAAACTAGATAAGATGGATGAAGCAAAGAAGGGCCGGCTGAGAAGAATCGGATAAAGATCTCCCCTGAGAGACACAGCCAGAATACAGCAAATACATAGGCAAATGCCATCAGCAAACCACTGAACTGAGAACGGGACCCCAGTTGAAGGAATTAGAAAAAGGACTGAAAGAGCTTGAAGGGACTTGAGACCCTATATGAACAACAATGCCAACCAACCAGAGCTTTCAGGGACTAAGCCACTACCCAAAGATTATACATAGACAAGACTAAACCTCCAGTGAACGTGATTGTTGCGGGGAGGGTGGTAATGGGGCGAGGATGGAGAGGGGAACACCCATAGAGAAGGGGTGGGGGAGGGGTTAGGGGGATGTTGGCCTGGAAACCGGGAAGGAGAATACAATTGAAATGTAAATAAGAAATACTCAAATTAATAAAGATGAAAAAAATAAGAAAAATGAAATTGAATAATATTATCCAGGATATAAAAATGGAAATAAGAATAATAAAGGAATTACAAAGGGAGACAACATTGGAGATAGAAAATCTAGCAAAAAGATCAGGAATCATAGATGCAAGCATCACCAAGAGAATACAAGACACAGAGGAGAGAATCTCAGGTCAAGAAAATACCATAGAAAACATTGACACAACAGTCAAAGACAATGCAAGGTGCAAGAATTCTTACCTGAAAACATCCCGGAAATCTAGGACAAAATGAGTAAACCAAAGCTAACGATAATCAGTATAGAAAAGAGTAATGATTCCCACTGGAAGAGCTTGAAGGGGCTTGAGACCCCATATCAACAACAATGCCAACCAACCAGAGCTTCCAGGGCCTAAGCCACTACCCAAAGACTGTACATGGACTGACCCTGGGCTCCAACCTCATAGGTAGCAAGGAATAGCCTAGTAATAGCACCAGTGGAAGGGGATGCCCTTGGTCCTGCCAAGATAGAACCCCCACTGAACATGATTGTTGGCAGGAGGTTGGTAATGGGGGGAGGATGTGGAGGGGAAGCCCATATAGAAGGACAGGGGGAGGGGATAGGAGGATGTTGGCCTGGAAACCGGGAAGGGGAATAACAATTGAAATGTAAATAAGGAATACTCAAGTTAATAAAGATAAAAAATAATAACAATAAATCAAAAAGAGGTTATGAATTTTAAAAGAATAAGTAGGGCTATGTAGGAAGGTTTGAAGATGAAACAAGATAAACAAAATTATGTGATTATAATACAATCCCCCAAATAAAATTAATAATAATAATAAAGAATATACATTACTATTTATATGCAAAACAGAATGCACTTAACGTTCTGGGAATTAGAAAATTAAAGGGAAAAATGATAAAGAATAAAAGAGTAATGATTCCCAACTTAAAGGACTAGTAAATATCTTCAACAAAATTTTAGAAGAAAACATCCCTAACATAAAAAAAGGCATACCCATGAACATACTTGAAGCCTATAGAACTACATATAGACTGCAACAGAAAAGAAACTCCTCTGTCACATAATAATCATAACACCAAATGCATAAAACAAAGAAAGAATATTAAAAGCAGTAAGGGAAAAAGTTCATGTAACATATAAAGGCAGACCTATCAGAATTACACCAGACTTCTCACCAGAGACTATGAAAGCCAGGAAATCCTGGGCAGATGTCATCCAGACCCTAAAAGAACACAAATGCCAGCCCAGGCTACCATATCCAACAAAACTCTCAATTAACATAGATGGAGAAACCAAGATATTCCATGAAAACCAAATTTACACAGTAACTTTCTACAATTCCAGCCCTACAAAGGATAATAGATGGAGAACTCCAATGCAAGGAGCTCAAACTATACCCTAGAAAAAAGCAATAGAGAAATCTTTCAACAAGCCCAAAAGGTGATAACCACATAAACATAATTCCACCTCTAACAACACAAACAACAACAACAACAGAAAGCAACACTCAATTTTACTTAATATCTCTTAACATTAATGGAATCAATTTCTCAATAAAAAGACATAGATTAACTGACTGGATACATAAACATGACCAAGCATTTAGTTACATGCAAGAAATGTACCTCAGTGACAAAGACAGATACTATCTCAAAATTGAAGGGTGGAAAAATTTCCAAGCAAACAGTCCCAAAACACGAGCTGGAGTAGCCATTCTAATATCGAATAAAATTGACTTTCTTTCAACCAAAAGTTATCAAAAAAATACAAAGAAGGACATTTTATACTCACAAAAGGAAAAATCTAGAAAGATGAATTTTGAATTATGAACATCTATGCCACACATACAAAGGCACCCACACTCACTAAAGAATCTTTCCTGAAGTTCAGAGCACATATTACATTTCTCACAATAATAGTGAGAGATTTAAACACCCCACCTTCAGCAATGGGCAGTTTATGGAAACGGAAACATAATGGAGACAAAATGAAAGTAACAGTTATGATCCAAATGTATTTAACATATATTTATAGAATATTTCATCCTAAAACAAAACAAAACAAAACAAAACAAAAAAAATAGCCTTCTTGAGATCTTCCTGGTTGCTGCCGCGGCAGAGAGCTCATGGGCAGCACCCCGCGAGCAAACTTGAGCCTCGGGACCACAGGTAAGACCAACTTTTCTGCTGCAAGAGGCCTGCCTGGTGATCTCGGGACACACAGGGGCAGAATTCCTCTAGGACCAGGCACCTCCTGTGTTTACAGGGAGTCCCAAACCCGCGGATCCCGGCCAGCAGCAGCTCTCTGCTCCCAGACACCGTGGGAGAGAGACCTAACCGCCTGGTCAGGTGGGCACTCCTGAGGCTGCAGAGAGGAAGAGACCACCAACACTGCCCACCCCTGCCCACATCCCTGGCCCAAGAGGAAACTGTCTAAGGCCTCTGGGTTCCTGTGGGGGAGGGCCCAGGAGCTGCAGGACCGCTGCGTCTGAGACACCACCGGAACCTGAAGGAAACAGACCGGATAAACAGTTCTCTGCACCCAAATCCCATGGGAGGGAGAGCTAAACCTTCAGAGAGGCAGACACGCCTGGGAAACCAGAAGAGACTGCACTCTGCGCACACATCTCAGACGCCAGAGGAAAACACCAAACATCTGGAACCCTGGTGCACTGAAGCTCCTGGAAACGAAGGCGCAGATCTTCCTGGTTGCTGCAGCTGCAGAGAGCTAGTGGGCAGCACACCACGAGCAAACTTGAGCCTCAGGACCACAGGTAAGACCAACTTTTCTGCTGCAAGAGACCTGCCTGGTGAACTCAAGACACAGGCCCACAGGAACAGCTGAAGACGTGTAGAGAAGAAAAACTACACGCCCGAAAGCAGAACACTCTGTCCCCATAACAGGCTGAAAGAAAACAGGAAAACAGGTCTACAGCACTCCTGACACACAGGGTTATAGGGCAGTCTAGCCACTGCCAGAAATAGCAGAACAAAGTAACACTAGAGATAATCTGATGGCGAGAGGCAAGCGCAGGAACACAAGCAACAGAAACCAAGACTACATGGCACCATCGGAGCCCAATTCTCCCATCAAAACAAACATGGAATATCCAAACACACAAGAAAAGCAAGATCTAGTTTCAAAATCATATTTGATCATGATGCTGGAGGACTTCAAGAAAGACGTGAAGAACTCCCTTAGAGAAACACAGGAAAACATTAATAAACAAGTAGAAGCCTACAGAGAAGAATCGCAAAAATGCCTGAAAGAATTCCATGAAAACATAAATAAACAAGTAGAAGCCCATAGAGAGGAGACACAAAAATCCCTGAAAGAATTCCAGGAAAACACAATCAAACAGTTGAAGGAATTAAAAATGGAAATAGAAGCAATCAAGAAAGAACACATGGAAACAACCCTGGATATAGAAAACCAAAAGAAGAGACAAGGAGCTGTAGATACAAGCTTCCCCAAAAGAATACAAGAGATGGAAGAGAATCTCAGGAGCAGAAGATTCCATAGAAATTATTGACTCAACTGTCAAAGATAATGTAAAGCAGAAAAAGCTACTGGTCCAAAACATACAGGAAATCCAGGACTCAATGAGAAGACCAAACCAAAGGATAATAGGTATAGAAGAGAGTGAAGACTCCCAGCTCAAAGGACCAGTAAATATCTTCAACAAAATCATAGAAGAAAACTTCGCTAGCCTAAAAAAAGAGATACCCATAGGCATACAAGAAGCCTACAGAACTCCAAATAGATTGGACCAGAAAAGAAACACCTCCCATCACATAATAGTCAAAACACAAAATGCACAAAATAAAGAAAGAATATTAAAAGCAGTAAGGGAAAAAGGTCAAGTAACATATAAAGGCAGACCTATCAGAATCACACCAGACTTTTCGCCAGAAACTATGAAGGCCAGAAGATCCTGGACAGATGTCATACAGACCCTAAGAGAACACAAATGCCAGCCCAGGTTACTGTATCCTGCAAAACTCTCAATTAACATAGATGGAGAAACCAAGATATACCATGACAAAACCAAATTTACACAATATCTTTCTACAAATCCAGAAATACAAAGGATAATAAATGGTAAAGCCCAACATAAGGAGGCAAGCTATACCCTGGAAGAAGCAAGAAACTAATCGTCTTGGCAACAAAACAAAGAGAATGAAAGCACACAAACATAACCTCACATCCACATATGAATATAACAGGAAGCAATAATCACTATTCCTTAGTATCTCTCAACATCAATGGCCTCAGCTCCCCAATAAAAAGACATAGATTAACAAACTGGATACGCAACGAGGACCCTGCATTCTGCTGCCTAAAGGAAACACACCTCAGAGACAAAGACAGACATTACCTCAGAGTGAAAGGCTGGAAAACAACTTTCCAAGCAAATGGTCAGAAGAAGCAAAATGGAGTAGCCATTCTAATATCAAATAAAATCAATTTTCAACTAAAAGTCATCAAAAAAGATAAGGAAGAACACTTCATATTCATCAAAGGAAAAATCCACCAAGATGAACTCTCAATCCTAAATATCTATGCCTCAAATACAAGGGCACCTACATATGTAAAAGAAACCTTACTGAAGCTCAAAACACACATTGCACCTCACACAATAATACTGGGAGATTTCAACACCCCACTCTCATCAATGGACAGATCATGGAAACAGAAATCAAACAGAGACGTAGACAGACTAAGAGAAGTCATGAGCCAAATGGACTTAACGGATATTTATAGAACATTCTATCCTAAAGCAAAAGGAATACCTTCTTCTCAGCTCCTCATGGTACTTTCTCCAAAATTGACCATATAATTGTTCAAAAAACGGGCCTCAACAGATACAGAAAGATAGAAATAATCCCATGCCTGCTATAGGACCACCACGGCCTAAAACTGGTCTTCAATAATAATAAGGGAAGAATGCCCACATATACGTGGAAATTGAACAATGCTCTACTCAATGATAAACTGGTCAAGGAAGAAATAAAGAAAGAAATTAAAGACTTTTTAGAATTTAATGAAAAGGAAGATACCACATACCCAAACTTATGGGACACAATGAAAGCTGTGCTAAGAGGAAAATTCATAGCGCTGAGTGCCTGCAGAGAGAAACAGGAAAGAGCATATGTCAGCAGCTTGACAGCACACCTAAAAGCTCTAGAACAAAAAGAAGCAAATACACCCAGGAGGAGTAGAAGGCAGGCAAAAATCAAACTCAGAGCTGAAATCAACCAAGTAGAAACAAAAAGGACCATAGAAAGAATCAACAGAACCAAAAGTTGGTTCTTTGAGAAAATCAACAAGATAGATAAACCCTTAGCCAGACTAATGAGAGGACACAGAGAGTGTGTCCATTAACAAAATCAGAAATGAAAAGGGAGACATAACTACAGATTCAGAGGAAATTCAAAAAATCATCAGATCTTACTATAAAAGCCTATATTCAACAAAACTTGAAAATCTGCAGGAAATGGACAATTTCCTAGACAGATACCAGGTACCGAAGTTAAATCAGGAACAGATAAACCAGTTAAACAACCCCATAACTCCTAAGGAAATAGAAGCAGTCATTAAAGGTCTCCCAACCAAAAAAGCCCAGGTCCAGACGGGTTTAGTGCAGAATTCTATCAGACAATCATAGAAGACCTCATACCAATATTATCCAAACTATTCCACAAAATTGAAACAGATGGAGCACTACCGAATTCCTTCTATGAAGCCACAATTACTCTTATACCTAAACCACACAAAGACCAACAAAGAAAGAGAACTTCAGACCAATTTCCCTTATGAATATCGACGCAAAAATACTCAATAAAATTCTGGCAAACCGAATCCAAGAGCACATCAAACAATCATCCACCATGATCAAGTAGGCTTCATCCCAGGCATGCAGGGATCATTTAATATATGGAAAACCATCAACGGGATCCATTACATAAACATACTGAAAGAATAAAACCACATGATCATTTCATTAGATGCTGAGAAAACATTTGACAAAATTCAACACCCCTTCATGATAAAAGTCCTGGAAAGAATAGGAATTCAAGGCCCATACCTAAACATAGTAAAAGACATATACAGCAAACCAGTTGCTAGCATTAACTAAATGGAGAGAAACTTGAAGCAATCCCACTAAAATCAGGGAATAGACAAGGCTGCCCACTCTCTCCCTACTTATTCAATATAGTTCTTGATGTTCAAGCCAGAGCAATCAGACAACAAAAGGAGGTCAAGGGGATACAGATCGGAAAAGAAGAAGTCAAAATATCACTATTTGCAGAAGATATGATAGTATACTTAAGTGATCCCAAAACTTCCACCAGAGAACTACTAAAGCTGATAAACAACTTCAGCAAAGTGGCTGGGTATAAAATTAACTCAAATAAATCAGTAGCTTTCCTCTACACAAAAGAGAAACAAGCCAAGAAAGAAATTAGGGAAACGACACCCTTCATAATAGACCCAAATAATATAAAGTACCTCGGTGTGACTTTAACCAAGCAAGTAAAAGATCTGTACAATAAGAACTTCAAGACACTGAAGAAAGAAATTGAAGAAGACCTCAGAAAATGGAAAGATCTCCCACGCTCATGGATTGGCAGGATTAATATATTAAAAATGGCCATTTTACCAAAAGCAATCTACAGATTCAATGCAATCCCCATCAAAATACCAATCCAATTCTTCAAAGAGTTAGACAGAACAATTTGCAAATTCATCTGGAATAACAAAAAACCCAGGATAGCTAAAGCTATCCTCAACAATAAAAGGACTTCAGGGGGAATCACTATCCCTGAACTCAAGCAGTATTACAGAGCAATAGTGATAAAAACTGCATGGTATTGGTACAGAGACAGACAGATAGACCAATGGAATAGAATTGAAGACCCAGAAATGAACCCACACACCTATGGTCACTTGATTTTTGACAAAGGAGCCAAAACCATCCAATGGAAAAAAGATAGCATTTTCAGCAAATGGTGCTGGTTCAACTGGAGGTCAATATGTAGAAGAATGCAGATCGATCCATGCTTATCACCCTGTACAAAGCTTAAGTCCAAGTGGATCAAGGACCTCCACATCAAACCTGATACACTCAAACTAATAGAAGAAAAACTAGGGAAGCATCTGGAACACATGGGCACTGGAAAAAATTTCCTGAACAAAACACCAAAGGCTTATGATCTAAGACCATGAATCGACAAATGGGATCTCATAAAACTGCAAAGCTTCTGTAAGGCAAAGGACACTGTGGTTAGGACAAAACGGCAACCAACAGATTGGGAAAAGATATTTACCAATCCTACAACAGATAGAGGCCTTATATCCAAAATATACAAAGAACTCAAGAAGTTAGACCACAGGGAGACAAATAGCCCTATTAAAAAATGGGGTTCAGAGCTAAACAAAGAATTCACAGCTGAGGAATGCCGAATGGCTGAGTAACTCCTAAAGAAATGTTCAACATCTTTAGTCATAAGGGAAATGCAAATCAAAACAACCCTGAGATTTCACCTCACACCAGTGAGAATGGCTAAGATCAAAAACACAGGTGACAGCTGATGCTGGCAAGGATGCGGAGAAAGAGGAAAACTCCTCCATTGTTGGTGGGATTGCAGACTGGTACAACCATTCTGGAAATCAGTCTGGAGATTCCTCAGAAAATTGGACATTGAACTGCCTGAGGATCCAGCTATACCTCTCTTGGGCATATACCCAAAAGATGCCCCAACATATAAAAAAGACACGTGCTCCACTATGTTCATCGCAGCCTTATTTATAATAGCCAGAAGCTGGAAAGAACCCAGATGCCCTTCAACAGAGGAATGGATACAGAAAATGTGGTACATCTAAACAATGGAATATTACTCAGCTATCAAATCAACTACTTTATGAAATGCGTAGGCAAATGGTTGGAACTGGAAAATATCATCCTGAGTGAGGTAACCCAATCACAGAAAGAAATACATGGTATGCACTCATTGATATGTGGCTATTAGCCCAAATTCTTGAATTACCCTAGATGCCTAGAACAAATGAAACTCAAGACGGATGATCAAAATGTGAATGCTTCACTCCTTTAAAAGGGGAACAAGAATACCCTTGGCAGGGAAGAGAGAGGCAAAGATTAAAACAGATACTGAAGGAACACCCATTCAGAGCCTGCCCCACATGTGGCCCATACATATACAGCCACCCAAATAGACAAGATGGATGAAGCAAAGAAGTGCAGACCTACAGGAGCCGGATGTAGATCTCCCCTGAGAGTCACAGCCAGAATACAGCAAATACAGAGGCGAATGCCAGCAGCAAACCACTGAACTGAGAATAGAACCCCCGTTGAGGGCATCAGAGAAAGAACTGGAAGAGCTTGAAGGGGCTCGAGACCCCATATGTACAACAATGCCAAGCAACCAGATCTTCCAGGGATTAAGCCACTACCTAAAGACTATACATGGACTGACCCTGGACTCTGACCTCATAGGTAGCAATGAATATCCTAGTAAGAGCACCAGTGGAAGGGGAAGCCCTGGGTCCTGCTAAGACTGAACCCCCAGTGAACTAGACTGTTGGGGGGAGGGTGGAAATGGGGGGAGGGTTGGGAGGGGTACACTCATAAGGAAGGGGAGGGTGGAGGGGATTGTTTGCCCGGAAACCGGGAAAGGGAATATCACTCGAAATGTATATAAGAAATACTCAAGTTAATTAAAAAAAAAAAAAAAAAAAAAAAAAAAAAACGCCTTCTTATCAGCACCTCATGATATCTTCTCCAAAGTTGACCACATAATTGGTCACAAAACAAGGCTCAACAGATACATGAAGATTCAAATAATCCTTTGCATCCTATTACATTACCACAAACTAAGGCTGGTCTTCAATAACAACAAAAATGACACAATGCCCACATAAAAATGGAAGCTGAACAATGTTCTACTCAATGATAACTTGGTCAAGGAAAAAATAATGAAAGAAATTAAAGACTTTTTAGAATTTAATGAAACACAACAGACCAAAACTTATGAGATACAATAAAAGCAGTGCTAAGAGGAAAACTCATAACTCTGATTGCCTGCTAAAAGAACCTGGAAAGAGCATACACTAATAGCTTGAGAACACAGCTGAACCTCTCGAACCAAAAAAAAAAAAAAAAGCAAATACACCCAAGAGGAATAGATCATAGGAAATATGTAGCTATGTAGCAGAGGATGGGCCTTGTTGGGCATCAATGCGAGGAGAGGCCCTTGGTCCTGTGATAGCTCAATGTCCTAGTGTAAGGGAATGCCAGTGCGGAGAGGCAGGATGGAGTTGGTGGGTAGGTGGGTTAGCATCCTCATGGAGGCAGGGACTGGGGGGATAGGATTGGCATTTTCTAGAGGGGAAACAGGCAAAGGGGATATCATTTGAAATGTAAATAATGAAAATACACGATTAAAAAGAATAAAATAAAAGAATATATTCTGTGTTCTAAAAGAATATGGATATCATATACTCTTTTTTTTTTCTTTTTTTTTTCAGGGCTGGGGACCGAATCCAGGGCCTTGTGCTTGCTAGGTAAGCGCTCTACCGCTGAGCTAAATCCCCAACCCCGATATCATATACTCATATAGAAAAACTTGACCAATCAAAACACTGAATGTAGAACTCTATTACAGTCTAGCTGTCTGGCACATACACCTGACAAAGTAAGAGGTAAGCAACTATCAATATTTCTACCAGTACTTATTTTTGAAGGAGTCCTAATGGGCAAGTCCTAAAACTAATCTAGGTACCCTTCAATACATGAATGAATAAAGAAACTTTGTCTATTGACAAATGGAATAGTTGTCAGCTGTTAAGAAATTAGCCAAAATACACAACAAAGGGGAGGAAAAATCTGTAGGAGAATATTCAGAGGTTGAGCATAGTAATCCTCCATTTGAGGAAAGGAATGACACACTCATGAATTGAGTACACATGGAGGGAGTCATAGCTCCCGATGCATATGTAGCAGAGGATGTCACTGTCCAGCATCAACAGGAGGAAAAGCCCTTGTTCATGTGAAGTTTTGTTTTCCCATTGTCGGAAAATGCCAGGTCGTTAAGTTGGGAGTGGGTGGGTGAGAGTGGGAGCATCCTAGTAGATGCAGGGTGGGAAGGGGGTATGGTGTATTAGAGAGGCAGAAAAGGGGATAACATTTGAAATGTAAATACATAAAATATCCAAGAAAAATAAAATTTAAAATATTTTAACCCAGTGTCATTCTTGTCTAAAGGAAATTCAGGGACAAAAATTGGAGCAGAGCCTTAAGGAAAGGCTATCCGCAGACTGCCACACCTATAGATTCAGCCAATCTACAGATACCAAATCCTGACACTGTTGTTGATGCCAAGAAGCACTTGCTGTAAAGAGCCAGATATGGCTGTCTCCTGAGAGGCCCTGCCAGCATCTGACTAAAACAGAAGCAGATACTCACAGTCACCAATCAAACTGAGCCCAAGCACTACAATGTAAGAGCTAGAGGAAGGACTGAAGGAGTTGAAGAAGATTGCAAGCCCGCAAAAAGAACAATAGTAATGATCCAGACCACCCAGATCTCTCAGAGACTAAAACATCTACCATAGAGTACACAAGAAATGACCTATGGCTCTAGCTGCACATGTAGCAGAAGATTGCCATACATAGAATCAATGGGAGGGGAGACCCTGGTCCTTTGGAAGCTTGATGCCCCAGCCTAGGGAGACGCTAGAGCAGTAAGGCAGGGTGGATAATTGCGTGAAGGGGCAGCTTCACAGAGGCAAGAGGGGAAATGGTATGGGGGTTGAGGAAGGGAAACTGTGAAGGGGGACAATATTTGAAATGTAAATAAATAAAATAAACAAAATAAAATAAAAATATTAGATCAAGATAAAAAAGAAATTCAAGTTTTTGTAATTGTTAGGGAAATGGATGGAATTTGGTATGACATGGGAACAAATGAGCCAGAATCAAAATGATTGTTACTTTATGCTTTCTTTCATGTGTGGAATTTGAAAAGACTTTGAAAGTAGATGGAGAATAGTTAAGCAATAGAGAGGGGTAGCTAGTGCAATGGGGGTAAGATATAAATATGTATGATATGGAAGATACAACTTGTCAATGTAACTTAAATGCACGAGGAAAACCACTATTTTGTACAATTAATGTACATGAATTAAATATATATCAAGTAATGGCAAACCGTATGGAACAAGTCTGACCATTAGAATTTGATTACCAGAATTCCTGTGAAGGTTCAAATACAAGAAGCAACTCCACAGAATGATTGGGTAGAGTTCCTTCTGTTTCTATTTCTAAAATAGTTTGAAGAATATGGTATTAGATCTTCTTTCAGGTCTGATAGAATTCTTTATTAAACTCATCTGGTCCTGGGCTTTTTTTGGTTGGGAGACTTTAAATAACTGCTCCTATTTCCTTAGAGGTTTTGGTACTGGTTAGATAGTTTATCTGACCCTGATTAATCTTTGGTACCTGTTATCTGTCTTTAAAATTGTTCATTTCCTCCAGATTTTCTATATTTGTTGAGTATAGACTTCTGCAGTAGGATCTGATAAATTTTTGTATTTCCTCAGCTTCTTTTGTTATGTCTTCCTGTTCATTTCTGACTTTGTTTATTTGGATACTGTCATTGTACCCTCTGGTTATTCTGGCTAAAGGTTCATTTATCTTATTGATTTTCTCAAAGAACCAGCTCCTGGTTTTGTTGATTTTTTGTATAGTTCTTTTTGTTTAAACTTGGTTGATTTCAGTTCTGAGATTATTTCCTGCTATCTATCCCTCTTGCATGTACTTTTTTCTGTTTGTTCTAGAGCTTTCAGTTGTCCTGTCAACCTATTAGTGTATGTTCTCTCCAGTTTCTTTTTGAAGGCACTCAGTGTCAGTTGTTGAAGTCTCCCACTAATATTTTATGTAGTACATGGTATGCTTTTAGCTTTAGTAAAGTGTCTTTTATGAATATGGGTGCGCTTGCACTTAGAATATAGATATGCATAATTGAGAGTCATCAGGCAAATGCAAATCAAAACAACCCTGAGAAACCACCTCACATCTGTCAGAATGACTAAGTTCAAAAGCACAGGTGACAGGAGATGTTGCCAGTGATGTGTAGAAAGAGGAACACTCCTCCATTGTAAGTGGAATTACAAGGTGGTACAACCATGCTGGAAATCAGTCTGGTAATTCCTCTGAAAATTGTACATAGTACTACCTGAGGATCCAGCTATACCACTCCTGGGTATATATCCAAAAAGATGTTTCAACATATAACAAGGACAAATGTTCTTCTATATTTACAGCAGCCTTATTTATAATAGCCAGAAACTTGAAAGAACACAGATGCCCTTTAGCAAAGAAATAGATACAGAAAATATGGTGAATTTACACAATGACATACTACTCAGCTATGAAACAATTACTTCCTGAAATTCTTAGGCAAATGGAAGGATCTAGAAAATAGAAAAGTCACAGTGGTATGCACTCACTGCTGAGTAGCTATTAGCCCAAGAACTTGGAATACCCTAGAAACTATTCCCACATCATATGAAGCTCAAGATGAAGGAATACCAAGATGTGGATGCTTCAGTCCTCCCTAGAAAGGGGAAAAATACTCATGGAGGAAATACAGGGACAAACAGTGGAGTACAAACTGAAAGAAGGCCATCCAAATGCGGCAACTTGCAATCCATCCCATATGCAGCCACCAAACCCAGTTACTATTGCTAATTTCAAGAAGTTGTTGAAGTAATCTGATATAGATGTCTCCAGAGAGGCTTGACCAGAGCTGTCCTAATAGAGATGAGAATGGTTGTAGCTAACCATGAGAATGAGCACTGGAACCGCAATGGAGGAGTTAGAGAAAGGATTGAAGGAGCTGAAGGGGTTTGCATCCCTGTAGGAAGAACAACAATATCAAACAAACTGACACTCCAGTGCCCACAGGGACATATTCCCCAACCAAAGAGTACACATGGAGGAGAACAATGGCTCCAGCTGCAAATGTAGCAGAGGATGTCATTGTCTGTCATCAAAAGGAGGAGAAGCTCTTGGTCCTGTGAAGGCTTGTTTCTCCACTGTTGTGGAATGCCAGGACCTTGAAGTGGGAGTGAGTGGATGGGAATGTAGCATGTTCATAGAAGCAGGAGGAGTGGGGAAGGGATGGGAGTGGGAAAGGGGATAACATTTGAAATGTAAATACACCAAACCCAGAAAATATTTTGAGTGTCAAGAAGTGTGCATGCTGGCAGGAACCTGATATAACTGTCTCCTGAGAGGCTCTGCCAAAGCCTGAGAAATACAGAGAGTTGTTCTCAGCCAACCATTGTTCTAAGAACTGGGTCCCCAATTGAGGAATTAGGGAAAGGACTGAAGGAGCTGAAGGGGTTTGCAACCCCATAAGAAGGAAGAACAATATCACATAAACAGACCCCCCACCCCGAGCTCCCAGGGACTAAACCATCAACCAAAGAGTGCACATGGAGGGACCAGTGGCTCCAGCTACATATGTTGCAAAGGATTGTCTTGTATGCATCAGTGGGAAAGGAGGCCCTAAGTCCTCTGAAGGCTCAATGACCCAGTGTAGGGGAATACTAGGGAAGGGAGTCCTTGAGGAAGTGAGTGTTTAGATTGGAGAGCACATTCATAGAAGCAGGGGGGAGAGAGATGGGATAGGGGGTTTCTGGAGGGAAAACCAGGAATGTGGATAACATTTGAAATGTAAAAGAAAATATTCAATAAAAGAAAAGAAAAACAAAAGTATAAGACAATGCAAAGTAGATAGTAGTATTAAAGCCCATTCTACGAGACTGTGTGTAATTATCTAACTATTCTACAGTTAACTTGTTTAAAAGGCAGTTATGATGTGACAGATTGCCAGAAGTTATCTCTCTAAAGAAGATACAAGTATTTATTTTTATTGGTTCTTTCATTTATTTATATTTCAAATATTATCCAGCTTCCCAGTTTCCCCTTGAAATCCACCCTATCCCATCTCTATACCTCGTGCTTCAATTAGGTTGATCCCTAACCACTCAACCACTCCTGTCTCAGTGCCTTAGCATTCATATACACTGGGGAATTGAGCCACAAGACCTAGGTCCTTCACTTCCATTGATGCCAGACAAAGCCATCCTCTGATACATATGCAGCAGGAGCCATGGGTCCCTCCATGTGTACTCTTTGGTTAGTGGTTAGTCCCTGGGAGCTCTGAAGAGTCTGATTGATTGATACTGTTATTTTTTCCTATGAGGATGCAAACCTCATTCCTTCCCCTAACTCCTCCAATGTGGTCCCTGCACTTAGTCTGATGATTGACTAGAAGCATCGGAGCATCTGCATCTGTATTGGTCAGGCTCTCACAGAGCCTCCCAAAAGACAGGAATATCAGGCTGCTGTAATCAAGCAATTCTTGGCATCAACAATAGTGTTGGGTTTAGTGTATGCAGATGGAATTTGTTCCAAGGTGAGGCACTCTCTGGATGGCTTTTTCTACAGTCTCCGTTCCATTCTGTCTCTGCATTTTCTTTAGACAGGAGCAATTCTGAGTTAATATTTTTGAGATAGTTTTGTAGCCCCATCCCTCAACCAAGGACTATTCTATGCCTAACCTCTGGATATGGTTCCTACAAGTTCTCTCCCCTTTGTTGGATATTGCAGTTAATGTCATCTGCATTTGGTCTTGGGAGCCTCTTGCTTTCCCGGCATCTGGGATTTTCTAGTGTCTATCCCCAGCTTTCCATCTCCCACTGCTAGATATTTCGATTCAATTTCCTGACTCTCTGCACTTCTTCCCATCTCCTCTCACACCTGATTGTGCACCTCTTTTCCCTTTCCTTCTTCTCTCCCTCCCAGGTCCTCTCCCTCCATGTAGCTCTCATGATTATTTTGTGCCCTGTTCTAAGTATGACTGAAGTATCCAAACTATGGTCTGCCTTCTTCTTGAGCTTCACATGGTCTGTGAGTTGTATCTTCAGTATTCCATTTTTTCCCTAATATTCACTTATCAGTGAGTACGTACCATGTGTGTTCTTTTATGACTGGGTTACCTTACTCAGAATGATATATTCTAGTTCTGTACCTCTGACTGAATTTCATGAAGTCATTGTTTTTAATATCTGAGTAGTGTTCCATTGTGTAAATGTGCCACATTTTCTGTATCCATTCCTCTGTTGGAAAACATCTGGGTTCTTTTTACTTTCTGGCTATTATAGATAAGGCAGCTATGAACATTTTGAGTATGTGTCCTTATTATATGTTGAAGCATCTTTTGGGTACATGGTTACGTGTGGTATATCTGGGTCCTTAGGTAGAACTATGTCCAATTACCTAAAAGGCAATATATCAGTATTATCCACAGTGAAACCTCAATGTCATTTAGAATCAGAAAATTTCAAATCAAGCCTCAAAGAGAGATGATTTATAATTCATTATGAAGAATATAGTAACAACTTACAAGGAGAAAGTTGTGGGAAATGTGCCATATTGTTGTATATACTAGCAAGTGCATGTACATGAAATAAAATTTAGAAACTAGTTCTTTAGCTGAAAAATGTATTGTCACATATATCTGAATTTTTTGGCTACTGTATCAATAAGGGACAGTGAAGAAAAAAATATTCACACAAATGTGAAACAAAACATGATTCTGACTTGGCACCCTTCAGGGAAAAATATCACCTAGCCAGAATTTATGACAAGAACATAGCACAGTATCCATTCCATGAAATAGGTTTCCGTTACAGAAAGAAATGACTCAAAAGTGCAATAATGTAGAGAATGCTGCATAGCACTAATGTAAAGAAAACTGCCACAGAGGTTTACATGTGTCTTTCTAAATACAGAAAGAAAAGGCATATATAAACAAAATTGGGGGTTAGGTCTGAATTTAAATCAGTGTTTTTAGTCATTTATTTTTTAGTTGTATTAGGGAATCAAATATTTAAGTGTTATAATAGATTATGTACCAATAAAATATTTGATAGCTGTTATGAACTCATATGCTTGTCAATTATTTGTTTATGATTTTTCCATGTATGTTTGAAAAGGATAATTTTTGTTTGTTTTGGGTTTTTTTTTTGATTTTGAGATATGGTTCCTGTATGTTTACATGGCAGTCTTGGAACTCACTCTGTATATCAGGCTGCCCTCAAGCTCAAAGATCTGCATTCCTCTGATTACTGAGTGCTGAGATTAAGGGCATACTCAACCAGCACTCTGCTGAAGTGGATACGTTTTACTGGGAACAAAAGTTACTCATAAATTCTGTTTTCATTTGGTTTAAAAATATCCCTCTATTGAGAAAATAGTTCTTCTCATTGTTTCTGGACACAAAATTTCTTCCTAGGAGACATTATTTTGCTTGCTTTAAAGCCACTTTTTAATAATCTCATCTGGAACATTTAATCTCAGTTGGAACATTTACTGTTTCTCACCTGGCACTTATATGATGTCTTCTTTTGAAATAATATCGTAAGCAGTCATTATGGGGAATTTGTTGTAAAAGCTAAGGAGTCATGAGTGTGGGATAAATGTAGAGAATGAAGTCTAGGGTCATACGTTCTCAGATACATTTTCCAATACACATGAATCAAAAGGCAGATTCTTTTTTTTTTTCTCAGTTGGATGTAGCCTGAGAATTGTATGAGAATCACATTACTTTGTTAATCCATATATGGGCCACACGTGGGGCAGGCTCTGAATGGGTGTTCCTTCTGCCTCTGTTCTAAACTTTGCCTCTCTATTCCCTGCCAAGGGTATTCTTGTTCCCCTTTTAAAGAAGGAGTGAAACATTCGCATTTTGGTCATCCTTCTTGAGTTTCATGTGTTCTGTCCATCTAGGGTAATTCAAGCATTTGGGCCAATATCCACTTATCAATGAGTGAATGCCATGTGTGCTTTTCTGTGATTGGGTTACCTCACTCAGGATGATATTTATTTTTAACACAATGCTGTTTGTGCCATAATTGTACCAGAGGTCATATTCCTGAAAAACAGTGATTATCAAAGCTCACAAAGTTAACAGCTAGATAATAAATGAATACTCTTAATCTCAGATAGCATTCATTGTACCTTGTAACAGTATAAAAGCTAACCAGTAGAGATAGATCTTCGAGTTCAGTAGCAGCTCCATGTATTCCATAACAGCGGTCTTATCACCAAATTCTGGAATATTACCAAAAGCATTGTCAATAACCTTTAATATTTGCCAGAAAGGAATTCATCTGTCTTCAATGGACAAAGTACCCAATGAGATACACAATTACAGAATTGGTTTTTTGCTTTGTTTTTAACTTGTTAACTATAATGTCCCATAATGTACCATCTCCCTCTTATAGAGTAACTCCATTTTGGCATTCATATATATTTGTACTTATATACTTTAGGAATATTCTACAATAGTGGGATTCTCTATCACTTTAAAATATGTTGCGTAGTAATTGTTATAAATTCTCATATTCCAATCTCTACCCTATCTAGCCTACCACCAACTATTCCAACTTAGCCTTTCATTTTCTATTATTCCCATTTAACCATTTATACTATTAGATCTAAAATCCCTTCCTTTGAAACAAGGTCCAGCCTCCCATATCTTTTCTAATTTCTTGAAGTCTGTGAGTATTTCAGATGGAATATAATTATAAGAAGATTCAATACACAGATGAGATAAAAGATGTTATGTTTGCCTTTTGCTGTCTGCCCTAGCATATTCAGAATGATTGTTTCTCAGTCCATCATTTACATGAATGTTTCATATTTTCTATTTTTTAACATCTGAGTGATATTCTAGTTTATTAGTGCACCATCTTTAATTATCTGTTCACCTATTGATGGATATCAACAGTATCTCAATTTCATGGCTTTTTTTTCTTTTTTTTTTCTCTCTTTTTTTTAAATTAACTTGAGTGTTTCTTATTTACATTTCGAGTGTTATTCCCTTTCCTGGTTTCCGGGCAAACATCCCCCTAATCCCTCCCCTTCCCCTTCTTAATAGAATAGAAATTAAGCATATGAGTAAATATCTATAGTAAGATAAAAATTTAGGGGTATGTAATATATATATATATATACACATATACATATATATATATACATATATATATATATATGTGTGTGTGTGTGTGTGTGTGTGTGTGTATCATGGAGCACATGTATTCAGTGTTCTGAGGAACGTTTATACTGTTATATCTATAGTGGTTATAGCAGTTTTCACTCCTACAAACAAGTAATAAGTGTTCTCCTTTCTTCATATCCACAGCAGCAGTATCTCTTGTCATTTGATTTTTCCTTTATTTGAGACATTTTAAATGAAGTAACATGAAATCTCTATGTAGTTTTACCTTGTATTTTCTTGACAGCTAAGGATATATATATGCACAATTTTCCATAATAATCAAATAAGATGAAGATTTATGTAATTATATCTCGTAGATAGAATAAATGAAAAAAAAAACAGAATATTTCCAAAATGTATATTCTGTCACTACTTCCAAAAGAAAATGAATCAAAGATTCTACAGTCAACTTTCACTGGCCACTTCAGAAGTAGAGAGTTACCAATAGTTTGATGCTGCTCCTCGAATAAATAATGATTCTAGCATAATGTTAATCAAAAGAAAGGTAGAAGAGATTCTGTTGTGGGACACCTTCGCAAAGTGGGGGAACACCCTCAATAGACCCAGGAATATGGGAGATGGGATAGGGATTTGCCAGAGGGGAAATCTGGAAAAGGGGCAACATTTGAAACATAAAGTTTATATCCAAAAAGGAAATAAAAAGAAAAATATTCTAATTAGAGAAAGTGCAAAATAAAATATAAATGAATGATGTCTATTCTGATTTTTTTTTCTAGAAAATGCTTTTCTTTCCAGTAGAGTATTGTTTCTTATAGTTTATAAAGTGGGACGCATAAGCTATTTTTAAGAAAATATCTATGACTTCTTATATAGTACCAAATTTCACAGAAATATTATATGTCTTTTATAGGATCTAATGAAATATTCCACAAGAGAACACATTTCTATTGCAGGGAAATAGTCAAACATAAAGCCAAAAGAAGAATGCAAATCAAAACAACCCTGAGTTACCTCCTAACATCAGTCAGAATGGCTAATATCTAAAACTCAGGCGACAGTAGATGCTGGTGAGGATGTGGTGAAAGAAGAATATTCCTCCATTTTTTGTTGGATTGCAAACATATACAACCACTCTGGAAATCAGTCTGGTGTTTCCTCAAACATGTGGCAATAGTATTACCTGAGAACCTACCTATTCCACTCCTGGGCATATACCCAAAAGATGCTCCAACATATAACAAAGACACATGCTCCACTATGTTCATTGCAGCCTTATTTATGATAGCCCGAAGTTAAAATGAATCTGAATATCTTTCAACAGTGGAATGGATACAGAAAATGTGGTACATCTACACAATGGAATACTATTCAGCTATCAAAAAGGTGACTTTGTCAAGTTTATCGGCAAATGGATGGATCTAGAAAATATTGTCGTGAGTGACATAACTCTATCACAGAAAAACACACTTGGTATGCACTCATTGATTAGTGGATATTACCCCAAATGCTCGAATTACTCAAGACACACAGACCACATGAAACTCAAGGATGACGAAAATGTGGATGTTTCACTCCTTCTTTAAAAGGGGAACAAGAATACCCTTAGGAGGGGATGGGGAGGCAAAGTTTAGAACAGAGACTGAACAAACGCCCATTCTGAGCCTGACCCACATGTGGCCCATACATATACAGCCACCAAACCTTATAAGATGGATGAAGAAAAGAAGTGCAGGCTGACAGGAACCAGATGTGAATCTCTGCTGAGAGACACAGCCAGAATATGGCAAATACATATGTGAATGCCAGCAGCAAGCAACTGAACTGAGAACAGGATCCCCATTGAAGGAATCTGAGAGGGGACTAAGGGAGCTGAACGGGCTTGATACCCCAAACGAAAAACAATGCCAACCAACCAGAGTTTCCAGGGACTAAGCCACTACTCAAAGTTTATGCATGGACTGAAACTGGGCTCCAACTGCATAGGTAGCAATGAATAGTCTAGTAAGGGCTCCAGTGGAAGGGTAATCACTTGGTCCTGCCAAGGCTGGACCCCCAGTGAATGGGTTTCTTTGATGTAGGGAGGTAATGGGGGGAGGATGGGGAGGGGAACACCCATATAGAAGTGAAGGGGAGGGGCTAGGGGGATCTTGGCCTGGAAACCAGGAAAGGCAATACCATTTGAAATGTAAATAAGAAATACCCAATTTAATAAAGATGGCAAAAAAAAGAAAGATTTTTGTAAATTTTGTTTTGTCATGCAATATCTTGATTTTCTCTATCTATGTTAATTGAGATTTTTGCTGGAAACAGTAATTTGCGCTGACATTTGTGTTCTCTTAAGGTTTGTATGACATCTTTCCAGAATCTTCTGGCTTTTATAGTCTGTGGTGAGAAGTCTGGTGTAATTCTTACAGGTCTGCCTTTATATTTCACTTGACCTTTTTTCCTTACTGCTTTTAATATTCTTCCTTTGTTTTGTGCATTTGGTGTTTTAACTATTATGTGATTGGAGGAATTTCTCTTCTGGTCCTTCTTTAAGACATTTCTTGTGTTTCTTCTTTAAGGGCTTTTCCTTGTTTAATTCTCTTGTCCTATCTTTCTTTACAGGAATTTTTTATGTCCTTCTTAAAGTTCTCTATAATTACCATGAGATGAGATTTTCATTCCATATCTTGCTCTTCTAGTGTGATTGGATATCTCCCACCTAGCTTTGGTGGGAGAAATGGGCTCTGATGATTCTAAATTGTCTTGGTTTCTCTTGCTTAGATTCCCATGTTTGCCTCTCTCCATCATGTTGTCTCTGGTGTTAGCTTGTCTTGCTGTCTCTGACAGTGGCTTGACCTTCCTAAGCCTGTGTGTCAGCCTCCTGTAGACCTGTTTTCTTACAGCCAGATCTGGGTACAGAGATGTGGGACTATTTCAGCTCCAGGTTCAAGCAGAGACCGTTAGTGTCCAGTTCCCAACTGCTCCTGGTTTCATGTATCATGAGGCCTCCAGGTGTATTGCTCTGAGCAGCAGTGTTGGTCTTAGCCATTTTCTCAGGTGTGTCAGAGCTCCTGGTGACTGGCTTTCAGCTCTGGGCACAGGCAGAAAATGCAAAAGTCTTGCCCCTCACTACTCCTAGATTTTTGTGCACTCGGAAGATTCCTCCTGGGCCAGGAATTTAAGCAGAAGAGATGGGCTCCCCTGAGCTTTCAGGAATGTCTGCACTTCTGTGTGTCCAGCTTTCTCCCAAATGGGACTTGGGTACACCGATCTGTGGGACCGGTTAATCTCTCAGTGCAGGCAGATACTAGAAATGTCCTGTCCCAATACTGCTCCTCTGTTTGTGTGTCCAGAGACCACCAGGCAGGTCACTCGGAACAGAAGAGTTGGTCTTAACCCTGCTCTCGGGAGTGTCAGTGCTCCTGATCACTGGCTTTCAGCTCTGGGCACAGACAAAATTGGAAAGGTTCAGCCCATCACTACTCCTAGATTCCTATGCCCAGATGGCACTACCAGGGTTCCTCTTGGTCCTGGAATATGAGCAGAATTGGCTGTCTCTCCTGAGATCTGACGAATTTCTCCACTTCTGAGAGTCCATCTCTCTCCCCAACAGGATTTGCATACCAGCTAAGATCTTAAGAATATCCCAACTTGGACAATGGCACAAGAAATAATTTTCCTGCATGAAATAAGTGTGTGTGACAACCGTATGGAGAACAAAACTGAACTTGATATCCTTTATCTTGATTTTTAGCATGCATGTAGTCATCATTTTTATATAAAATTTTCGTGATAAATATGTAAGAAGAAGTTGCATTCAACCCCATTTTACAGATAAAACAACATAATTAAAAATCCATACCTGTCCCATAATTATTGATTTAATGTGTTACTTTCTTGTAACTTGTTGCAACTTTGTTGTAACTTGTTGTTACTTTCTTGAGTATAATTTCCCTTGGTCATTTCCCTTGGTCATTTCCCTTGGTCATTGAATATTTTAGATTTCTTTTGTTTGTTTTTTCTGTGACATAAAATAATTCACCGAGCGCTATATATCTTCATTTTCCTTTCAAAAATTTAAGACAATTTTCACAGAATTTTGTAAGTACTTATGAGTGTTGGTATATAACATTTAAGCACTACCAACACACAATTATGTATACTTTTTACATTCTTATTAAATGGTCAGAGGCAAGTTTCATTACCTTGTATGTGATGAATTCATTTTCTAGCCTGGCACCAAAATGAATTTTTCTCAATCTAGTCATAATTTACCTATACTCAGAAATATTTGACCATATATAGCAATAAATTATATTACAGTTGAAGCAGTTAGTGATGCTGGCAAACTATTTTTTAATAACAAAGTCATATACTTAGATACCATGTTTGGAATACTGTGTAAGATGCAAATTGTGTAAGAAAAAGGGTCATAGTATGACACTAAATATAAAAGTACATGTGGAGTTTATTATAGACTTTCTAATCCTAAATCTATGAATTGTGCCTCAGTATTTCGTTGAAAACATGAACCGTAGTAATATGTAAAACTATCAAATTTCTATGCATTTGTATGTAAGCACTATTTGGATCCTCTTCTTTGAAATGTAAAGTAGGGGCAAAAGTGGTTGTGCTTACCACTGAAATACAACCACTTCCTTCTTAAAATAAGTCTGAAGTTCCATTTCAATGTCGAACTCTGTTGTTTCAAGAGGGAATTCTAAAATATTTTTCTTCTTTCCCCTGATATATGCATGCATTGAGGGATAACAATTTGAGATTGGACAACCGAACACTGTGAATATCCTGGAAGAAAACTGTTTCTGTAACTGTCAGCAGTCCTTAAATACCTGTAGCTCTTCATCTTAGTGTAGGCCTATGTGCAATTTGCTATCTCCACTGATACATGTTTGGTATAATCTGCATTTTTCACAAAACATTGGGAAATGATACAAATTTCTTTATCTATATATATATATATATATATATATATATATATATATAAAATTTCCCCATTCTTTCTTATTCCTTTTAACATTTTAAGTAGTGTCAATTCATTGAATCAGGGCCTTGTCTCTATTGGATTATAAATTTATTAGGTAGCTGTACAAGTATGGACCTATATGGTATTTATATATAATAATTTCTAAATTTGAGTTAACCATAATATCTAGTGCATGATTTTTCTGCAGAAACTAAATAGTATATCGCAACTTAGTGTACCCAGTACATCTCAATAAATATAATGTATTCTTAAGACCACTGTTCTCTTGCAAAAGGGATGTTTTTTGATTACAACTTTTTCTGAGCTTGGATTATTAAATGAAGTGTCACAAAAACCAGTAAATTAATAATAAGGTTACTGAACAAAAATATGCCATTGCATATATTGTTTAACTGAAGATACATAGTGGCAGCAAAAGAAGCAAAAAATATACTGGCTTTCTTACTTTTGCCTGTTTGATTCTAAAATTTATTCTGGAGACCTTTGGCATTCACACGCCATACATAAAAGTTTTCTTTAGAATTTATGGCAAGTTTCTATTGGAAGATAAATAAGTTTCCCATGTTTCTATGTTTACTATGAAGCGATTAGTAGTTCCACTTAATATTAGGGAGTTGTTTTTATTTTAACGTAGCCAATAAGGGGATATTGAATTTTCATTTTTTATCCTAATATAGAGATGGTATTCATAATTTTCTCAAGTGCACCCTTAGTTGAGTTTATTATTAAATTAGTAACAAACACCAAAGTGCTAGCTTTAAAAACAATGATGCTATAAGAGATAGTTCATTTTTTGAAAACAGGAATAGCTATAAGGGAAATATCATATTTCTTATTTATATCTGAGCTACAAGAAAATATTGTCAAGTTTAAATTTATTTAGTGCAGCTTCAGATAGGGTTGGTAGTTTGAGATGGTTATACATCTAATATTTAAAGTAACCACACAACCTTCATTTAATCTGCATTTTAAAATGTCCAAGGTGAGAAATATATGAGAAAGAAAACAATATTCTACTCCCTGGTCAAAATATTGTATGAAACGGAGTTATAGCAGCTCAACACTTAATAGAAGTAAAACTAGTCCTTCCATTGTATGATCATAGAGGAGTAGAAACGCAGTGTTTAGAACAATAGCTCTTGAAAATGAATATCTGACATACATAAAGTCTGTGATTAAACACCATATTGTCATATAATAATTATTACTATTAAAATATTTTCTCAAACTGAGTTTTTGACTAATGCTATTTAAAACAAGTTTAGTGGGCCCATGGAGACTGCTTATTCAGTAAAGTACTAGCTATGATTGCATGAGGAATTGCTTGGATCTTCAGCTACTAGGGAAAAAAAAATTGGATATAGTAGCACATTCCTTAAATCCTAGTGAAAGAGGAAGCTGAGAACAGAGGATAACTGTGCTTGATTGATCAGCTACCTGGCCTTGACAGATCAGTGAGTTCCAGGTTCAGGAAGAGATCCTACCTCATAATGAGATAAGCAAATGGAAGAAAATCGCCATCATCAACTTGTGAATCTCAAAGAACCAACTGAGTCCTTTCTTCCAAACAAAATATATGATGACATTGATGTTTTTTCTCATCTAGGAGTATGTTTTGTACACTCAGAAATGTCATGACATGAACTTTATGGCTTTGAGTAAAAAAAATAACAACAAAACAAACAAACCAAAAAACTAAGACAACGTTTTAGAATAATATATTTTTATTCTTTTTTTCGTCCCTCACCCACAACAAAGGACATTGTGATATGAAAAGCCAATACAGCCAGAAATTCTAGTAGAATCTTTAGTCCATGTGTTTTATTTTTTAAACTCTATTATTTTCCCTGGAATCCTGACCTTTAATGATCAGGAATATAAGATACGCATTCTCCTCATCTTTTAGGGATAACTTTAAGACAAGCATAAAAAATTTTGAAGAGCATAGAATAGCTCAGAAAGCAGGCATATCATTCTAATTCAGTATCTGGACCAGCAAAAAAGGCATTTGGCTGTATCATGCTTAAATATTTCCATCTCTCAATATTTTGTTTGGTCTGTTTATTATGACACCTAGGCTCTTTTTGAGTCAATGTCCTGAATGGCTGTTTAGTGCCATTGCGTTTTTTCTCTAGGCTGTCTCTCTCCAGAATATCCCCAAACTCAAGGGATAACCCAGCATCAAGATTTTTTTCCAAAACTGATAACTTGAAGTATTTGTCTTTTGTCTTTATCAAGTGAAGGATGATCAATCCAGGGAAGTGATTTTGCTGGGCAAAGGCTTCATTTCGATGTTCTTTTCTTAAGGCTGCGTAATAAGTTAAATCCATCTTCTATAGACTTGTTCTGTGTTGCCAGGCTGCTGGTTAGTGTTCTTCTACTATTCATGATTAAAGTCTTGAACAAGGTGAGTCTAGAGTGATTCCTTCCATTAAGGGACAACCTTTAGAGCAGTTCAATCTGAACATGCATGCTCACTTTGAGAATCACTAAAGTCATGACATATAGAAAAGGCAGGTTGTTATAGAGTTGCCATGCCAGCCTCAAGTACAGAAGTATTACGCAGGTAAGGAGGGCTCCCAAACCACCATAGGTGCAGGTGGCAGGAGTGAATGACTGATCATCCAATCCAAATAGAGCTGTTAACATGTGGACATTGGCACTCCCATTGCTCATAGGAACTCTGCTTTGTCTTTGGTCTTCTCCCTGGCCACTGGTATCAGCACCATGCAGTGCTGCTAAGGAGAGCCAAAGCTCTGTGTGGGTAGTCCAAGTGCTCCTGAAACTATAGTAACAGATGAATACAGTGACCTCACAAAGCCTACCTACACATGTGCAGTATAGTGGTACAGACTGCTTGACTTCTACCACCTTCAGCTACCTGATAGTATTCAGTTGCTGTGCAAGTTTACACTGTTGAACAAAGTAGTTTTTTGTACCCTTTCATTATATGACTGATGATAAATCTGCTTCATTTTCTAAGCAATAAAAGTGGCCTCTATTCTGTTGTATCTTTGTGAGGAACCAGAGGGGATAACTGCTTTCAGTCTCAGATGTAGCTGTGGGTACTAAGAAGGCTTAGAGAACTTAAAAATCAGTGTGTCACAGGTCTGACAGACATGTCTATATGTTTTTATGGAATAGCTAATTTTAGTGTTCTCATGTTTGGATACAGCTGTAGTTTAGAAAAACCAGTGACCCAGCTTCCTACACTTTCTCTTGGCTTCTTCCCTTTTCTCTGCATTGCTTCTTGTCTTCTTCCAATGACAGTCACAGCAGCCAGAAAAATGCATGGGAGATTTATAGTCCAAGGAGACATGCGACAAATCCAGTAGTGGCTGCGCATGCTCTGAGAAAAGAGCAGGCAGTAAAGAACTGGACAAATAGCAGTGCTTAAATAGTAATGTTTACATCTTGGGGAACAGGGTTAGAGATTTCTAGGTTGAGGATTGGTGGGATTTCAAGTCTGGAGCTTGGAGGACCTTAGAGATTTGTGGGTTTTCCTGTTCAGGGATTGGTGGGCTTTTATGCATAATCTTGGGAGTGTCCTATTGGGGGCATGGAGATGATTTTGTGAGCTTTGCAGAAGCTGGAAAATGTTATGATATTTAGGGAGGTCTGGTGGAGGTGCTTGGATCTCCTCAAGGTGGGACCTAGACATTTTTCTGACTTAAAGATTTACAAAGTTTACAAGGGGGTCCACAGCACAGAAAGACTTGCCTGCCCCTTGAGTGGTGAGAATATCCAACCATTTTCCTCATCACTATTCTGAACTCGTCGTTTTTTTACTTACCATGAGGATAATTTATTGCAAAAAGGCACCAATTAATGTCTTTTGTTGTTTCTTAATTTAATTTGGTTGTTCGTCTTTATTTTTAGGTACTGTTTATATTGTACAATAACCTTATATCATACCCAAATTGTCACATATTTTTCTTTTTCTGTGACTTAAATTTTCACACTGTTGGCAATATTAATTAATTCCAATAATTTTCAAATTAAGATGACATTCATTTTTTATTTTTTCCTGTGTTGCTCCTGGCAGAAATGATAAAGAAAAATTTCACTGCCCAGTTCAAAATCATAAAGCATTCTACAAAATTATTTTTAAATTAGTTATAACTTTATGTGTTGTCATACTAGAAGAAGAGGGTAGAGAATCAGAAGTTGACTCCCATTCACTTAATATGTCTGTTTTCTTCTAACATTTCTTTGGAAACCTTCATGATAGCATAATACTTAAATACTACATGTCTGCAAAACCATTATTGTAGGACAATGTCAAAATCTTCTGTGACATGAGATATATCACTGAGGTTCAGGCAAACAGTAACTTTTCCCCTAAATGCCTTTCAATCTGAACACTGCCAGATTAATTCTACATAAACAATTCCATAGAAATTTATTGCAAGCAGTTTATCTTACATATCTCTTCTCAAGGTAAATCTTTGGCATGGATTTCTATTTACTCATTTTTCTGGCTTCTGATTACTTAGTTTCTCCAAGATAATGCTTTTGTGGTCAAAGTAGAAACTATGCAGCCTCTGTTGAATGGTGTTAATACCATTAGCAGAAACCAACTCTTTTACTAATGTCTACATATATTGCTTGTCCAACTGAAAAAAATATTAAAATATCCTGTTCTGCTTATTGGACCCAATCCTAACTGCAAACGTGACTATAATCACTAAAGAACATGTCACTCTCTGAATATTTTGCTGATTTAAATTTTCTTTTACAGATTAATCTAAACCTGACCTTTAAAATCAGCCTCTGAAAAATTCTCATGGCATGAAACAAAAATCATAGACATGTCCATTACCATAAGATAGCAGCAATAGCCTCGAGCCATACTTCAATACATGCCTCGTTTTTATCCAAGGCTTATGACTCTAGCCTTTATTCTTCACATTCTTCCCACATTCACGAATCCTTAGCCTTTACAACAAATTCCCTTTAATGCCTGCTTATATTTTATTACTCTTCTGAAGATCACTTCTTTAGGTTTTACAAACTCTTCTTATAACAAATTTGGAAAAAGCTTCTCATATAATCATAGCATTAATCCTATGGGCCCTTTCTCTCTCTCTCTCTCTCTCTCTCTCTCTCTCTCTCTCTCTCTCTCTCTCTCTCTCTCTGTGTGTGTGTGTGTGTGTGTATGTGTGTGTATGTTTGTGTAACATGTCACTGCTATGACAGATTAACTGAGATAAACATTCTTAAAAACTTTGTATTTCTTTGTTTCTTTTTCATGACTTTTTTTGTTTCTTTCCCTCATTGTTTCTTTTCTTCTTTCTTTCCCTCATTCTTTTTTCTTTCTTCGTTACTTTCTTTCTTTCTTTCTGTGCCTGTATGTGGAGTATGTTCTATCTATGTATGCCATCAGAGGATGCTTTAAAGAAATAGTTCTTTCTCTCTTCCATTTGAGTCCAATCAATCCCACTCAAGATGTGAGGTTTATAGTAAGAACTTCTCAATGAACCCAAGGAAAATATCATTTAATGTGCCATTACTAATTTTGAATTAATATTTAAGAAATCAAAAGTTTATGGTTGAATGTCTCTGTTGTCTTTGTGCAGGTGGTGAGGTAAATCATTTTGGCATGTAGTTGTGCAAAATTGCTTAACTTATGAAATCTGTGAAGTAAAAATGATAGAGTAAGAAATTGAGATCCCAAATTCCTTTTCATATCATTTGCTCAGTGACATATATTCTTTGCATGAAGTCTTAAATTTAAATATTCTACTCCCAAATAGCACTGTATTTCATGAATGTCTTCAACTCATGACATTTGTTAAGTATTTAAAGCCCAAATTGTAGCATACAAATTCACTTTTCTCAGGACAAAAAAAAAATCTTTTTTTCCTCTGCTTTGGAAGCATAGAACCTTATCCTTAGACATAGGATTTTGGGACAAAAGCATTCTTCCCCTTTTCAATCAGTTATTCAAACAATTGAAATCTCATCTACATACATTTTGTTCTTTTCTTTGCAGAATTATAACTGTAAATGATTTATTTCTATATGTATTTACTTAATGTATATAATTCAATTTAATCTTCTTTCTCCTTGTAGATAGGCTGTTGTTCTAGTTGTATTTGTAAATATCGTCCTTCCTCTAGTGAACTTTACCTTCCTAAAATGATGTTTAAGCAACCTTGCATGAGTAAATTTTTGTGTTCTTTATTTCATGTTTCATACATATTCATCTAGTCATCTACTGAGATACTATCTTGATTGCTGTATTGTTGACATTGGGAAACGTGATTCTACTTCCTTCCTTCTCTTGCAAGATTGATTAGATATTCTAAAGCTTGCATAATTTTGTATTACATTTAGTATAAGCTTATCTGTGCCTAAAAACAGGATATGTTTTTTATAAATTTGCATTTGTGACATACATTTATAAATCACTGAGGAGTGAGAAACTTGTTCATATCTTTAACAACTGTGTCTTCTGATTATAAGCATTGCTTTTGGCTGCCATTGTGTTCCCTATATTTTTATTGAGCTCCTATACGGGTGTTCAATGTGATTCCTTCTCTCTTAAAATTTAATACATTTAGGGAGAAAAAATGGAAAATTTGTTCATCTCAGTTTGGTTCCCAACATTTTATTTAATTTATAAAAACCTAATATATAGTCAAAAGATATATAAATCATATTAACATCAACATGATAAACTTTCCTATTAGCTCTCACAGAAGTTAACATAGAACTGGGGTGTCATAATTTTAAACATTAGATTATTATAACTTGGGCAACATTAAATAGTACACATGAGTCAATGAAAAGAAATAGCTAAATAAAAGTAGATATTGGTAGTATATATAACAATGGAATTATTATTTGTCAAAGGGATTTTTTAATTGTATATTTTTATTTACATTTCAGATGTTATTTCCTCTCCAAGTTTCCTATCCATAAGCCCCCAATCCCATTCCATTCCCCTCTTCTAGGGTGTTCACTCCCCAAACACACAGCCTTCCTGCCTCCCTGCCCTAACATTCCCCTACACTGGTGGGTCTAGCCTTGACAAGACCAATGGCTTCTCCACCCATTGGTGGCCAACAAGGCTGCCCTCTACTGCTTATGCAGATGGAGCCAAGGGTCTATCAATGTGTAGTCTTTGGGTAGTAGTTTAGTCCCTGGAAGTTCTGGTTTGTTGATATTTTTTATGGGGTTGCAAGTCCCTTTGGCTCATTCAATCCTTTCTTTAATTCCTCCAGTTGGGACCCCATACTCAAACCAATGGTTTGCTGCTAGCATTTGACTCTGCATTTGTCATTGTCTGGATGAGCCTCTCAGGAGACAGCTATATCAGGCTCCTTTCAGCATACAATTCTTAGCATCATCTATATTGTCTAGTTTTGGTGGCGGTATATATATATGGCCTTAATTCACAAGAGAGCAGGATCTGAATGGCCATTTCTTCAGTCTCTGCTCCAAATTTTGTCTCTATATCCACTCTTATAAATATGTTCCCCATTTTAATTAAGACAGAAGCAACTGCACTTTGGTTATCCTTCTTGAGCTTCATGGAGTCTATGGATTGTATATTGGGTAATTTGAGCTTTTGGACTAATATCCACTAATCATTGAGTGTATCCCATGTTTGGTTCTTTGTGTGTGTGTGTGTGTATGATTGGGTTACGTCACTTGGATGCTATTTTATTGTCCTTTCCATCTGCCTATGAATTTCAAGAAATCATTGTTTTTGATACCTGAGTAGTACTCTATTATATAGATGTACAAAAGTTTCTGTATTCATTCCTCTGTTGAAGGACATCTGATCTGTTACAGCTTCTGGATATTATAAATAAGGCTGCTATAAGCTTAGTGGAGCATGTGTATTTGTTGGATGTTGGAGCATCATTTGTATATATGCCCAGGAATGGTATAGCTGGGTCCTCAGGAAGCACAATTTGCAATTTTCTGAGGAACCTCCAGACTGATTTCCAGAGTGGCTGTACCAGCTTGGAATCCCACCAACAATGAATGACTGTTCCTCTTTCTCCACATCCTCAGAAGCATGTGTTGTCACCTGAATTTATTATCTTAGCCATTCTGCCTGGTGTCAGGTGGAATCTCAGAGTTGTTTTGATTTGCATTTCACTTATGACTAAGGATGATAAACATTTCTTTATGTACTTCTCAGCCATTTGATATTCCTCAGCTGAGAATTCTTTGTTCAGTTCTGTACCCCAATTTTAATACGGTTATTTGGCTCTCTGGAGTCTAACTTCTTGAGTTCTTCATATATAATAGATATTAGCCCTTTATCAAATGTAGGATTTGCAAAGATCTTTTCCCAATCTGTTGGTTGCAATTTTGTCCTAATGACAGTGCCCTTTGCCTTACAGAAACTTTGCAATTAAATGAGATCCCATTTGTTGATTCTTGATCATAGAGGATAACCCATTGGTGTTTTCTTAACGAAAATTTCAACAGTGCCCATGTGTTCTAGGATCTTCCCCACCTTTTCTTCTATTAGTTTGAGCGTATCTGGTTTTATGTGGATGGCCTTGATCTACTTGGACTTAAGCTTTGTGAAGAGCTTTAAGAAGGGGTCAATTTGCATTTTTCTACATGCTGACTTACAGTTGAAACAGGACAATTTGTTGAAAACGCTATTTTTTGTCCACTGGATGGTTTCAGTACATTTGTCAATGGTCAAGTGACCAGAGAGAGGTGTGTGGGTTCATTTCTGGCTCCTGAAATTTATTCCATTGATCTACCTGGCTGTCTCTGTACCAATATCACACAGTATTTTAATTTGGATATTTTTTATTACGATTTCAAAAGTTATAACCTGGCCCAGTTTCCCAGACATAAGCCCCCTTAACCCATTCCTCTTCATTTCTTCTATAAGGGTGCTCCCTTCCCTGTCCACCATTCATCCCACCCCCTGACATTCCCCTACACTGGGGTCCAAGCTTGGCAGGACCAAGGGCTTCTCCTTCCATTGGTGGCCAACATGGTATTGCTCTGCTACATATGCAGTCGGAGCCATGGGTCAGTGCATGTATAGTCTTTGGGTATTGGTTCAGTCACTGGGGACTCTGGTTGGTAGACATTGGTGTTATTGTGGGGTTGAAGGCCCCTTCAGCAATTTCAATCCTTTTCCTAGTTCCAACAACAGGGGTCCTGTTCTCAGTTCAGGGGGTTGCTGTTAAAATTCTCTTCTGTATTTGACATGCTCTGGATGTGTCTCTCAGGAGACATCTATAATCGTTTCCTGTCAGCATGCACTTCTTAGTTACATCAATATTATCTAGTTTGGGACAATCTCATGAAGGGCAGGCTCTGAAAGGCCGTTCTTTCAGCTGCTGCTACAAACCGTGCTTCCATATCCCCTCCATGAATATTTTTCTCTCCCCTTTTAAGAAGGGGTGCACACATTGATCATCCTTCTTCTTGTACTTCATGTGATCTCTGTATTGTATCTTTGATGATTGGAGCTGTTGGGTTAATATTCACTTATCAGTGAGTGCATACCATATGTGTTTTTCTTTGATTGCGTTACCTCACTCAGGATGAAATTTTGTAATTCAATACATTTCCCTATGAATTTCATAAAGTCATTGGTTTTGATAGCTGAGCAGTACTCCATTGTGTAGACATACCACATTTTCTGTATCCATTCCTCTGTTGAAGGGCATCTGGATTCTTTACAGCTTCTGCCTTTTATAATAAGACTCCTATGAACATAGTGGAGCATGGGTATTTGTTGGATGTTGGATAATCATTTTTATATATGCTCAGGAGTGGTATAGCTAGGTGCTCAGGTATTACAATGTCCAATATTCTAACAAACCTTCAGACTGATTTGCAGAATGGTTCTACCAGCTTGTAATCCCACCAACAATGGAGGACTGTTCCTCTTTCTCCACATCCTTACCAGCTTCTGTTGACATCTCAATTTTTTACATTAGCCATTCTGACTGGTATAAGGCAGAATCTCATGGTTATTTGATTTATATTTCCCTCACAACAAAGGATGTTGAACATTTATTTAGATACTTCTCAGTCATTCAATATTCCTCACATGAGAATTCTTTGTTTAGCTCTGTACCCCATTTTTAATAGGTTACTTGACTTTCTGGAGTCTATCTTCCGGAATTCTCTGTATATTTTGGTTATTAGCCCTCTATCATATGGAGAATTGATAAAGAACTTTTCCCAATCTGTTGGTTGCCCTTTTATCCTAAAGACATTATCCTTTTCTGTACAGAAGTTTCCAGTTTTATGAGGCCCCATTTGTTGATTCTTGACATTAGAGCATATGCCGTTGGTGTTTTATTCAGTAAATTTTCCCTAGTGCCCATGTGTTCAAGACTCTTCCTCAGTTTTTGTTCTATTAGTTTGAGTATATCAGTTTTGATGTGGATATCCTTGATCCACTTGGACTGAAGCTTTGTGAAGGGCTATGAAAAGGGATTGATTTGCATTCTTCTACATGCTGACCTCCAGTTGAACCAGCACCATTTGTTGACATTACTTTTTTCCATTGGATGGTTTTATCTCCTCCGTCCAAGATCAAGTGACCATATGTGTGTGGGTTAATTTCTGAGTCTTCAATTCTATTCCACTGATCTACCTGTCTGTTTCTGTGCCGATACCATGCAGTTTTTTTTGTTTGTTTTTTGTTTGTTTTTTCACTATTGCTCTATAATACGGATAGAGGTCAGGGATTGTGATTAACCCAAAAGATTTTTTATTGTTGATTAAAGTTTTCACTATCCTTGGTTTTCTGTTATTCCAAATTAATTTTCAAATCGCTCTTTCTAATTCTATGAAAAATTGATTTGGAATTTTGATGGGGATTTCATTGAATCTGTAGATTGCTTTTGGCAAAGTGACCATTTTTACTATGTTAATCCTGTCAATCTTTGACCATGGGAAGTCTTTCTATCTTCTGAGATCTTCTTCAATTTCATTCTCAAGAGACTTGAAGTTCTTGTCCTACAGTTCTGACATTTGCTTGGATAAAGTCACACCGAGGAATTTCATGTTATTTGAGTTATATAAAGGGTGTCACTTCCATAACTTAATTGTCAGCATCTTTATCCTTTAAGTGGAGGAAAGCTACTGATATTGTTGGGTTAATTTTATACCTGGACACTTTGACAATTGCAAAAATTTTTTTGATGATCAGGCAAAATTGAAAGAAATATTTCTAAAAGTTCTAGGTAAGTTAGGTTATATCAAAAGTATTATTTTGTTTGTGTTTGCAGGATAGGAAATGTCTAGTTGGACTTCTGCCTGTTTATGCCCAAGAACATGTACTAAGAACTGGGAATAAAAGTAAATATAAATTTTTTCATACTTGTTCTAGACATGTGAGCTCATATTAACCAATGTCTGTGTCCTCCAATATGTGAATGAAAAGAGCAAACGTTGAGCTATCTACTCCTCAATGTTAGATTAGATCTATCTAAAAGTATTAATATATGAATAATATTTATTATAGTGATGTATTTCTGTTATATCTTGTGTTCTTAAATATTCATATATAACTATATTCTTTTTGTAATGTTCTTCTATTATCCATTTAATACTAATATTTATTATTTATCTTTGCTTATCTTTATGTATACACTACAGAAATATTGAAAATGAAGATATATTCCTTGGTGGACATATTATTTGCCCAATATATAAAATTTTTAAATTAATAAATTTATTTTAATATAATTTTTATGGTTTCTGTCTCAATAGTTATAGGATATAAAATTGTTTTATTGATAACATTCTGTCAGGACTACTAATGTCATATACTAGACTGAAAAGGTAAGTTGAAAATGTTCACACTTATTTCTTAAAGATGTTATTAAGAAGGTATAGAAGAGAGTGAAGATTCCCAGGTCAAAGGACCAGTAAATATCTTCAACAAAATCATAGAAGAAAACTTCCCTAACCTAAAAAAAGAGATACCCATAGGCATACAAGAAGCCTACAGAACTCCAAATAGATTGGACCAGAAAAGAAACACCTCCCGTCACATAATAGTCAAAACACCAAACGCACAAAATAAATAACGAATATTGAAAGCAGTAAGGGAAAAAGGACAAGTAACATATAAAGGCAGACCTATCAGAATCACACCAGACTTTTCGCCAGAAACTATGAAGGTCAGAAGATCCTGGACTGATGTCATACAGACCCTAAGAGAACACAAATGCCAGCACAGGTTACTGTACCCTGCAAAACTCTCAATTAACATAGATGGAGAAACCAAGATATTCCATGACAAAACCAAATTTACACAATATCTTTCTACAAATCCAGAAATACAAAGGATAACAAATGGTAAAGCCCAACATAAGGAAGAAGCTATACCCTAGAAGAAGCAAGAAACTAATCGTCTTGGCAACAAAACAAAGAAAAGAAAAGCACACAAACATAGCCTTACATCCAAATATGAATATAACAGGAAGCAATAGTCACTATTCCTTAATATCTCTCAACATCAATGGCTTTAACTCCCCAATGAAAAGACATAGATTAACAAACTGGATATACAACGAGGACCGTGCATTCTGCTGCCTACAGGAAACACACCTCAGAGACAAAGACAGACATTACCTCAGAGTGAAAGGCTGGAAAACAACTTTCCAAGCAAATGGTCGGAAGAAGCAAGCTGGAGTAGCCATTCTAATATCAAATAAAATCAATTTTCAACTAAAATTCATCAAAAAAGATAAGGAAGGACACTTCATATTCATCAAAGGAAAAATCCACCAAGATGAACTCTCAATCCTAAATATCTATGCCCCAAATACAAGGGCACCGACATACGTAAAAGAAACCTTAC